>NC_080790.1:122293916-122625583 GCF_028018385.1 Neofelis nebulosa
TTGAGCAACCTCCACACTATTTTCTAGAGCTAGAACCCACACTTCAAAGACAGATTTTGATTAATGGAATGTATACAGAGAAGGGCAATGGGGGTGGCCCAGGAGTTGAAAATTATGTTATATAAAATGAATGTTCTGGGGGTGTACAGGTTGGGAAAGAGCAGAACTAAATGGCAAGTGATAGTGCATTCAAATGTCCCGAGCCCTCCTGAAGCCCTGGGAGGGAGCAGGAGCAAATCTCTGCATGGGTAAGCAATGGCCAGAGTGGGCATGTTATAGACAGGTCTTTATCTTGCAGGCAGTGGGAAGCCACTGACAGTGTTTAGCAATTGGTAACACATCTTTAGTTTTAAAAGATCACTCTCTGGAAGTGGGTCCAAGGATACCCTTTTCCATAAAACTGGATATGTATATATTGGATATGTATATATAATTCATATGTATTCCAGTACATATCTTGGTTCATTTATTTCTCACAATTTTCTATTACTATTTCTATTTTCTATTACAGTCACTACTGGGATAAAATATTTTGATTCATTATATTTTCTAACTAGGTGTTATTGGAATTTTGGAAACATTTTTGTGTACATATTTATTCCATATCCAGCCACTTTTTGAACTCTTTTCATTACTCCCAATAGAGATTCTAGGTAGTTAATTCTTTTCAGCTTTCTAGAAAGCTGCTAAACACATCTTCAGCAAGGAATGACGATTTTTTCTTTCAAAAGTTGTAATTTATAATTTAAAAAATCACATTGTCTCATTGCATTTACTAGATTAAATTAAATGGTCTCATTGCATTTACCAGAACTTCTAGAACAGTGATTCTCAACTAGGGATGGTTTTGCCCCCCAGGGACCAATATCTGGAGATATTTTTGTTTATCACAATTAGGGAGATGTTTCTGGCCTCAACTGGGCAGAGGGGCATTCTTCTTCTTGATTTCAGTGAAAATTGTTTTTGTGTTTCACCATTATGTATGGATTGACTATTGGTTTTAAGACCAAAATTTTGTTGAGTAAGGAGTCTTTAAACCTGTGTTAACTAAGAATTTTAAAATCATAAATAGATATTGAGTTTTACCAACTTCTTTTACAGTCTTCATCAAAATGTAATATTGGGTGTTGTTTTTTGTTTGTTTGTTTTTACATTTGACCTGTTCTTACATTATAATTGACTTCTTGGCTCCATTGACATTACTTTATAAAATCATTGGCCATTGTTAAATAAGCAAATCCCCATTTCTTCTTCCCTTGTGGCATACACTGCACATGTGAGTAGTAGCTTGGTTACAAATCAATGCCCGTAATTTGGAGTATCTGTCCTGTGGCTTTCAATGAGGACTTATATGAAGCCATTGTTTCCTTCACTCTGATTTTTAATATGGATACCATGGGCCTCTCATTGTTCTCAGCTCCTCTGAAGGATGACTGCCAGCCTTCCTGAGATCGTCTCAGAATTCTCCATCCCATGGTGTGAATTCTTCATATTCCACAGAGACAGTCAATAAAAGGGCATACAATCTCAAACATACTCTCCACATGTGGGAAAAGTTCACCCAAGCATTTTCACCTGATAGAGTAGCAGACAGACAGAAACTTAATTTTTTAATATAGATTTCCTAGTTTTAAGCTACCCTTGCAGTCCTAAAATAATTCTTATATGTTCATGGTTTATTATTCTTTTAATATTAGATGTGGTGTTTTACATTTTTTGGTATCTACGTTCAAAATTAAGATTGACCTTGAGTTTTCTGTCTTTATATGGTTCGAGTATGAAATTTTGCTAATTTTGCTTTTCTCTTTATGCTATGAAACAATTATCAATGAGATTAAAAATTAGACTATAAATTAGAAAAGATGTACCTGTAAAACCACCTGGGTTTGGTTTTTGGTTTATCATTGTTAAAAACTATCTTTGTGATGTTAACTACCCTTTTTCACTTCTAATGTTCTGTATCCATAGTTTGATCTTTTTATTAGTTATGAAAGAGATCTTATTGACATCTCCAGAACTTCCCTTGCATTTAGTTGGCAATTTTTCTGTTTCTACTTTCTACATCATTAGTTTCTGCTTTTGCCCTTGAATATCACTTTTCACCTGTTTTCCCAAAATGCATGTTTTCCGCTAATTTCTTTTTTTTTTTAATTTTTTTTTCCAACGTTTTTTATTTATTTTTGGGACAGAGAGACAGAGCATGAACGGGGGAGGCGCAGAGAGAGAGGGAGACACAGAATCGGAAACAGGCTCCAGGCTCCGAGCCATCAGCCCAGAGCCTGACGCGGGGCTCGAACTCACGGACCGCGAGATCGTGACCTGGCTGAAGTCGGACGCTTAACCGACTGCGCCACCCAGGCGCCCCTGTTTTCCGCTAATTTCTTGAATAAAATGCTTCTCTGATTTTTGTGTTCTTATTTTAACAGTGAATTCACTTGATGAAATGTATTTTTCTTTGTGTACAGTTTTGGCCATGTTCCTTAGGTTTCCTAAATAATGTTCTCATTCCTTTCACCTAAATATCTCACGACTGCTAGGTAGCTGAGGTTCTCTTCAACCCAAAGGTTTGGTTTTCCTTTCCACTAATTAATATTTTCCCTCTAATCTTTCCTTTCCTTAATGTTTCCTACTTTTATTATTTTGAGTTCTAACAATTTGACTTCTATAGTTTTTATTTTAGGTAAAGCATTGAGGTTTTTCTTTCTGGTTAATATAGGATCAATTTGTCTTATTATACAAGAGTTCCTGAAAAGGAGTTTTTTTTCTAGAACACAGTATCCCCTTTAGGATGTGCATCACAGAAGGGAACACAGCATTATCTAATAGGGGTCATGATCTCACGGTTCATGGGATCAAGCACCACATCAGACTCCGTGCTGAGCATGGGAAACTGCTTAAGATTCTCTCTCTCTCTCTCTCTCTCTCTCTCTGCCCTTCTCCCCCACCATCTAAAATTTAAAAAAAAACACACAAAACAAAATTTGGAGGCAGTTGCATTATCAATGATAATAATTTTATCAAGAGATTGAAAGGCTTTGTTTATCAGAATTCTAAGGAAGGTAGGGAAAACAATTTGGATTCATAGGGGCTGGTAATCTGGAAAGAATCCACTGAAATAGGGGGACCAGATGTATTTCCTAGGGTCATATCATACCCTAGGAAGAGTACATGAAGAGTATGGGCTTATGGAAAGGAAATCACTTGTGGAGGGATGGGGAGAGTACTGGGCACTGAGCTATGTGATCCTTCCATGTGGCATGGCCAAAATCTTCTAGAGAGTTACTAACTCCAAAAATACTTGGCTTACCTGGGTTTTTCATAGAAACCTGTGTAAAGATCACACAACTCAAAAAAGAAAACCCAGAGGAACAGGGAAAGGTGAGGTTGATAGGTTTTAGGAAGCATCTGACAGCCCTAAGTCATGGAAGTGGGAACTGGAAAAATTTTATCTATATCTCCAAGGGTCAAGAAGCCCTTGGTGTGATAGACACAGGTAAAAATTCCATGTTTCTCAACTTATCAATATCCTTAGTTATATTTTATCTACACAATCTGTCAAAGACAGAGAGAGGTATATTAAATGCCACTGCCACTCCTCTGTTTTATCACTTTTCTTTGTATTGCTAACAGTCTTCATTTTATGAATTTTAATGTTATGTTATTTGGCACAACAAGATTCATGACTATTATTTTTCTTGTTATGGATTGCTTCCTTATTAAAATGGAATTATTTTAGTTTTGTGCTTTTAAAAAAAATTATTTATTTAAATTCAAATTAGTTAACATACAGTGTAGTTTCAGGAGTAGAACCCAGTGATTCATCACTTATACATAACACCCAGTGTCATCCCAACAAGCACCCTCCTTAATGACCATCACCCATTTAGCCCATCCCCCCACCCAATACCCTTCCAGCAACCCTCAGTTTGTTGTCTGTAGCTTTGTGTTTTTTATGTTAAATCCTATCTTATCTTTCTGTGTCATTTTGACTTAGGTTTAAATCTTGTACAAAACTTACAGTTAATTTCTGTTGTCTACTTGCTTGCCTTAATCCAATCTAAATAGCTATATGTTGATAAAATTTTATTCCATTTAAAGACCCAGAATTTTAGGTCTTACTGTACTGCTATTTTATACTTTCTGTTCTTCGAACTTTTTTTGCCATTAGTTATATTTTCTATGAGCACTGTGCCTAATTTCTAAATTTTGAAAAACGTTTAAAATATGAAAAAGCATGAGTAATAATATACAAAAATATTCCCATTAACTGTGTTCTGTGCTTTCTTTTGAAGAGTATAATACTTTCTTATATTTCTCTAAGGGATTGTCTTTTCTTTGTAAAATTTGTACTTGAACCTGTATTTGTCTGTTCATCAGTGCAATGAATTAAGTCATTTTTATTGGCTCCTCCTCTAAACAAGGAGCAAAGAAGCATTTTAAAATTTACCTCCAAGGGGCACCTGGGTAGCTCAGTCGATTAAGCGTCTGACTTCAGCTCAGGTCATGATCTCATGGTTTGTTGAGTTCGAGACCCGAGTCGGGCTCTATGCTGACAGCTCAGAGCCTGGAGCCTGCTTCAGATTCTGTGTCTCCCTCTCTCTCTGCCCCTCCCCGCCACACACTCTGTCTGTCTCTCTCTCACAAATAAATAAACATTAAAAAAATTTTTAATTTACCTCCAATTCCTTCCTAACTCACTTTCATGTTTTCATTAATATAATCTAGAAATTTTAAACCTGGATTAATAATTTTTAATTATAGGGGCGCCTGGGTGGCACAGTCAGTTAAGCGTCCGACTTCAGCCAGGTCACGATCTCGCGGTCTGTTGAGTTCGAGCCCCGCGTCGGGCTCTGGGCTGATGGCTCGGAGCCTGGAGCCTGTTTCCGATTCTGTGTCTCCCTCTCTCTCTGCCCCTCCCCCATTCATGCTCTGTCTCTCTCTGTCCCAAAAATAAATAAAAAACGTTGAAAAAAAATAATAATTTTTAATTATATATTTGTTTATATTGTGCTCATCTTTTCCAGGAATTGTTTTTAGATAATAGCACCATTGCCAAGTAACCATATTTATGGTTATTAAAATAATATAATGGACTCAGTTCTATGTTTAACTGGTTTTAATATTCTCTACTCTGACTTTACATCTTGATTTACCCAACTTTGGGTAGGTCTCCAACTTTGATTCATCTCATTCACGTATAGTATACCTTCAAAGAGTTTATTTGCTTTGTTTTTGTGTTTTAGGGGGAGCTCATCAACGGTACGCTTTGCACATCCATCTTTCTGTTGTTTTCACAAATGAACAACTTGACTGAGAATAGTGTTTTTGTGTCATAACCTTTTCCTCTAAAAACCCATAGATATTGTCCTATTGTCTTGTAGTCTTCAGAGTTGTGGCGGAGTCTGCCAGCAGTCTGACCCTTGTCCTTTATAGGAAACCTGAGGTTTTTTTCCTGTCTGCCTGTAAGATTCATTCATCTACTATTTCACATATTCAACATGTATCTGTTGGGTGCCTACTGTATGTGAAGCAATGATCTCAACAGCAGTGAATGGAATAGAGGGAGATCTCTGCCTTCATGGAGCTGGCATTCTAGTGAGGGAGAGATGAGCCAAATAGAGATTTTGATGGTGATACATGTTGGAGCAAGGATAAAGCTGAGGAAAGGTATAGGGAGTTGGACACATGGACATTTTCAACAGGGTCATAGGGAACCCTGCAGTCGGATGTCTGAATACAAACCTGAAGGAAGTGTGGGAGCTAGTTGTGTGGTTCTAGCAAAGAACATTGCAGACAGGGAACAGCTTATGGAGAGACCCTAAACCGGGAGCATGCCTGGTATATCCAAGGATTAATGGGAAGGACAATGTGACTGGGGTAGAATGAGAAGGGGGAGAGTAGAAGCTGCTAAGATTAGAGTTGTAACAGAGAGCCAGATCATAGAGGGTCTAGTTAACCTGGTTGTATGTAGGTCAGCCTTTGCCAAGCTGGGGTTCCAAGGAAAGTAGGCATTGGGTCTTGTTCTCCAAGAGGGAGATGTGGTAAGCAAAGTTTAAGCAAAATTAAGTTGTCTGTGGAATCCCATTAATATACTTTGTTTTTTCTTAAGATCAAGAAAGTTTCCTCTAGTTCACCTTCGATGGTTATTTCATTTGTTGTTCTGACTTCTTTTAAAATTTTGCTTTTGGGGCACCTGGGTGGCTCAGTTGGTTAAGCATCCGATTTCGGCCCAGGTCGTGATCTCGCAGTTCGTGAGTTTGAGCCCCACGGCAGGCTCTGTGCTGACAGCTTGGAGCCTGGAGCCTGCTTCGGATTCTGTGTCTCCCTCTCTCTCTGCCCCTCCCCAGCTCATGCTCACACTCTGTCTCTGTCAAAAATAAATAAACTTATAAAAAAATAAAAAAATAAAAATAAAAATTTTGCTTTTATTTTGAATTTTTTGGAAATGTGTTAAAGTATTGCCTGTATATGAAAGAATATACTCAATGGTCTGTTCTTTAGGAAAGGCAGTGATCTCTGATGGAGCACCATTTTCTGTCTGCTATATATTTAATCTCTGCTTTTTTCTCTTACTATTTTGCTGGTTTTCAAGTTTATGCAAGATTTCTGATTTCAAGTCTAATAATATCTACTTTGCTTACTATTCGTGCAAATGCACAATAAAATATATTTAAAACCATTTCTTTTGTGATCATATTAGTTTTTTTTAAATTAGAGGCCTTTTAAAAAGTTTTTCGAGAGAGGGAGAGAGAAAGACAGAGCACGAGCAGGGGAGGGGCAGAGAGAGGAGAGAGAAAATCCCAAGCAGGCCTCACATGTCAGCGCAGAGCCCGACCTGGGGCTTGATCTCATGACCCTGAGATTATGACCCGAGCCAAAATTCAAAGTTGGACATCCAACCAACTGAGCCACCTAGGCACTCCCTATTAAGGTTTTTAATTGTAAAATTAATGGCAAATATTTATTAAAGGCGTGCCTCATCCCAGATATTCTGCTAAGAGCTTTATATGCTTTATTTCATCTACTACTCAAATCTACAGGCAGTTTTATCTGCATTGAACAGATAATGACACTGAAGCACATATAGTTTAAGTGACTATTGACTCTATTTTCTGCATTGCCAATTCTGCCTTTGTGCTGCATCTAATGTTCATGTTAATTTTATTTCTTTATATTTCATCTTTGTCGATTTTGTTGATGTTTTCTTTTATTTCTAAGTCTTCTCAACTTTGCTCCCTTCGTGTCCTATATTGGTGTATCATCAACTAGTTTTTCATATCTTGCATCATGAAACTGCATGTTTCCCTGAATTTTGCTGAAAAGACAAATTTAGATGTGTCATAAAATGGTCTCTAGTTTACCATAATCGGTCTTTTTCAAAAGTAAGTTCTTTCTCTGCATCATGAGTTCTCTGTTTTATGGCGAAGATTTTCTCAGAGATCCCGCAGCCTTTTTTCCTCCATATTTACTCACCCTTGACAATGAAGGGAGGCAGGGTAGAAAAGTCTGCCCAGACATAAGATTTTTCTGGTAAATGAAATGAGATTTTTCTGAGTCCTCCTCACTGTCCACCTGTCTGCTCTTTGAGTCCTCAGACCCAGGACACATGCCAGTGAGCTGGCTCAAATGACACCCTCTAATCCTGTCTCTAACTTTCCAGTGTCTGCCTCATATTTATGTGAATCTGATGGCTCGTGCAGAGTGAGGCTCTCTCATGAACCAGCCAGCCGGCCATGACAGAAGGTCACATATTCCTAAAGAAACTGTGCAAGGTGTAATTTCAGACTCCAACCCCTGAACTCCCATGTCTGTCTCAGGGTCAACCTCTTCCGTGAGCCAACATCACACCCCAGATGCCCATCGGCTCCCCTGATGCACTCCCACCCCCGTAGCAGACAACGCGGGTAGCTCTACGTGGTAGGGGGAGTGTGGCTGGGTGAGGAGTAGGAACTGAGGATTCTGACCTCCTGAGAACACAAGTCCCACAGAATGGGGATGGGAGGTTGAAGCTGCCTCCTGCCTTTTCCCCCATTCGGCCCCACTTTCTGCCTCGAGATTTATTCTGAGTTTCGGTTGGTGGTTTGATACGTACATATCGCTGAATGGTGTTCCAGGACCTGGAGCCATCAAACATGACCATATTTGTGTGTTTTCATAAGCATTCCATCGGAAAGGTGGGGAGATAAAACTGGTTTGGCCAACGTAGGAACAGGGAAACAAGCTCACACGAGGGATGAGCAGCTCTCTGAGCCAGCCGTTCCCAGACTCCCAGCCTTGCCTTACCTGCACATCTCTTATCCCCCTAATCAGTAAGGTGAGCTGGAGTTAGAAGCAAAATGTGACGGTTGAAAGCATGGACGCTGAAACCAGATTGCCTGGGTTCAAACCCAGGCTCTACAACATAGTAAATGAATGACACTAGACAAGTTATTAAAACAAAACTTCCTGTGCTTCAGTTCCACTCCCCACCCCCCGTAAAATGAAGGTAGTGATAGAACCCCTCTCTCTCTCTCTCTCTCATAGGGTTATTGTGAGGACTAATGATGTACTATTTGAAAAGCTCTTATATAGCCCTTGGCACATAACAAAATGCTATGTATGTGTCTGATTGATTAATTGATTGATTGATTGATTGAAAGTGGGTAGCAATGATTACCACTGAGCCCCTTCTGGGTAAGCACAGTCCATCTTCATGAGCTACATCCTTGATTTCCTTTGCTCAGATTGGAGCTCTGCTCAGGGCCACCTGTTTTGCCTTGCCCTGACCCCTGGCCAGACTTTGCCCCTGAGGCCTGAGCCAACTCCTTATCCCCAGGATCCCCAGCATCCTTTAGGAATGGGTGTTAATGAAAATAATGACCAAGTGCCAAGGGCTCCGTGTGTGCAAGCCTTCAACACCTCGCCTGCGCAAATCAGGTAACCCTCACATCAGCTCAAAGGGATTGGTGCTATTATCCTCCCCACCAAACAGACGAAGCAACAAAGACCTAGAGGTTTCGCTGCCAGTAAGCAGAGGAGCTGGGATTCAAACCTGAAAAGACTGAAGTGCAGAGCCACTTCTCTCTTTGAAGAAAAGAGAGACTCTGGGAGTTCAGAGACAGGCCACTCCTTTAAGAAAGTTCCAGAGCAACGTAAAGGGCCCCCAATCCAGCACAGATCTGGTGCACTGTGAATATCTGCCCAATGTCTGTAGAGTGAGAGCCTTGCCCTAGATCAGGCATTCTCAACTGGGGGCGATGTGGGCAATGTCTGGAGGCATTGTTGGTTGTCACAATGGGAGGGGGGATACTATCGGCATCTAGGGGGTCGGGGGCAGGACCCTGCTAAACATCCAACAGGGCAGAAGCCCCGCAACAAAGAATTACCCATCCTCGTAACAGTAGTGCCGAGAGTAAGAAACACAAAGCTTTGGATTCGGCTAGATCAGTCCCCCTTCCCCTTTTACCTCTGACAAAACAAAGAAAACTAGAACCCCACCCCCTGTGCCATAATCCTCCAGAAGAGCTCTGGGCCTCGAACTGACAGAACTGACCGTGGTGGACAGGGCTCTCTCTGTGCTCCCTTCCGTTCATCCCCTTGTCCCGTATCTTTGGGACAACCTCACAGCTGCGCTCCAAGACAAGACATTGTGAATTTCAGAGAGAGACAAGGGGAGCATCTTGTCCTTTGGGAAAACTGAGTCACTGGATTACAAAAAAAATAATAAAACTTGGCCGGCAGCCCCTCAGAGCTGAGAGAGGATATAGCCTAGAATATTTCAGATTTCAGAGGCTGCCAGAGAGAAGTGACTCTGCTCCTTGCATCCCAGAGCTTTTGTTTTGCATTTAAATGACAAGATTGCTGCCTGGGAGAAGCCCTTGGCTGGGCTGTCCTCTGCCAGGAGGGAAGCTGGCGCCCCTCTGAAGTAGCTGCCTTAATGTCATGTCATTACACCGTATTGCTGCACAGGTTAATATAATTGGGTGACTATGTGTGAGCAATGATCCGTGGCGTGTTCCAGCTCTGAAACAAATGACATTTAACCAGCCGGTCTGTAAGGTTCCTCGTTATCTACATGGTGAGCGATCGGAACGGAGAAGCAGACCTCTCCTCAGAGCAACTGATGAATTAGTTGTTAGGTTTCCTCGACAGCCTGGATTTATAAGAGCACAATTCTAACATAATTTATTAGATCTATGAACAGACAGATCCGATGTTTTTACTGAGATTACATCTTGTCACCCTCAGATATTGTGTCACTGACAGCCCTGTTATAATTTAATTTTATTATTCTGATAAGGTGTTGTTTCCGGGGGCTTTTTCAATTTATTTATTTATTTTTTTTCCCCCTGAGAAGACATTTTTGTTTTTAGCTGGAAAGGAATCAGAAAATTTCATGCCGGTTGTGTCTGGTGGCCACCCAAACAGCTTTTCCAGTTAGTGACTGCGAGCGTCTCAAGGGGAGGAATGAAGGTATGGCATGAGCTAGTGTAGGGTCCCTGGCCTGGGGGACCCACAAGTACATGCAGGGTACGGTGGGCCTGTGGGGGTGGGAGGGGCTTCCATTCACAGAAACACCAGGCAGTGATATCATGACCTCCTTCCCTAGAGTTCTTTACCTTTGCCAACCCCTGTCCAGGCCCACCCATCAGCCCAGGACACAGGCAAATTCACCCCAGATGCAGTCACCATTCACCCGAGATTGAGTGAAGCTGGGATGGTGGGAGAAGGTCTGGCTATCTGGCCGAGGGAGCTTTCGCAGAACTGCGCTAAGCCCATAGCCCCGCGCTGACCACATAAAAGGAGAGATGTGCGTGCCCACTCTCAAAGGCTCTGAGTGACCAAGACCTTCCAGTAAAGAAACAGTGGCTGTCCCAAGAACTGCAGAGGAAAATGAGTCCAAGAGCTGTGGGTCCAGTCCAAGCGGCATACAATGCTGGGGAAATGCCCCCCTTAGAGGCAATCAGGGGTTTATGCCTGTCCAGTAGCTGTGACCTTGGGCCTTCCATAGCTGAAATACAGGGGGAATGATACCTGCCTCACAAGTCCCGGTGAAAATAAAATGAGGTAATGAAGACAGTGACATTTTAGAAGACTGTGCCTAAGTGAAGGGTATATTTATTAGCAATAACATCTCTAAGCTCTATTTTTTTTTATCAGGGAGAGATATATAACTTTAGTATTGTTATTGTTTTATAATAATAATCGACAGGCCGCTTTACATTTTACCAGGTGCTTACATGTCTTGTAAGGTGACGTGAGCTCATTTTAATCCTCCTCATTATACGGTGAGGGTGGGTGACTTTGTTGTCCCCATTTTGTGGAGGAAGAAACGGGCTCACGGGAGATACCTGCAGTTACTCAACTAGTTACAGGGTTTTAAGTCGCAACTGAGCAGCCCTACACCCATGACTTTGCACTTCTGATGAAGTCGGGGCTCTCTCCGCTCTGAAAGCCTGCTCATTCAGGGTTCCAACGGGGCTGAGCCCGGCTTGGAGGACAATCAGAACCAAAGTTGGTCACCTGCTCCCCGATCTCAGGAACGCAACGAGCATACAGCTTGCTCGTTGAAGAGATGATTTGGGTCAATTCACAGGGAGCCTGGGGTGGGGGTGCTCTAGGACTTCAGCACCATTTGCTTTCAGGGCCAGCTTCCATCCTCAAAGCCGGAGGCAATTCTTGGAGTCTTTTGCAAAGCCCTCCGTGCCTCATGGGGAGAGAGGAAATTAATATCAGACGTGGCAGAGTCTGAGTGGCAGCTTCATAACAGGCTTGAACCCCGACCTCTCGGCTACAGCTGGGAACGGCTCAGTCAAGCACGTCATTGACTCCTGGGGCCCTGGAACCTGAGATGTGCATGTGGGCCTGGAGGTCATTCAGTCCAGCCCCCTCATTTTACAGATGAGGAGGCTATATCCCAGAGAGGGCAAGGGGCTCATCCAAGGTCAGACGGTGGGTTGGGGGACAAAATCAGGGCCGGAACCAGGTCTCCTGGTTCAAGCCTCTTTCCAACATGGGGTGCCCCATCAGGCACACTCTATCGTTGGATGTTTTTCTGAGGTCCAGTAAAACACAAGGCCCATTGAAACACCAACTATTCAACACGCGGCCTGCACATACTCGTTAAGGCATTGCTGCACAGCAGTGGGCTCTTAAGCAGGAGGGAGGCATTCACCCTGTGACCCTTCATCACCCTAGCCTTGAACTTCTTGTCTCACCCCACCAGGAGATCCAGCCTAATCTCCCTCTCCCACTCACCACCGGCTCCTCCTCAAGACTCAGTGCCAGGATGTGCTGATTTTCTGGATTGCTTCTCTATTCTCATTAAAATTTTCCTTCCGGACACTCCTGTCTCCCACCATGCTAGTGAACATTTTCCAGTCTCACCTGATCCTCAGGACACCCTCCTAGTAGCTGGAGGGGGACAAAAGCAAAGCTTCCAAAATACAATTTCAGCTCCAATATCCCATCCTCAGAAAAGCCTCCCCTCACCCCAGCCACCTCCACCAAAGACCAAATCCATTTCCAGCATCCTCGGCCAACTGACAGTTGGCTAGCTCTGACAGTTTGTGACGAGATATCGTCGGTGCGATTTCTTGATGAGCATGTGCCTCCCCCATTAGAGTGAGCTCCGAGAGGCCAGGCTACTGCGGGCCCTGTTTGCTGTGATATTGCCAGAGCTCCGTATGCGGGGCAGGTGCTCAATAAACACCTGCTCAATGAAGGAGACATAACAACGAAGCACATCCCTGCCCACCCACCCCAAAGAGAGTCCGCCTCGGTAGATGGGGAATTCTGGCTGCCCTTGGGGAGTCCAAAGAGGATGCACCTCTGAGCAGAAGAATCCCTCTTCGGGGGGTCAGCTTGGCTGACACAGAGCACAGAGAGCAAAGAGATAGCACCCTGTCCCTGCTGGCCCCCATCCCTAAGGATGAGTGTCTCCAGTTGTCCCCAGCCAAAAGGATGCCCCACGTAGGGATAGGGGCAGGGGTCACCCAGGGATGTCTACAGCAAGACACTCCCTCCTGCCTGCTTCCCAAGGTTGCTCAAGCTTGCTGGGGCCCCTGCTTGGAACCTGGCAGCCTGTCAAGGTAGAAAAGGTATGAAGCAAAAAAGGCTCAGCAGCCTGGTCTTGTGGGTCAGCCAGGGACAAGGCCAGCCACCATGGGAAGCAGGAAGAGAGGTCCCACAAGGCCCCTCTGGAGCCTGTCTTTGGATCCAGAGGGAGAAACCATGAGCCCTGAGGCCTAGCACAGAGGCTGTGTCTAGATACTGCTGGTACCTGATCAGCAGAAACTTCTCAGAGGAAGCAAAACAGCACCTACAGCCACTGTTCTTTGGAAACAGCTGGCCCGGGTCCCAGAGGATCTAATTGGACTCACAGTCTGGTCAAGAGAGGAAGGGATGGCTCATGCCTCCAACCTGGCCATCTTCAGCAATAGGGGTTACTGGGAAAATTTTGCTGAGGACGCAAGTACAACGTCATTGAGAAGGATGCTACCAGATCAGCCCCCTAGGACAGTACTGTCTGAAAAAACAGAATGCAAGCCCCATATGTCAGGTTTAAATGTGTCAGTAGACACATTTTTTTATAAAGTGAAAAGTGATATATCCTATTTAACCCAGATATATCTAAAATACTAACATTTCGACGTGTAAGCAAAATTTAAAAAAATGTTAAGATATTTTGTGCTCTTTTTTGAAATGTGGTGAATGTGCGACTACACTCACCGGGTGGCTCGTTTTGGGCTAGCCGTATTTTAAGGGGTCAGCAGTCTCCTCTGGCTGGCGGCTACTACATATGGGATAACATAGCTCTAGAAGGTCAAGCCAGGCTCCAGCTTGACAGTCCTATCTGGAAAGTGGGCTATCTCAAGGTTATCAGGCGTCTGAAGGCACCAGAAGTAAAATGGAGACCTGCAAAGGAGGTGCAGAGATAAGGGATTTCAGGGAGTGCCAGAAAGTGCTCACTCAGACCCGAGATTCCCTGAGCCAACAGAACCAGGCTTTTGCAGGGTTCCAGCAGAACTTTTCTGGCTGGGGGCACCCTGGAGCTGCAGCCTCCGTGGCTGCCCTCCGGAAATTCTCTGCTTTCAGCCTGGGAAATGGGGCTGTTTGAAACCGATCCAGGTTTTCAGCGGCCTGGTCCCTGCAGCCCATCTGCCAAGCACCAGGAGCGAGGCAGATGCTGGAAACACATCTGTCAACCTGCCCTGATGGTTTCTGGCACATCCCCCAGCCTTTCAGATACTGTGTCCCCCATCCTGGAAGAAGTCACGCTCACAGGGCTTAACAGTTCCTGCCCCACTCCCACCCCCATCCCCACCCTGTCGGAGGGCATCCGGGGGCACCTTTAGAGTTGGCTGCCACAGAGGGCGGTCCCCCTCTCTAGGGTACAGATTCCTCAGTCTGCTCTGCTGCTTTGCTGGTGCCCACTGCTCCAACAAGCCCCCTCTGAGGTGGCGAGTGGGGTGCAGACCCTAGAGGGTCACAGGCACAGCGAACAACTCTCGGAAGGGGCTGCGTGTGTTTCAGTCCTGCAAATCCCAACATGGAGCAGGGCTGGCACCTGCGTGGCCAGAGGCCACACCTTTTCTGCCTCCATTTTCTCTTCTAAAATACAAGTTGTATTGAAGATGAGATGAGAATACGCAAATAAAGATCTGACAGCATTCATCAGCTTCTGGGTAGAATAAGACAGAGCATTAACAGAAGCTCCGTGAGCCACAGTGAGATCAGGGCTTCTCTCCAGGTTGGGGTCCGTTGCCCCCTCTCCTGGCCAGTTCGAGTCACCATCATCGGAAGTTCCTAGATGATCTCAGCACAATGTACATTGTAGGGAAAGTTGGTCAGCCTGGTTGTGCATATCTGGGTGTATTTTATATGTCAAAAAATCTTCCGGGACTAGACAGCCTAAAGCTGTCTGATTCTCCTCCAACCACGCCAACCCCCAGATCACGGCCAGCCTGGCACGGGTGCTCGGTTACTATGCCTAATCAAACAGGTGAAGGAAAGGCAGGGAGAAGGGAGGGACGAAGAGAGAAAAGTGAAGAACATTTGGTCAGGGGCAAGGGAGAGCCACAAGGAGACAGCAGTTGAGGGGGAAGATGAGGCACAGAATAATTGTACCTGCTACCCCAGCCCTAGGTCTGTGCATCCCCTCGGCCTCCTCCTCCCAGGGGGCAATTGGGTGGCTTGGCACAGTGGGCTGGTCACGCTGGCTAGAGCTCAGTGCCTTTGGCTAACTCTCCATGTTTCTTCTTGAACCATCAAGGAGTTTGCACGTCAGCTAAACACAGTACCATATGTGGAAATACTCATTCTGATACCCATGTTCTCCTTATAAAAGCACGTTGTTTTATGTGTGGGCAGAAGAACTCATTGTAAACTGTTAAATATGATGTAAATGCTAATTTCTCTGCATCGCCCCGTAAAGGAACGCCCTGTGAAGTGCATCTCGGGGAAGGGCCATAAAAGAAAATGGTCAAAATAAATTAGGGAGGAACGCGGGTGGTAGCATACGGTGTGTGTTTTGCCAACACGCAGCCGTGAGTCCCTCTCCACGCTCTGGCCTCAACAAGAGAGGATTTGCATAACTGCAGCGACAGATGCCACCGCTTCCCAGCGGCCACCCGGCCTTGACAACTTTCGGGAAGCAGTCTGCCAGGATTTGCTTCGAACAAAAACATTTTTTTTTAATCGCCAAGCATTTCTTCCTTTTGCAATTCTTCTTCTTTTTTTTTTAATGTGTATTTATTTTTGAGAGAGAGAGACAGAGCGCAAGCAGGGGAGGGGCAGAGTGAGAGGGAGACACAGAATCTGAAGAAGGCTCCAGACTGTCAGCACAGAGCCCGACACGGGGCTCAACACGGGGCTCAAACTCACAAACCGTGAGATCACGACCTGATTCAAAGTCGGACGCTTAACCGACGGGAGCCACCCAAACGCTCCTGCAATTCTTAATACAAATGTTTTTTAAGTGCTTTAGATTTCAGTCCTGAAAAGAAGAGGCACAAATGGAAGGCTGGGGGTGCGCCTTCTGTAACTGGCGCCTTAGAAAGTATCCTAGGGTTTGCGTTTGTTCCCCCAGGCTTGCAGTCAACACCCACCTTCTCTAAAAACTTCAAATGCGTTTTGGCCACATTCAAAGGGAGAACGCGGTATAATGAGAATGCATGACAGGTGTCCTCCCATGGCTCTTCGTTCACCGAACCCAGCTCTGGATTTTAACCACAACCCAGATTCCGTCACACACACACACACACATTAGAATCCCGGGGTCACGCAGCTATTTGTGGAATGGATATTAGTACATTCTTTGCAAATGCATGATGTATGAACTGTATATATTTCTTTGATAAATTGTTTTTAAATATTTCCTCCTTTTTATTAATTGAAGAGGAGCCTCATGTATCAATGCCATTTCTTCCTGTTTTTCACATAAATTATTTTCTTGCAATGTTCGTTTGTATTATTATTGCCGATATTAAGGCAAAGACTTTTTTTGCCTTGTAAACAAGATTTTGCTTACAGCTAAATGAAAAGAAGTGAAGTTAATCACATTGAAATAATAGGTTTAAAAAGGTAATTCAGTGGTATTGGAATGAAGTTTAATCTTCAGCAATAGAAGCCGTGCTGAGAGACACAGCAGAAAAGCCTGTTCTGTAATTAAATGGTATTTATCATTGGCAGGTCAGCCCTGCTGGGTGAGAGGCACCAGGTCTCCACAGGGAAGGGAAAGGCAGCTGGAGCAGACAGAAAGGACCCAGAGCAGAGCCTGGGGGACTCCAGAGTGGGCTGGGAAGAAGAGCCAGGTGTAGATAATACCTCCTGGGAACAGGCTTCACCACCCCACCCGTATGTATCTCAGCTGACAGCAAGGAGTCTGACAAAATGTCAAGAGCACCCTCCAGAAGGGACCCACCCCACAACCTCCCTGGTCAGCTCAGAATTGAGAGAGACCCAGAATCCAATCATTCCTTCAGGGACAAAATGAGAAAAAAATGATACATTAAGCTCCCGGGGCTATCACAGCTAGTCACCCAGGATGTGATGAGCCATGTCCCACGCATGGCAGTGTAGCAATAATCAGTACTACCAGCGTGCTGGAGCTTCCAGATCGCAGGCAAAGCCAGCACAGGTTGAGAATCTCCAGCCTGACAAGAAGGCTAGAATCTCAGACAGATGGTTCTTAGGCAGCCTTCTGCCGATGTAGGCAAACCCGTCAACACAGTATCAACCCTTGTGTAAGCTGAGGGCATCCAGCCTGCAGCAGAGAAGGCCGAGGTGGGATTTCAAGACGGTTCTCGGGGTGCTTGGCTGCCTCAATCAGAAGAGCATGCAACTCCTGATCTCGAGGTCATGAGTTCGAGTCCCATGATGGGTGTAGAGATTCCTTAAAAAGTAAATACAACTTGAAAAACAAAACAAAACAAAAAAAGATGGTTCTCAAACAAATCTCGGCAAATATGGTCAAACCCAGGACCAAAGCAAGTCATGAGGTCGGACCTTATCCCTGATTTCTCTTTGCAGAGCTGATCTCCTCCTAGACTGGGGGATCAGAGTCCCCAGAGAGCTTGGCGAGGCTAAGACAATGCCTTCTATAATTTGGGCCCGGGTTCAGGTCCTGAATCTACCACTTGCAAAGGCGTGATGGTGGACAAGCAAGCATCCAAAAATGGGAGAAAGTGACAGTGGCTGGTGGTGATGAGGATGAAGTTAGATAATTCAGGGACAACAGTCCTTACTCTTCCAAAGGCCACAACTACAGCTTGTTGCTAGTTGGTGGCTCTTTCCTTGAGGCCTTTTGACTCAAACTCCACTTCACCCATGAGATTCTCACACCACTGCCATTTCGAGAGACCAAAAGATCTAGCAAAGGCTGACTGGTTTGAGGAAGGACCTTCCAGTTTTTAACTCTGATGTGTCTGTTGGTCAGGACATTTGCTGACAGGGAATTCGAGCATTCCTGAAGCTGCCTTCAAGGATTCCTTTTCAACCAGGCCTATTTGATGTCTGTGGGTCCCTGGGGCTCATGTGCTGTCACAAGACGCCTTAAAATCAACCTAGTCCTCCACTGGCCCATGCGTCCTCCTGGAAAATACACCAGAACATTCTTTAGCATCAGAACAGCTGCATCTGGCACCCCTCCAGCCTTCATCTCCAAGAAGCTCGAATTCGGCCCCTTTATTACCATTCCCATTTTTATTAGTGTTCCGGAGCAAAGCGTCTGCAGCTAAAGTTATTGAATTTTCACTAAAACCTAAATACATGCACGACCCTTCTGTACTTTCATGTTCAAAAAGGTACAGACTTCCAACTGCTGTCTCCTGCCTCTGCCCGTGTCTTTCCTCATTACAGGCCGTGGTCCAAAACCAATACGGATTAAATAAATATCCCACTGAGAACCGCACTTGGGAGAATTGTCTCATTACCGTACAGATGTGGGCTATCTCCAAACAGCACCAACATCTTGTATTTTATTTTATATTAAAAAAAAAAGAAAGAAATTAAAATCCGAACAGTATCCAGGAAGGAAGTGTTTGCACGGGTGAATGTTTGATTTCATTTTTCTCCCAGCATGCCCTTTTCTTTTATCCCATAATGGCTCTTCTCAGTTAATCTGTCTTGAAAACCCGCAGGTAGAGATGTTTATTGATACAAGCCCTACGTGCAACTCGGTTTACAGAGACCATTGAACGTGCATGTAGTAAATTTCGCTTGATGTCTCCTTATTAATGCAATTCCACTCTGAACATTTCAACAGGAAGAGGTTTTGCCAGATGGGGGATAAGTCTTACGTTATAGACATATATGGAAGAAAACATTTGGTTTCTATTCTAAACGACTGATCCAGGCTGTCCCAATGACTGCATTTTTCAGGGCAGGTCACCAAATTCAACATCAATTACTCTGCCTTTTAGCAGAGCTTAAGAGAAAAAAAAAAAGTTGTTGTTGTTTAAATCACCAAAATTTCCTAAAAACATTTCAGCCTCCCGTGTCGTACAAACAACAACAAATTACTTTCATAATTTCACAAAAGCAACTTTCACCATGGTTCGCACAGAAACATCCTGTACCCTGAAACCACAAATCCAACTTCCCGGCAGCTGGTAAACGTGAATCCCCAACATAATGCCCACAGAAGTTTGTTCCCTTCGACCCACCCAGGATCCAATGTTGATGGACAGAAAAGCAGGGCAGAGGAACTTACACTTCCTTTATGCAGATTGTGGAGAAATATAGCGGGGAGACATGCACTCTACAAGGCCTTGATGGTCCATCTGTGGAACTGCAATAGGAAATCAATGGCTAAGTCCAGACTAGGGCGCAGAATTCTTCCAAGTAATCGTTTTTCCCTTCCTCCCGTCTCTGGCCCCTCCTCTGTTAAAGACTTAACATCGCCTTGCTCATTTAGAGCATAATTGAGACTCCACTTTTATTTCATCATCCTTCCCCTTTCATTGATCATTGCTAATTTTCTGGCTCAGTGCCATCTAGGGAATGGGTTTACATAACCCCCCCCCCAGAGTTTCGATTGGAGTCACCCGGAGAAAAAGAGGGTTGTGCTTTCACAAACTGACAGCCAGTATGAGGAGTTGACTGAGGACTCAAGGATGTCTCCTACCCTCAACCCTTCTACCTGTCTGTCAGACCACCCAGATTTAAGAAAATATCCGCCCCGCCCCCAGACTCAGCCTGGCACCTCGGATTGTGACCTGAGCATCCCCTCGCCATGAAGCCCCATGAAGGAACCAATCCCTTCCCCCACACGTGCAAAAAAGAGTGGGTGGCCACATACAGCTGTGCCTCCAAGTAGCCAGATGTGAAAAACAGCACGTCTGTCTGCAGTTTCTCTGTTCAAACCAAATCACTGATTTTTCATTCATGCCTGAGAACATGTGCCAAGGAGAGATTTAGAACCACAAAGTCTCATCTCCCCCTTCCAGATGCACCAGTCTGGGGCCAGGGAAAATTTACAAGGTGCATGTGGCAAAGCCTTGAACTTAGGCAAGTATAAGCTTGGAAAGAGGGAAAGCCAGTCTTACAGAAAGGATCAGAGGGAAACAGTTCCCAGCATGGTATCCCAACATGCCACTCTGCCATCCCAGGAGGGGAAAGAAAAAAAAATCACAACTGTGAGAAATGTGATGAAACTGTCAAAAGCATATGAAATCAGCACCAGGGATTGGGACCCGCATGTCACACATCTATTTGTTCTGTAACAGGGTAGGAATGGCAACGTTTCCATCAAGAGAGGAAACAGAGGTAGTGACATCACGAGAAAAGACTTATCAATGAGGCATCCAATTATCTGTGCACCCTCACCCACCAACGTATCATCATACACCCATGAGGATGGGAGCCCACTACAATTTCACCATCCCAATCGAGCGAAGCGTTTGAAGATTTGGAAGCAATGGTGTGCTGGACTCAACCTGTGCCTCACAGAGCCAAATGTCAAGTTTTCAGGAAATTTGCAAGTTAGTTAATATGTTGGTAACTTGAAAGTGACCACATCAAAGGAATATTTACATGGAGGGAATGGGCTTTTCTCCCCTTCTTCAGAGAGCAGGTTGTTCAGCAGGTACTAAAACCTTTGGTGGGAGGACTCTTCACCTGAGATCAGTCAGCAGAAGGGCTAGAGTCACTCTGTCCAGTTCTCTTTCAAGGTCCCCAAACTACTCAAGCCCCAGACTTTCTAACTAGCATCAGCAAGTATCTAGCATTCCCAGAAATGCCCAAGGATAGGCAGGGAAAGTGACAAGGGGAGGAACAGACCTTTCAGGTCCACACCCCTGATTCACCTCAGCTTCAGCTGTTAGAGTAGAGTCTCCACTTCAGGTGTCCTGTCCAGGTTCCGCCTCTCTAAAAGCTTAGCTTAAGGCAGAGACTGCTTCCATGGTTACCTATCTGCCTGTTGCATTCTTTGGAGAATAGTTACTTATGCAAGGTCACACTGTGAGTCCAAGGCTCTGGGAGAAGGACCCTGGGTCCTAGACTGACTTGTTGCGGACTCATTGTGTGACTTTAGACCAATCTATTTCCCCTCTCTGGTGACCAGGGTGTGTGTGTGTGGGGGGGGGGGTGGGGTGGACTTGGTGGTCTGTGACTAAGGTGCTGCTGTCTTTGACACTGACATTCAACCCTGAGCTCTTGGTCTAAATGGACTCTTGAAGGAGTGTGGAGAAATATAGGAAACAGATGGACAATTGCTGGGTCATAGGGTAGTTTCACTTTTAACTTTTTGAGGAACCTCCATACTGTTTTCCAGGGCGGCTGTACCAGTTTGCATTCCCACCAGCCATGCAAGAGGGTTCCCCTTTATCCACATCCTTGCCAACATCTGTTGTTTCCTGAGTTGTTAATTTTAGCCATTCTGACAAGTGTGAGCCCCCTTAATGTTCATAGCAGTGCTATCAACAACAGCCAAATATGGAAACAACCCATCAACTGATGAATGGATAGGATGTGGTTTATATACACAATGGAGTATTACTTAGCCATCAAAAAGAATGATATCCTGCCATTTGCAAAGACATGGATGGAGCTAGAGAGTATAATGCTAAGCCAAATAAGTCAGTCAGAGAAAGACAAATACCATATCATTTCACTCGTACATGGAATTTAAGAAACAAAACAGATGAACATAGGGGGAAGGGAAGGAAAAATAAGATAAAAACATAGAGGGAGACAAACCATAAGTGATTTTTAACTATAGAGAACAAAATGAGGGTTGATGGACGGGAGGTGGGTAAGGGGACGGGCTAGATGGGCAATGGGTACAAAGGAGGGCACTTGTTGGGTTGAGCACTGGATGTTATATGTAAGTGATGAGTCACTAAATTCTACTCCTGAAACCAATACTACACCATATGTTAACTAACTTGAATTTAAATAAAATCTTGGAAGAAAAAAAAAGAAACAGATGGGCAAATGCCGTTGAATTTTACAATAGAAAACATGAAACTGTGATCAATGATCCTGGACTCCTGCTAAGTCTGAAGACCTGCTTATTTTCTGAATGACCCATGAGCCCTTGAGAGGAAAGTATCAGGACTCCACATGAGTGCTATAGAAACAACTCAGACCATTAGTTGGGACACCTGAGTTATACAGATATGGATTCAAATCCCAGCTCCACCACCTACATGCTAAATGACAAGGTCCTTTCTGACCTTCTATTACCTCATCTGTAAGATAGGTCATAATAACCCCCACTCTGTAAGACTTTTGTAAAATTAAATGAAGTAAACCACATGAAGCATTTAGCATCATGCCAGCCCAGACTAAGCATTTAATAAACAGCAGCTATTAACGTTATTTCCTCAGATGGTGGGGCTGAATTGAGAGACCAGAAGAATGAAACCGATTTGGAATCTGCAGTCCTAGCTTTGACCTAAGTTGAGTCCATACCTGGGGTTCATTTGGACTTGGGTTTCTAAGACAGACTGCTGACTATATTGGGCTCTTAAGGCAAACTTTTGGGTAGACTGGCTGGGAGGTGATTTGTACAAGTCAATTTAGATTGGAATCAGTCACATCTCTTAAGTTCGGAGTGAAAGGAGCAAAGACATACACTACAGAGGCCATGATGGACTTATTCAGGTCCAGGACCTGAACCAAGACCTCATGCCCCGTGGTCCTCTAAGAAGAAGCTTCAGGAAGAGGCTGGAGTTGCTGAGAGCTAGTGCTCCAGCCGTCCTCCTGACAGACCCACACGACAGCATGTGACCCCAAGAAAGGAAGACTACACTTCTCACTTCTGCACCAGATTAAATGCAGTTTAATCAACGGGATACCAAGGACTGGTACCAATGTCTGGGCTAATGCACATTGAACATGGGAATTGCATTCTTGTGGGCCATCCCAGCAGCAGGCAGAGTAGTGAGGTCCTTCTCCATGGTGCATGGACTGCGAGTGTCAGCAGGAAAGGAGGAGCTGGAGAGAAAGAACTTGGCCAACTCCATTATGTGGGGAAAGAGACACTCCTAAGCACACAAGGGACTCCCCAACAAGACTGGGAGGACTGTTTAGAGGCCCATCTAGGCAGGGCCAGAGCGAGTAAAACAGATGGAGGTTTATTAACGTGGTCTCAGGTTTAACTCCAACCTGGTAACCTGGATAAATTTGGGTTCTGCCTCTTGTGTCTGGAATGAAGCAGGCAGCCATGCAACAGGTGGTTTCGAGATGCCCTTCTGTGAGTTGGTGCTAGTGCTCCAAGGTGGATCCACGACTGATTGAATGTATCTAAAAGGAGACTGTCACCTGGTTGAATAATTAGAGTCACCTGTAGAACTTTTAGACAACACTGATGCCTGTCTCTACCCTTGATGGTTTTTATTTAATAAATATGAGAGGAGACCTGAGCCTTAACTAGGGTTCCTATCATCCCAAGTGATTCTCATAAGCAGCCACGGCTGAGGAGCAGTGGCCTAAGAGGACCAGAAGAGGCCACGAGGAATCTCTCTGATTCCTTCTTGGTCAATATTAAGTCAGTGGCCTTGATGAGGCTTTCCAGGTTTGTGGTTCATGTGTAAGAGGACCTGAAGTCAGAAAAGATCGCCAATGGACTCACTGATGGCATCTGGATCCAACCGGATCTCAACACTCTACTTTTCAAAGTAGCGGGTTGCCCATCACTGGATCTGTTCAAGGAGAGAGTAGCAGTCCTTCTATGGTCCCTGCCTACAAAGCACTTATCACATCTTATCTTCACCATAACATGTGTGCATGCATGTATAGATAAGGTTTAGAGCAGGTAAACAACTGTCTGAAGTCACCCAAATAGGTAGCATCCCAAAAGGCCAGCCCTCCAAGAAGTTCTAGGTCTCAGCCCAGACCCTCTGACTCTTAGACCATCTCACCTGACTCCAAAGCTCCATCACTGCCTCTCTTGGGTCATGGGATGCTCAAAGCTCTAGAGAGGATACCTTCAGGGGGAAAATGGGCCACAGGACCTTGAAGGATGCTGCCAGCTCTGAATGCCTGTCAGCAACTCTGCCACGGAGGCTGCGGCTGCCTCAGCAACACACCCTCCCCAGGGCCTGGCTCCTGCCAAGGCACGGCCACTTCCTGAAGCCTTCTCTCAGGAAGGAAATCCCAGTCATCATAAAAGGAAAATAAGGAAATAAAATCTTAATAGGATTTCATAGATGATATAAAATCTCTACAACTCTGGGTGACAGACACTAAAAAAGATCATTTAGAGGGAAAAAAAGCTTTCTAAGACTTCCTGTGGGATTGGTTGTCTCAAGAAGCTCGGATGGTGGTCGTATATAATGTCATCAGTTCTAGTTCCCAACGGGAGGCTGTTCCAGCAGGGCCTGGGATGGATGGGGTGAGGGGTTCAGGAAAAGTTACTTGGAAGCTCACACCCAAGAAGCACACAGAGTTGTGGGATGACCCTAAAACATAGTCTTGTCGGCCTGACCACCTCCTCTACATCCCTCAAGCCTCGGCTCAGCTGCTACGCCTTCTGCAAGACTTCCTTGAATCCCAACAGACTCAGGCCCTGCACATCCTCCCTGGTACCCCTGGGGCATGCTTCCCTCTCACAGCAGCCTTTCTCAGAATGTTCCATGGAACACCGGCACTGGCATCAACAGTGGGTATCTTGTTAGCAACAGACCCCTGAGACACACCCCTACACCTGCCATTTCAGAATCTCTGGGGGTGGAGCCCAGGCACCTGCAACTCTAACACACCCCCAGGTATAGGTAGCATTGCATCTCAGACCTGGTGGCGGGAAGGAGCCAGTCATGTGACGCTCTAGGAGCAGTGTGATCCAGACAGAGAGAGAATGGCAAATGCAAACGTCCTGAGGTAGAAAAAGAGTTTGGAAAGTTCGAGGAACAGCCACAAAGGCAGCATGGCTAGAAATGGGTGAGGGAAAAAGTGGCAAAAGTTGAAGTTTTAGAGGGGCTAGCCTGGGGCTAGAGCCTGAGGGGGTTGAAGTTTAGACCTTATTCTAAGTTTAATGGAAAGCCACTAAAAGCTTTTGTTGAAGATTGAATTATTGGTCCTAATTCTTTATCTCACCATAACTAATTATATATCCACACCTTCCTTATGGAGTTATGGTGGAGTGTACTTCCTTTCTCCTTGACCCTTGGACTTGGCCCCATGATTTGCTTTGAGCAATCAGATGGTGTTGGATGTGTTGGGAATGAAACTTGAAATGTTCTTGTCAGGCAAACTTGCCCTCTAGTGTCCCTGTTTTTCTCCAGGAGGAGAATATGCCTTGAGTAGCCACTGGACCAAAGAGAAAGACAGACATAGAGAGCAACCCTGGGCCCAACCTACAGTCTGCAGCCAAACTCAGCCCAGATCAGCAGAGCCTCAGCCAACCCTTGGACATACGAGCAAGAAAAAATGTCTATTACTGTGTAGCACTGAGTTTTAGGGTGAATTATTACACAGAATTACCTTGAAAACGGCTGTCAGATAAAGGCTTTGTAGCAGGGGAGTGTTTGATTTTATTTTGGTTTTGTAAAGACCGCTCTGGTAGCCATGAAGAGACGAGATTGTGAAAGACAGATGTGGAAACAAACACAGAATTGTGTTGCAGTTTCCTGGGTAAGATTGTGATGGCAGTGGTGGAGACGAAGAGAATGACACGGATTCTGGAGGTACTTGGGAGATCAGAACTGACAGAACTTGCTGATGGATAAATTTGGGGAGATGAGGTCAAGACCACATCGCATAATTCCGGGAGGAACCATATATATGCAGTGGTGCAACAAGGTACCTTGCAACATAGTGAAGGAAATAGAGAAAGCAGAGATAAACGTCTTCTAGGTTTTTGGCTTAGGTGACTGAGTAGACAGGCCAAGATAGGGATGACCTAGGAGGAAGAAGTCTGATGTGGGGGTAGGGGGGGAGGGCAGGTGGACCAGTAGCTCTGTTTCAGTCGTTCTAAGTTTGAGTGTCCATTAGACATTCAAGTAGTGATATAAGTAGGCAGTTGGATACATGGGTTTGGAACCCAGTAGATTGCTCAGGGCTGGAGTTGCAAATGAATGCACCAACATTTGACCTTAGTGTGGCGTATCTGTGCTCAAACTGTTCCCTTAGCTACCTCTCCGTAGGTCACTAAGCTTCTATTTCTCCTTTAAGGCCCCAAACTTCTCCTTCACCTCCAGTTACTTGTTCTTACTTCTGTGCTCCCAGAGTTTGTAGTAAATGTCCCACACGATACAAAATAGTCTGCCTCCCCCACTCAACTGCAAACCGGAAATCTTTATGTTGCCAACCCTCAACTGCATGCGTAGCTCATGGTCAATGTTCAGTAATATCAGCTTTCCTCCAATGGGTTGGGTGCTTTTAGAAGCCACAGTCCATCTAAACTTCTCAACAGCACAGCAGGTATGATTATCCTTCCATTTTAAAGTTGATGAGAGTGAGGCCCCGAGCTGTTAGGGTCTCGCCCAAAGTTTCTGCAAGTGGAAGAACCCGAATCTGTCTCGTTTCGCTGCCGGGGTTCTTTCCTTGTTGGCTCTGCCCCATCCCTGCTCCCCCATCCCCTCCCTCCTCCCTGGCAGGGCTCCCACGCTGCCTGTGCCTCCACACAGGATGTGCTTCCTGAAGTTCCTGGTCCAGATGGCCCGCGGAAGCTGCTCCTCATAAATCACTAGGCCTCGCAGAGCTGCGCTCAGCCACTTTCTCCTCTCAATCTCCCCAGGTCCCGGTGCGTGGGCCCCATCTGCCCAGTCAGCAGAACTGGCTCCTCTAGCCTGGGGAGTATGGCTTTGGTCCCCCTCCCTACCAGGTCCAGGAGCCAGAGAACAGATTCCTGAGAGCCAGTGAGAGGACTCACAGAGTATCTTTGTTAGGAACTTGGAAGTGACTCAACGGGATGGGCAGGGGCAGGGAGAGCAGTGCTTCAAGCTTTGTCCCTGGGGGAGGTGCAGGTACGAAGGGCTATCTAGTCCACCTGCCAGCCAGGCCCCACCACCACTGGATACTCAGACCCCTTTGTTCCCTAAGCAAGAAGACAACACGTCACAGGGTAAATGCATACTTGGCACTGTAGAGTCCCCCAAAATTTCCAAACACAGATCAACAGCTTCAGTGACAACCACTGAAGGGCCGACACACCTTGGACAAGTCACTTCTCTTCCATAAACTTCATTTTACTTGTTTTTTAAATTGCAGGTAATAACACCTACCTCATAACATTGCTAAGCTATCAATAGATACTATTTCGAAAAAGGCACATGGTGGACCCTTGGTACGTGGTAGGAATATAAACGTGAGGCATGCCAAGGTATTGTACCATTCAGAACTGGGGGAGAAGGGGACAACATGGACCTCACTGACTGAGGTTTTCAGAAGGCTCCTCCTTCCTTTCCATTCCACTGCCACAATCCCCTTCGTGTCACTGGAGCACAGATTGACCAGATGTGTAACTCTCCTGCCTGAAACGCTTCAGCAGCCCCACAGTCGCCTTTGACAATAACTCTTTGCTATATTTTTAGGCTATAAGTCTAATACCTATAGTTTGGGGCAGCTTGGTGGGGGTGGCAAGTTAGCCAGCTGCCCACCAAGATGCACGCTCCCGTTCCACAGCATGGAGCTGTTGGACCATCGTTGTTCAGCCAGGACCACAAGTTCCAGTTCCCCTTCCGCCTAGATGGAACCAGTGGAATAGGAATGAAAGTGACACGCACCTCCCCTCCGGGCAGAGATGCTTAGGAAGCAGGCACCGCTCCTTCACTTCTCTTTTCCCAACTGCCAGCTGCAGGAAAAGACTAAGACACAGGAGATGGTGGAGCCACGGGATGGAAGCTACTTCAGTCCCTGAATGCCTCTGTAGAGCAGAGCCCCAGTACCGCCAATCAATAACTCGTATTTTGGACTACACCTGAGGGAAAGTCATTTATTTGTGGGGGTTTTTTGTTCGGTTTTGTTTTGAGAGAAAGAGAGCACGTGTTGGGGTCGAGGGCCAGAGGGAGAGGGAGAAAGACAATCTTAAGCAGGCTCCATACCCAGCACCAAGCCTGACACAGGGCTCAATCTCTCCACTGTGAGATCGTGACCTGAGCTGCAATCAAGAGTTGGGACACTTAACTGATTGAGCCACCCGGTTGCCCAGAGAGAAAATTTCTTTAAGCCGATAATATTGCAGAATTTATCTCTTATAGCAATTGGAATTACCCTAACTAATAAAAGGGGGTTAAAATACTCAAAATGGCATGAAACAAATCAATAATAATGACAATGTGATCATGGCTACAGTGTAACAATACCTCATAGAATCCATAAAGGCACCTACCACTGTCTGATGATTCAGTGGGAGACCTTTCAGTACCACAGGTCAGTGTGAATAGATTGGGTGCCCCGACCATGCTCTCTTACATACTCATGAGGCAACCTTCTTGACTATCCTAATAAATACGCCCGATTTGCATCTTGTCACATGACCCATCTCCCTGCTGGTGGTGTCAGCCTCTGATTTCCATCTGAGCATCCATCCCATCCTGATTCTAAGTCTAGGGGTTCTAAGCCTGGCCAAAGTTCTACACCCACCAATGGCAGTGATTGGCCTAGAAGGAGGTACATGATCTACATGAGTTGACTCATCCATCCAGTGAGTATCAAGACTATGTCTGGCTCCACCAGGACAAACACAAGTACTTTCTTCTCCTGGATTCAACCCTAGAAAGAGGCCAGCAACCACAAGGGGAGAGCCTAAGAGAGGGTGTTGCCAATATGGCAGAAGACAGAACAAAAGAGAGTGAATAGATGGACAATGATTAAATCAGACCATGGTCTTTTCCTTTATGTAAATCAGTAAATTCCCTTTTATCCTAACTCCAACTTTGAATGGATTTTATGACTGACCGGGACTAAAGGGCCACCATTTGGAGCTCACCTCTGAAGGATTGGAAGCTACCAGGAGGGAGAACGTCTGGCCTGGAGGATGGAATTCAGACTCAAGAGTCCTGCGCACCTCTCACCTATTTCCCTGCCATCTTCCCAGCCACCACACCAACGATGTCAAAGCCCCAGAACGCAGAGACCCTCCTCATTCGCCCTCATCTCTGCCATTCCTGATCCCACTGTCCTCACCCACCATCTTAGCCACCTGCTCTTTTCAGCCTCCCCCACCTCTCACTCCTCTCAGAGCCACAACTTGTTTCTAATTAATCAAATTCCTTCTCTCTCTCTCTCTCTCTCTCTCTCTCTCTCTCTCTCTCTCTGTCTCTCTCTCTCTCTCTGTCTCTCTCTCTCGTTGTTATTCAAATCTATGTTAGTTCTCTACCAAAATAATCTGGCCTTAAAAAAAAAAATACCCAAGGAGGCACTGGCCCAGTTTCAACATGAGGTCTCATTGAAACCACTTCAGGAAGGATGACAACACCACAGATTTCCTGGGAAGAGAAGATTTAAATCCATCTCAGAAGACCAGAGGAGCGAAGAAAATGGGCATCACTACTCATTCCCAAGGTCTGGCCTGAGAAAAACTCAGGAGAGGCCAATTGCTAAAAAAAATAATAATAATACCCACAGAGAGGAAGTCTTTTCTTCAGGAGGAAGACTGACTCAGGCCCTCGACCCACATCTCTTCCTGTTTTCCTCCTTACACCTGCTACTCCAGCTAAATGGTGTCTCTGCTGTTCCATGATCAACAAAGCATGTTTCCACCTAAAGACGTGGAGTGGTTGTTTATTGCTGCATAACAAATTAATCCAATCTGTAGCTGTTCACAACAATACACTTTTTTTTTCCTCTTTTGATCTCACAGGGCTTCTGTGGGGTCAGGAATCTGGGACTGGCTTTGGCTAGGTGGTCCCGCCTCAGAGTCCATCACGAGATTATAGTCAGGATGTTAATGGGTCCACAGTTACCTACAGGCTAGAGGATCTTCCTCCGAAGTGACTTACTCACAGCCTGGCAAGTTAGTGCTGGCTGTTGGCAGGAGTCTTACTCCCTCCCCACGTGGACCTCTCTGTAGGGCGGCATGAGTGTCCTCACAATATGGCAGCTGGCTTCCTGTGGGAAGAGCGATCCAAGTTAAGAGGGAGGCCAAACCCGTAATGTCTCTTGTGACCTAGCCGTGGAAGTCCAATTTCCTCAAAGTCTTATTACACAGGTCAGCCCCATTCAGTGTGGGAAGGGGGCTACAGGAGGGTCTGAACACCGGGGTCACTGAGGGCCCTCTTGAGGGCCAGCCACCACTGAGACCTTGTACTTACTTTCCTTAACTGGTGTATTCTCTCCCCAGATATCCCTCTGGCCCATGGCTTGCCCTTCTTCTTCCATCAAACCTTTGCTTAAATACCATTTTTTCAAAAAGACCAGACTTTTAAAAACTACAACACTTCCTCCTGCCTCAGAGCATTTCCCTGATTTCTTTATTTCCTGAGTTATTCTTCATTTTGTGTGTGGGGGTGTGTGTGTGTATACACAAGTACTTATATATGTGTGTATATAGCACACACATATGTATGTATACACACATACACTTTTTTGTTCTTTAAGTATTAATTTTAGATGCACAGGAAAACAGCACAGATAATAGAGAAAGCTCTCATATATGCTTAACCCAGTTTCCCCCTAATGTTTGCTCTGGTTCATTTTTGTTTTGGGTTCTTTCTCTCTTCCCTCTTTAGAATGTAATCCCCACGAGAGCAGGGGTCTTTATCTATTGTGTTCCCTGATGTATCTCCAGTGCCCGAAACATTGCCTCACTCACAGCAAACGCTCCGTAAATATTTGTTGGATGAATGAAACTACATTCTAACAGCTCAGAGAAAAGCCGATGCTGGACTTTTGACCTTGAAGTTCTTACGAGAATCACAGAGGGTATTTAGCACAGCAGATCATGGGACTCCGATGATTTAAACCCAGCTGGGAAAGGCTGTGGGGGAGAAAAGCAAAGCCTAACTTGTTATAAGATGATCGCGTAAAGCAATGACCCTCACTTATTCATTCATTTGCCCTCATTTTCAGTTGCTTCCTTTGGCATGGTTTGCTTTCTTGTTGATAAAGTAAATTACTTTTTATTTGTGTCCGTCCGCTAGCTCCATTTATCCACAATGCCGACGCAGTATTTCCCTGGCAGAGGCTTAATTGGACTAAGCTGGGCTCCACAGGGGCGGGGATGGCCTCTGAAAAGCCCACGAGAATCACCCACCCTGGCGGTCCCCACTCTAGTAGAATCGTCCCAGCTCCCTGCAGACGCTTCCCTTGTATGGCTTCCTGTCTGGAAGGCTCCTCCTCTAGGGTAATTATCCCCACAAAGCCAGCACAGGATGCATGCCGTGTTCCCTTCTCCAAGTTCACCTCCACCTATGTTAGGAAGTCTCGGTGAATTCCCACCGATAGACTAATAATGTTCATCCCTGGCCTCTGGCCCTCCATGCCCTGCAAGCCCCACTCCCAGATCCTCAACAGCTCCAAACCCACCCAGTGCTGGGGCACCAGGCCGGGACATGGGCAGTGAGTCTGTGTCAACTACCTGCCATGAACCCAGCACTGTGTTACATACTCCACAGATAACTCACTTCACTGTGACTCAGCACCACAGTGATTTACAAGGGGAGGAGGTGGTCTCGAGTGAGGCTTCCAGAGTTAGGAAAGAATAGCTCCTACCTTGAGAGCTGTTGCAAAGACCAAAGAAGCCGATACAAAGGGCTAGCACTATATCTGGCACTTGGAAAACACTCTGTCTTGTTGGTTGAAACCAAGGACAGTTTACAGACGGGAAAGGCGGAGCCTAGCAAGGTGAAGGAACACAGCTGAGGTCACACAGCTGCTACAGTGGGATTTGGGTCCAGGTCTGCCTGCGCCGAGCTCTCGCAATGTCCACTATACTAGCATCCCTGGAAGAACGGCACACGGACACCTGCCTCTGAATCTCCTGGGGATCTGCTCTAGGAGGCAGATTCCCAGACTATCCCAGACGTCCAGAACTGGAACCTCTTTGGGATGAGGCCCAGGGTCTCCATCTTATACGACCTCCCCTCCTGACCTCAACTGCATGAGGCCAGCCTGAGTCTCTTGGGCCCAAAAGAAGCTGAGAGTTTGTGCTTTTGTCCCTTGGTTAGTTCAAATGCAATTCACGGGCAGCACTCTGGAATTTTTTCCTGGGGCCTGGCAAAAAAGGCATTAGAAATGCCTAATTATGCCTCCCTGTGAAACAATAGGCCCCCATGCTACAGGAAACACCGTGTCAGGGTGCTTTGGAATGGAAAAGGGATTTCTTTGACGTGTCTGTCAACAAGATAACGGGCAGAGCCGAGTGTAGGGCATATGTCCATCAAACAGGCAAGCCTTGGACTGTGCCTGCAGAATATCTGGGGAGTCTTTGCAGGGGCTCCTGGGATGGCAGGCCTCGTGAGGGCCTCACCCGACTCACATCAACTCTGGAGGACAGTTGATAGGTTGCTCAGTTGATAGGTTGAGACTTCAAGGCTCAAAGAGAGGAGATCTCTCATTCAGTGTCACACAGAGGAGGTGGTGTGGCTGGGACTCACATCCACATCTTAAGTGGTACCTTCCTAGGCAGCTACAGGGAATACACTGGGGGAGAAAGAGAGAAGCTGTTCTGTGACCCTCCAACATGCCCGCTCAACAGGCTGGAAATCTGTACCTTCGTCCCTCAGGCAGCCAGCCGCTTGATCTCTAGACTCCAGGTTTGAACAGAGGTGTGTTTGGGGGTCACACAGACCCTGACATGGGTTGGAACTGAGGCTCGATAACCACGCGAAGGCATGATGGGTCTGGATGAAATTCACTCCTGACCCTTAAAACCTTAACCCTTTAAAGAGAGGTCAATACTGTCTTCGTTTTCTATGGCTGCTGTAACAAATTACCACTCAACTTAGTGATTTAAAGCAACACAAATTTACTCTCTTACAGTTCTGTGGTCAGAATTCCAAAATGGGTCTCACTGGGCTAAAACCAAGGTGCCAGAGGGGCTATGATCTTTTCTGGAGGCTCCACGGAAGGATTGGCTTCCTGGCCTTTTCTGGCTGATGGAGGCCACCTGCATGCTGCGGTCCACGATCCCCCACCATCTTCAAAGCCGGAAGTGGCAGGTTGAGTCCTCCCACGGAATCACTCCCACGCTGACTTTTCTTCTGCCTCCCTCTTTCAACTTTCAAGGGCTCTGAAGAATTCAGTGGGCCCACCAAATAATTCAGGATGAACTCCCTATTTCAAGGTCACTTTCACTGGCAACCTTAAATTCCATCTGTATCCTTACTTCCCCTTTGTTACGCGACCTAACATTCGCAGGTACTCGGGGTCAAAACGTGGGTATCTTAGGGGACCGGGCAGCAGGGGTGGGCAGCACCATGCTACACCCACAAGCCCCCATTCACCTCCCCATGATGATGGGCAGGGGAGGGGGAGGCAGAGAATAGCATTCAGGAATAGTCTCACCACAGATCACAGCTCTGTCTTTGGGGCCATTAGAAGAATCCTCTGTCACCTCGTGCTCGGCTCTGTGCTCATGTGTCCCAGGCTCACCAGTAAGCCTCAGTGTCTGGCTCCTGATCCGCCCCCCAGTTGGACCAGGCTGCCAGGTGTCCTGGCTCACCCCACTCTGTGTGCAAGTTCTCTTCATTGGTTTTTTTTTAATCTTAATTATCACTGTTGCCTTTCTTGTTATTGCCATTCATGCTAGTTAAGGATGCAGACTAAGAGAAAAGTTCTTGGGGCTCCTGGGTGGTTCAGTCGATTAAGCATCTGACTTGGGCTCAGGTCATGATCTCCCAGTTCGTGGGTTCCAGACCCGCGTCCTGCTCTGTGCCGACAGCTCAGAGCCTGCAGCCTCCTTCGGATCTGCGTCTCCCTTTCTCTCTCTGCATCCCCACTCGTGCTCTGTCTCTCTTTCTCTCTCTCAAAAATGAATAAACATTAAAAAAGAGAAAAGAAAAAAGTTCTTAATCTCTACTCCTCCAAGGATTTTTTAAATCTTGTTTCTTCATAACAATGAGGCAGTGCTATCAACTTTATGTTCTAATCTTATTTTCTACTTAGTGTGGGAGGGACCTGCTCACCTGTCTGGAAGACACGGTCTAACTCACTCATAACAGCTGCCCGGGGTTCTGGGGTTGGATGACTCATTCAACCAGATCCTTTCTGATGAGCATGCAGATGGTTCCAGGTGATTTACACTTGCAGGTTCTCGAGGAGAGGCAAGTTCCCACACCCCAGTCCAGCCCCATGGGGTCCACATAGGCCAGCCTGGCCCCCACCTTTTTCTCTTCCCATGGAGAGTACGGGGCCTCAAAGCTGAGGGAAGCCGAGGGTGTCTCCAGGAGCAGAGAGATCAGCAAGGTGGGTGCCACCAAGACATCCAGAAAGATGGAGACCACCTGATGCCCACAGGATTTAGCGACCCAGAGTCCCTTCTGGGGCCTTCAGGGGGGTAAGTCCAGACTCCTGGGGCAGAGGCAGCAACATGAAAACCCAACAGCCGTCCAAACGGCTGCTTGTCTGGCACGTACACATGTCCCGATGCCTCACGCCCACGGTCACTTCCCAAAACAGCCCTGCAAGTAGATTTGGTTATTCCCATTCTAAAGACCAGGAAACTGAGGCCCAAGGATCTCACCTGAAGTCGTGTGACTGAGAAGTCACAGAGCCAGAGTTCAAATGCAGGCTGCTCGGGGCCCACAGCAGGGTCAACTGCCCAGACTGGAGGGGTGGCCTAGCCAGCCACCTGTGGGCTAAATGACCCCCCTGCGGCTCATGAGTCAACCGACCATCCAGACTCCTCCAAACCATCTCAGGTTTCTGGGCTGAGTTGGCTGCTGATTTTCTTTTATCAATGAAAAAATAATACAGGCTCATGGCTAAACAATTCAAACTGTACAGGAAAGTAGAAGCCTCCACATCTACTCTCTAGAGAGAACTCACGTGACCAGTTTGGGGGTCGCTGTGTACATTTTCCAGGCACTGTGTGTGTGTGTGTGTGTGTGTGTGTATGTACCTGATAACTGCTCTGCCCGTCCCCTTTTACAACTACACTCTACGCATCAGACGCTTTCAGGAGCACTGTTCCGTGTCATCCTCATAAGCCTCCTGGGACCTGGACATATTCTTACCATCCGCACTTTACAAATGAAGAAACTGAGGCTCAGAGAGGCTATGCCACTGGCCCTGGCTCACACAGCTAGTAAGGGGCAGGACCGGAATCAAACCCAGGCCAGCTGACTTCAGGCCACACATATCCACCTACAAAGAGAAGTGACCATGAAGAACTGCCCTGTGTCCTCAAACAAAAGGCCCAGGAGGTCCAGAGTTGGGAGGACAAAGCCATCTTTCAAGCTCAGCAGACATTAGGCACCTAATGCCAGGCAGCGTGTCCTTGACATCTTAGGTCTCTGGCAGTGACACCCCTAAGAAAGGCCATCCTGATGAAGAGTCACCCCCGGGGCCTCCCTCAGGACCCGAAGCATGACTTGACTGGTAGTGACAGAGGCAGCGGGAGGGGAGGGACATACGTGTCAGCTCCAGTGGACACGAGTAAGAACCAGCAGAGCGTCCTTGGAGTGGGGAGGCCTCAGGGACACGACCTGTGTGGGATCTCCCCTTTCAGTTATTTCTTCTTTTCAAGCTCTCTAGAAAATGCTCGTGGCAGATCTATCTGGGTCACAGGACCGAAATAAACATTATTTGAATAATCTCGGGCTGGCAGCCTTGGAGGATGGACAGGAAAATTACCCCCTGGAAACGTAAATCTGAGCACGTCACTAGATGCATCTAGAGCATGTGTCAGTCACCTCCGTGCCTCCTGGGGGCACTCTCGCTCACCCCAAGCCCTCGGCTGGGTGCCCAGGAGAAGGAAATAGCAAGACGCACTCAGATGAGTGGAGCCACAGGCTGCCACAGAGTGGAGCTACAGTGGCTTCACCACTGCCACCGAAAAGAGGCAGGACTTGAATCCAGGTCTCCCCAACCTCACTCCCCCTCTCACCTTAGAGGAGCATGTGGCACATGGGTGGCACATCTCTGAGGCAGCTGGATGGCTCATTCAGGGTCTCCACGGCAACCAGTGAGACTCTGAACCCCAGCGGCAGGATGGTTTACCTGAGCCAGCCACACTCTCTGGCCAACCCGTTGCTTGGCTGGCATCAAAGGTAAGATTACTTTCCAGATAAGCGAGCACAGCAATGGCAGCCAATGCGCATGAGGTAGCACGGTGCCAGGAAGAGGACAGACTCTGGGCCATGCAGACGGGAGCCCCAGCCCTGTCCCTTGCCAGCTGAAGGCCCTTATCATGTCTATTGTCACTCTCTGAGCACTGGCCATCTGCCGGGCCCTGGGCCTAGTTCCTTATTTGCAGGATCTCGTTTTAACCCCATGAATTAATAGGTCCTATCATCTTCTCCATTTTGCACACGAAGGAATGGAGGTTCAGAGAGATGAAGCAAATTGCCGAAGACACACAGCCAGTGAGGAGCAGACCTAAACTTAGGTCTTTCTGTCTCCCAAGCCCATGCTAAAAATAGCCACAGGATTATACCACTGTTGCAGAGATGAGCCAGCAGCATACAGCAGAAAACCTGGGTTCCTCTTCTAGAAACCCAGCAGGAGACCCAAGCTCCCTCCTGTGTCCACCTGCACACATGACCAGATGTCTCTGAGCCTCAGTTTCCCTATCGGTAAAATAGGTAAGAGTCATGGCTGCCACAGAGGTCAGATAAGGGACACCAAATGGGACGACCTCGATAGCGAGGAGCCCCCAAAACCTGTCAGTCCTGGCCGGCGAGCTCTGCCCGTCCCGCTCCCCTCCCGTCATCTGCACTGGCTGGGCCAGAGGTGGTGCTGGCTGGCTGGACCAGGCGCGGGCATTTCTCTCTTGCTGAGCGTTGCGGATCGCACCAAGCGTTTCTTCTCCTTTTGTGTGTGTTTTTCATGACCTGCTGCCAACAGCTCTTTGCTGGGCGGCTGCCACCATTTACCCAGCACAAGAAAACTGCCTTTCTTCCCCCATTTAGGGTCTGGTTTTAATTTCTACAGTATTCTCTTTAATAACAATGCCTAATTAAAACATCTGTTAAAAAGTCTGTAACATTAACTTTACAGGGAGAATTTAATAGAATTATATTGGAATTGCAGGCATTTAACGGGCTTCCTAATTAGGCTTTTCTTTTTTAAAAAAAAAAAAAAAGGAAGAAGAAGAAAGAAACATTCCACAAATTAAAATCCAGCCTCTTTTTTATGATAATGGAGGCTGATGGTCCAGTGGCTGGAGAGGACAGGCAGAAGCTGGAACAGAGAGAGGGGCCAAGGTGATGCAGGGTAATGAAATCTCTGGAATGGGGAAAGAGAAGGGACAGGGTACCTACACACACTCCCTCATTTATAATCTCAATTATATCCTGATGCCAACCATGGATTAGTATTATTACCCCACTTCTTCACCCACTGGTGAAGAAACTGAGGCACAGAGGAAAGTACTTTGCTCAAAATCACACACACACACACACACACACACAGCCAGAATGAGGCAGAGCCTTCCAACTTTGTGCTTTTCCACTGCTCCACACAGCCTCTGAGCTTTGCATCAATAGGGTTTTCTAGAACTCTCTGGGGTCCATCTTGATTCAGCCACTTCTCAGTGATGACCACCAGGCTGCCTCCCATGGCCACCCATGCACTGCCCCAGAGCCCTGTCTGCAGAGCTCCTGCCTGAGAGGCCCTAGCCCTGGCTGTCACCCCACACCCCTTGAACACCATGCTGGGAGGCGGGGGGGGGGGGGGGGTAGGAGCACTGCTCAGTGCCATCAGGAACATCCTCCTAGAGAAGAATCAAGAGATAAACATCCAAAGTCATTATTCTGGTCAAAGTAAAAAGTCTAGTCCCTGAGCCAGCAGTGTCAATATCACCTGGGTGCCTGTTAGAAATGTAAATTCTCAGCCACCGCCATCCCACCCACCCCACCCCGGACCCCCTGAATGAGAATCTCTGAGGGTAGAGCCCTGCAATTTCTGTTTAGGTAAACTTTATGGGTGACGCGAATGGGACTGTGGGATTGCCATCTCCAAGCGATAGGCAAGACTGAACCCAATGATTTTGCTGGAAAGAACCCCAGTGTTTCTTCCCAGCCAAACCAACTCAGCTGCCACTCCACTGACCTCAGATGCCCAGAAGGCACCATGGGAGGTGGACAACCACCTATGGGCTGCTCAAGAGGCCCCTCGGTTTAAGCAGAAATTCCCAAATTCAAAGAAAGGGAGTTGCCTCCAGTAATGATTTTTAGATGCTAGTACATCCCTGTTTTCAATCCCCCATCCCACTGACCCACCGCCAATACCAAAAGCTGCCAGGGGACCAAATCCTGAGGTGGACTTAAAATAATTCAGACTCAGTCCAGACCCTAACAATCAAGCAGTCTGACAACAGTCAGACAGACAGACAAGTCCCATTAGCAGGTTAGTGAGGCGCTCACAGACTGTGTCTCGGGGCCCATCTCCAGCCCTTTGTGAATGGTTTACTTTTGTCCTGATGGACAGGCAGTGCGGTGCAATGGATAGAGCAGGACTGGGGAGTCATATGAAGCTGAGTTTGAAGCCCGACTCAGCCACACATTGGTCACGCCATCTTGGGTAGATGGTGTTTCTTGTTGAGCCTCAGTTTCCTGCAAATGAACAAGGCACAGAGTTGGTGTCAGGTTGATCTGACTCTAACTCTAACAAAGGAATCAAACGTCCGAAGCCAGGGATGGGCAACCAGATATGGCACAAGGTGATGCGGCCTCTCCTGCTCAAAACAGAACCTGAGCTCTGTGGTTGAGGTGTGGAAACAGAGCCTCCCATGAGGAGTGGCTCTGGACCACACAGCCCTGACCCTGTCCTGAGTCTCACCCTCTGTAGGCATTCTATTTGATTTCCTCCTCCCACTGGCAAGCAAGTTTCCGGCCCTGGGTCCCACTCTTCTTTGTTACTCCAGTCTAGGAATAGCCAGGCCCTCCCTTCAGCCCCCAGCATACTTAGGAATCCTTACAAGGCTTTCCTAAACACCAAGAGAGGACACCACAAGAGAACAAGAAAACACGAAGAGGCACTCTGGAGTAAGGCTCGACCACTTACTTACTGTGTGACCTTGACCAATTTAATTAGCCTCTCTGAGCCTCAGTTTCTGCATCCATCGAATGGGAATAATAATATGCCTACCTCTGCAGTTGCTGGGAGGATTAAAGAAGTTAATATTTGTAATGCGCTTAGAATAGCGGTCATCGTACTATAAATGCCACAGAAGTGTTTGTTTAATAAATAATAAATGAAAGCATGAATGCAGCCCGGCTCTCAGCTCTCAAACATCAGCGAGGACAGGTTCCCAGACCCGAAAGCCCCTCCCCAACCCCATCTCCATGCTAGACGCTAATAGCCAGGGGTCCCTCACTGGAGGCAGCCCCATCACTTCAGGTCACTCATTCATGTGGGCCGGAATAAGGTCCCTGCAGGAGGGAAGCAGGCAGCCCCCACCTGAGCGCCCGTGGCCATGGCCGTGGCTGTGGCTGCTTGGGGAGGGCTGGAATTCACAGCTGAGTGCGTGGGCAGATTCAATTGGACAATCTCCTGTGTGATGGCTTCCTCTGTTCAATTACTACTAAAATTCATCAAATGGAACCAAGAGAGGTTTTAACGCCGGTAATTGTGGTGCAAAACGCTCTGTAATTGGTCTCTCAAATGAAAGTGGGGAGAACGAGGCTGCCTTGCCCTTGAATGGTTGGAGAGTGATGGCTCAGACGTGCTCCCCACATTGGTCTGCCGCCCCCATCCCCCCTGAGACCCCCACCCACTGGGTTCCCCTGGGGAGTGGGAGGGTAGGGGGTGGCTCAAGCCTCTCTCTCCCTGCCTGCTCTGGGTGCAGTAATGGGGTGGGTACACCCCACGCTCCTACAGGCCTGCCTCCACCCCGGTCACCCTTGGAAATTCAGGTCTGCCTACAGACACTGGGAAGACTGACAGGTCCCTATGCGGTGGCCTTTTTATTCCTTTAGATGTGGATAATTTCACGCCTCCAGGCCTTCCGTCTTGCTGATCCTTCTGCCTGGATTCTGTTCCCCACTTCTTGTACATTCACTTCTCATTGTTCCCGTACTGTCCCAGATAGAGAGAGCATTCTCCGCCTTCTCTTACAACCTAGACACGACAACTCATCCCACTGCCAATACCAACGCTTACTCTCGAAGAAGACGGACTTTTAGTTCAGAAGCTGGTGGCAGAATTCCTCCGTGGTGGTTTGTCTGCCAACCCGGCCGCCAGCGATTCCTCCCAACCCTAGACCCCGCTCCCCGCAACAAGAAGGAGAGTCCACTTTTCCTCCCCCTTCAATCTGGACCGGTCTTGAGACTTGTCTTTGGTGGAAGTGACACTGTTAGAAAATCCATTACCAAGCGCTAGCTGGTGTCAGCCCTCTCAGGACCTATACTGGCCCAGTTAACCCTCACAATAGCCCCATTTCACAGGTGGGCAAAGGCTCCGAGAAGTTACCTGTCTGAGGTCGCCCCGTTCACAAAAGGCAGGGACTGGATTTGAAGCCGGGGTGTCTGTCTCTGGGACCCATGAACTTCACTCCTTCTAGGACCTCTGCTGTGTGGGAGCAGAGGACTCAGCCTTCCTGATTCAAATATCAGAACAAATCCAAGCAGCCAGAAGATGGAGAGATGCAGGAAGCTACCACCCAGTCAAATTCCCATTGGCCGGGTGCCTTGGGGGCCCGCCGGGCATGCGCTCCCACACGATGTCTTACCCCATTGTCACAACAACCCCAGGGGGTAAATTTTCATTATTCTCCTCATTTTACAGATTAGGAAATTGAGACCCAGAGAAGTTAATCAATGTGCTCCGAATCCGGCTGGTAAGGGGCAGAGCCAGGTGGAACCCAGGACTAGAACTAGTCCCCTAGACCAGTTCTTTATTGTGCATTTGAATCACCCAGGAAGCTTGTTTAAAGGTAGGTTCTGGTTCAGCAAATCTAGGGTGAGGCCCGAGATTCAGCATTTTTTTCCTGTTGTATTATATTCACTGAGATCGCCTCAAAGACAGACATGTGCGGTTCCCCCGTGTGGCGGCGTATGGCAGGGGAGGCTCGGGATCTGGAGGTTCGCAGTCATGATCTGGTGGCAGAAAGGAGGTTAGGAGAAGAGCTGGGGAGGCTCCCTTCTAGCACACGCACCTGTGGCCACACCTTGCACCCCCACAGCACAGAGAAAGACTCACTTTTCTGGTATTTTTACCATCACTGTTACAGCCTCAGGAGGGGAGGTAGCTGGCCCAAGGACACCCAGCCGAGGCACCCATCCAACAGCACGTCCTGCGTCCTGCCCCGCCTGCCCGTGGAGGAGCCGGGGCTCGCTGATTCCCATCCCCTCCCTGAGCCCTGGGCCAAGCTGGGAGCCCGGGAAAGGACACACCCGGAAATGCGTGGTTTTCGCCCCCATGCCCTGCCACGGACCACAGCCACCCTCCCTTTGCTGCGAAGTTCCTACTTCTCTGCTCCACGTGGGGCAACCCAGGTGGTCTGTGGCTGGAGAGGCTGAGCCAGCAGAGGGGCCCACGCGATGTGGGGGGGGGGGGGGCTGTGTCACCACAGGCTGAGAACACACACACACACATGCACAAGTTTTCCCATGGGAATCCAGCCCAGCCACTGCCTGCCCCACCAGCCAGGACCACCTCCACACCAACTTTCTCAGGAAACCTGGACGGCCGAGGACTCAGGAACTGGCACGAGACACAACTGGAGGCCTCCGAGGGGGGAGAGAAGAACCACAGCTGGTGTCTTGTGGGCAGAGTACGAGGCTTCTGCTGATCCCAGCAGACCAAGTGCCTCCTGTCCCCACAGAGAACCCAGGGACCGACGGCTGGAGAAAGAGGGCTGGCAGCCTGCCCAGAGAAGTCAGAGACAGCAGAGGGCAAAGAGGGAGACAGGGAGAGACATCGGGAGGGGAGAGACGGAGGCTGAGAAAGACTTCACGGAGAAGAGAGGTCAGGATGGAAAGTCGCAGGCACACGGGGTGAAGGCAGAGGGACTTATGAGGCTGGCTGTTCTGGTCCCAGCCAAGCCCCCACTCAGCAGGTGCTCCCCACCCCAGAGCGATCAATACCTGCTGGTGACCCTAGCCAAACTGGCAAGAGGTTGTGGATGAGCCACGTGTCCATTCACTGATGATATTTGTAGAACCTGGGACACTAAGTACCTACCAAGTACCTGCTGAATGCCTACTAAGTGCGTACCAAGCTCTCAACGCAGGTGAGCTGAGGCCCTCTTTAATGTCCTTGTTTTAGTGAGTGGCTAAGGGATTGATGAGATGCCCTGGGCAGCCCATCCAGAACAAGAGCTGGGCCCGAACACAGGCAGTCAGCTCCAGTGGCCCCAGGACCCCAAGGCTGTCCCACCTCCCTCCCTCCAGGACCCCCACTCAGCCCCTGCCTTCTGTCTCACCCACACCACCCTGGCCTGGGAATCTGGCTGCCACCCTCCGGCCAGAGGCAGAGCTTTGGGGGCACTTCCTCAGGAAATGAGGCCCCAGGGCTGCCAGGGCAGACCCCAGACTGTCGGCTTTGTGGACCCAGAGGCTCTTGTTCCTGTCACTTAAAGCACTTCGTACCCAGAAGCACTCTGCATGCTTCCCAGCTGTCAGCCCAGATCTGCTGTTTATGTCGAGCAGGCAGAAGAATTCTCTGCTGTGTCTATTTCTTCCCTTTTGGCTCTGCAACATCCCAATCACCCAGCCTGGCAACTGTGCTGGGGCTTTTTGCCCATTCTGAAAGGCAGAGAGACCCATCTGAGGCTCCTGACACAGGTCACGGGCACAGCACGCACCACAGCCCTTACAAGGGAACCCAGGAGGACAGACCCCACCGGGACGTGCTCTTCCCCTAGCTTCCCGGCTGGAGCCCACCTGGCACTCCCCACCCCGTGGGCAAAGACTTGGCATCTGCTCAGAGCCACATAAAGGTCAAAGACCCAAGGAGGAGATTTGGAATGGTTAAGACTCATTCAGCACGAATGAAGACAATGTCAGCTCTACACACTGCCCCTCTTATCACCTCCACTGTCCCCACCACCATCATTGTTTATTAAGTACTTACTATGTGCCAAGCACTGTGTTAAGCACTTTATATGAATCTTCTCAAGCCTTTTCATCCCCACGACTACCCTATGAATTAGAAACTATTATTATCCCTATTTTACAGGTGAGAAATGGAGGCACAGAGAAGTTAAGTCACTTGCCCATAGTCCCACAGCAGGATAGTGACGGAACCAGGATTTGAACTCAGGAAATTTAACCCCAGAGCTCTCCTATTTACTCCCAAATGTCACATCCATGCCCCTGTGAGGTAGGTACCTCTTGCAGAAGAGCTAGCTGATGTGTGAGGACCCGTGGGCATCAGAGCTGGGACTCGGTAGATCCCAGAGCCAGCATCCATGCCCAGGCTTTGCTGCTCCCTCTCCTGGGACGGGTCTTGTGTCGAGTCCAGGAATGTCCTCAGCCTTGGAGGACACAGCTGGCAGCCATGGAACCCAGCCCCAACCTGATCTCTTAATACTTGAGACACCTGGCCCAAGCTCCACCACCCGGGCCTTCGATCTTTCACCCGCCCGGCGCCCAGCAGGCACCCAGCACACCGCATCCTTGGTCTCCTGGAGCGGGTTTCTGCTTGGCTCAGCATTCGGCAAATTAGAGGCAGGGCTGGGAGAACATTGCTCCTCCAGTGGCCTCTACTTGCCACAGGGCCTAAGGAGTCTGCAAAGCTGTTAGGAGGATGGTCAGGGCTGGCAGGAGAGGAGCTGCAGAAGAGGTGCCCATGCCCCCGAGCTTCCAACTAAGGATCTCTTTTGCAACATGGCAAAGGCCTCGGTTGCAAGTGCAGGAGGAAACACAGTGCTCAGTATGGCCTGGATCCAGGGCCAAGCAACCTAGGAGGACAGAGCCAGGTAAGCAGGAAAGCAGGGAAGCAGGGGTGCAGAGGTGCAGGGAAGTGGGGTGAAGGGCTGCAGGGAAGTAGGCAGGAAAGCAGGAAAGCAGGTATGCAGGGAAGTGGGGTGAAGGGTGCAGGGAAGCAGGGGCGTATGGAAGTGGGGTGAAGGGGTGCAGGGAAGCTGGAAAGCAGGAGTGTAGGGGTACAGGGGTGCGTGGAAGTGGGGTGAAGGGGTGCAGGCAAGCAGGAAAGCAGGGGTGCAGGGAAGCGGGGTGCAGGGAAGCTGGAAAGCAGGGGTACAGGGGTGCACAGAAGTGGGGTGCTGGGGTGCAGGGAAGCGGGGTGAGGGGTGCAGGGAAACAGGAAAGCAGGGGTGCAGGGAAACAGGAGAGCAGGGTTGCAGGGAATCGGGATGAAGGGGTGCAGGGAAGCGGGAAAGCAGGGGTGCAGGGAAGCGGGGGTACAGGAGTACAGGGGGCAGCAAAGGTGCCAGAGCCAGCAGTAGAATTTGATGGTGGTACTGGCCTCTGAAAGGGGGTAGTTTGGGCCAAGTCCCCTGCCCCTCACTGCCCACTGCCAACATCTGGGGCGCCCTCCAGAGGCCTGCATGGAAGCCTGTGGTGGGGAGACGGGGAAGGAGGGAGGTGGTAGAAACCAGGACCCCCTGCACTAACAACTGGACCCACTACAGGCCCCCCCAAGGTACCCATATTTCAAAAGAGTCTGTCTAACAAGACCCTAAACAGTTTAAGTAATAATCCGTTCATTTCCAGACATAACCATCCAGAAATTCTCTGGCCAGTAAGATGACTCCATCAAACAGGCATAATGCCTGCCCAGGGCAAAGCTCAGTGTTATAGGTAACTTGGGTGGCCTCGTGGCAGCTCGTCGAAATATTAAATATAGTTTGAGAACACTTCCTGGCTGTTCTGGGACTGGGTCTGGCTTGTTCAGGCCTATTTTTCCAGGGAAGCTGGCACATGAAGGGCCTCAATAAATATTTGTGGAATGAATGAATGAATGAATGATCCCCAGGAAGCTCTTCATAGTCCTTTCAGGGTCTGGAAACTCCAGATTCCTCATCCAGGACTTCTCAGCAAAATATGCCATGAGTTTGCAGTGTCATTGATTCTGTCATGGTCACAGAGAGGCACACGGGTACACACACACACACACACACACACACACGATATGTCCAGGTGTGTGTGTGCAGGGGACACACACACACACACACACACACACACACAGGAACAGTGCCGGGGGCTATGAGAGCAATGGTAGCAGAACTGTGGATCCCAATTAAAATCAGAGTTGAAAAGGGAAGAGAATTTATCTGCAAAACTGCAAAGCCACAGAGAGGTCACCGAAAAAGCCCCTAAACTTGTTTGCAAAAAATATGCAATTATGCATTAACCATTCTGTGATAATTGCACTGAGCACTTCTTTTTAATCGCCTCACTGTTAACCACTCAGAGGAAGAAAGGAAGCCGTCTGTGCCCAGAGGAAAGAGAGCAGGATGTGGAGGACCAGATCATCGATTAAATTCTTGCCTCTCAGCTCACTGCTGATGGTGTGATCAAGCCTCAGTCTTCTCCTCTGAAAAAATGAGGATTGGAGTGCCCATTGCTCAGAAGAGAATGAGAGCACCTAAGCTAAGGCTTCCAGAACAGTGCCAGGCATCCAGCAGCCCATACACATTGGTGGTTCAGGTTCTAACAAGAATCACAAAATCCTCTCTGATGCCTTTACAACAAGGCTCACGGGACCCAGTAACTTCTTTGGGCAAACTGTAGGCACATCTACCCACCTAAAGACCTAAAGACCGCCCCCCCTCCCAGTTTGCCTTGGGAAAAGAGGTTTCCAAAAGATGCCAGGAACATCTGAGAAAGAGTCTCTCCAAAATAACAGCTTTAGCTAACTCTGGGTCTGGCAGTGTGTCATTCTTTAAAAAGAAAAATAAATAACTTCCTCCCTGAGACGAAGTTATTTTATTTTCTCTATTCACATTTCCTGGCTACTCTCCTGGTTCAGACTGTTTGAGGAGTCCTTAGGAATTAGCAACTCAGAGAGCAGTAAGGAGCAAGAAATAAAACTCTCGAGGTTCTCCTGTTCTCCAGGAATCATGCTATATCTCATCAAAGATTACAGCTTCTAAGCCTCGTTTTAGAGAGTTGTCTCATCTCTAAAATAGGAGAATGGAAGTAACTCTCTCATTTGCACCCGACACTTAATAATAATCCAATAATTTTTGCTGTAATTATTATTCATAATTCTCACAACAACAGAGATCATTTGCAAGTAAAGGCTCAGAGAGGGTAAGTAACCTGCCTGAGGACACACAGCTGGCAAAGCAACCAAGGTGGGATTTGAACCCAGGAAGCCAGAGTACCACCACCCTGTGCTGCTTCTACCTGGTAAGTGTCCATTCATCGGCTTCTATTACACTCCAGGGACCTGAGCCCAGGCAAGAGTTCCAGGAATAGTGGCTTGGGATTTTCCATGGTGGATGGCCAGAAGCATACAAATACTCGTGTGTGCAAGGTGATCAGAACCAGGGGAATCTTAAGAACTACATTTTGCAGATGGAGAAATGAGGCCCAAGAAGAAACAAAGCCAAAAGTTCTCCGAGACTCCAACCACAGTCTCTGGTCTTCAAGCACTCGGCTCTAAAGCTCATGAACGAGATCTTTGTCCCTCCACTGCAGTCTGGCAGAGCTCAAGTCACAAGCCACCATGCACCAGATGAGTGAGCCTGAGGGGCTTCCTTAGCCTCTCTGTGCCTCAGTTTCCCCATCTGTAGAATGGGGATGAAAAGTAACTTGCCAGTTTACTGTGAGAAATAGCACTACTTAAAAAACACCGGCAATGTTCTGGGCCCCCCATAAAGTTTAGTCTAATCTTAGGTTTTGTGGGGGTCGGGGGAGGATTACTCTTGTGTGATTTCCAAATGAGGTGACTGCGCCCCACTCCTTGCTGGAGAACCACTTCAATGCGATCCACCTTTGCCTTAGAATCGATACCTTCCCTTGGCAGAGGATGTCCAGGCATTGGAGAGAGTGGGCTGGTGTCACGGCTCACCCCCTCTTGGCCTGCCTTCCCAGGTTTCCCTCTCTGCTTCCTCCTTCCCGTCTTGCTGCCCCATTTTTCTCACCAGCAAAGACCTTTTCTCTCCAGGCCCACGGCACAAACCCTGCACTTCCAAAGGAAGCAAGCGCTGAATAGATTTAGCAGGTTCTGATAAATGTCACGTTTATTTTGGTGCCAATGGAGTCACTGCATTTTAATGAAGACCCCAGATGTTGGCGCTGGTGGGAACACCACACGCTCCGCTGCCCCCTGGCACGTGAGGTTCCAATGAGCTGGCACTGGAAGGGGATGCCGGGTTTGGCCTCCCTGGCCCAGAGACGCTCCTTCTGGGGGCTCACTTTGCCAGCCAGCACCTCTCAAGCCTCTTTCCCGACCTCAGTTTCCTCATCTGAGGATGATGCACGCCAGTGCTCCTGGCTGGGGGCTGGGTGCCGTGGAGATGCTCAGGGCCTGGTTGTTGGTTTTAATGGATTCCAAAACTCCAGGTCCAGGGACCGGGTGGGGAATTGTTGGCTGGAAAAGCGCGACACAGGAGGGGCTGAACCAGCAGCTGAGCAGGCAATTTCCCATGCCAAAGAGTGAGAGCCACGGGGGGCGTCTGGGTGGCTCAGTTGGTTAAGCGTCTCACTCTGTCTCAGGTCATGATCTCACTGTTTGTGAGTTCAAGCCCCGCGTCGGGCTCTGTGCTTATAGCTTGGAGCCTGGAGCCTGCTTCAGATTCTGTGTCTCCCTCTCTCTCTGCCCCTCCCCAGCTCACGCTCTCTCTCTCTCTCTCTCTCTCTCTCTCTCTCAAAAATAAATAAATATTAAAATTAAAAAATAAAAAGAGTGACAGCCACAGATTGGGCCCCTTCTCCTGAAGGCCCCACCCAGAAGGGGGACCCTGGCCGGGGAGGGAGCAGGGTGCTGGGAAGGGCAGGGCCAGAAGCGCATGCCTTCCTTTCCTCCCAGTTCAAAGTGACCGGAGGAAGGAACAGCAGAGCCACAGACCTGGCCCCACCATCTCCCCCACCCTGTGCCCTGCCCTCATTGCAGCCACCCCCACACCCTTGGGGCTGGAGAGCTCACAAAGGTGATGGGTTGGCATTCGGAGGCAGCCCCTTGAGAACTGCTCCCACACACACCGTAAAAGAAAACCCACCCTTTCTCTGCATTTTGCTGAGCCTAGGTGTTCTCCGGGTTCCTATTGTCCGTGTGTTTTATGCTCCAGAAGCTGTTTTGCATCAGTATCAGGAGCCAAAGCCTGCATGAAAATGCCATACGGTTGGGCAAGAGGGAAGGAGTGTGCGAGGGGCAGTGTCAGAGGGAAACACCAGTGAACAGTGCCTGGCACCTCCGTAAGAAACCAGATGTCATGGTTTACGCCCCCCGGAAGCAGACCCTGACACAAAGATTCCAGGGTATATGGGGTATTTAGGAAGCATGAGCCAGGGAGGGAAAGTGAACCCGGGAAGGGAGGGGAGGCAAGGAAGGGCGCATGGTCAAGAAAGTTAGTGCCCAGGGAACTTGGGGGGCCGCTCAAGAACATGCAATTCTAAGTTATTCCACCCAAGGAACTGTCTGAGGGCATTAGTTCCAGATCTCTCTGACCCACCCTCAAGCAATCTATAAAAGGGCCTGGGGCGATGGCCAGTTATTATAACACGAGTTACTATGTTCATTTCAGAAGTAAGGTCACAGAGGCTCAGAGAGGCCAAGAGCTCAGTCCAGCCTCACATAGCTGGGCAGCTGCTGTGAAATAAAAGTTACTTATCTTCTGAGTCCCAGCTTGCACGCACCTACTCCCTAAAACTCGTGACTGCCAACCCCGTCCCCGTGGAAATCCCAGTTCCCACGGCTTCGCATCTGCACTTCACTTAGGACGCTCGTCAAGCTGCGTTGTAACGACCCTCCACCCATCCGTGTCCTCTGACGCACTGAGAGCCACATGTAAAGTACCCAGCATATGACAGGTCTGGCAAAGGCTTGTTCCCTCTCCTCCAAGCTCCCTCCGACCTCATATCGCCAAAAGCGGGCCGTGTGTGAGAGACACATAAACGCTTTACTGAATTGCATTAAACCACCAAGTAACTCGAGAAATAAAATTGTCCTCAGTGTTCGTACCAGAGGAAGAGTTTCTCTAGATCTGAAGGTACGAGGAAGAGAGAGGGAGTAAATCAATGCAGAAAGAACCTTCCAGGTGGAGGGAACCAGCTCTACAAAGGCAGGTTTTGAGGGAACCCCAAATAATTGTGTATATGTGAGTGAGAAGTATACACTCACCGAGAAGTGAGCAGAGGCCAGACCATGCGGATTTCCAGGCCAAGGAATAGCGTTGCCATAATGTGCACAGAGAAGGACTTTGTTCCAAAAGTGCCAGTAGGCCCGGATAAGCCATTAGGACTTAGGATGGGAGAGGATGCTTCTGGCCAGAGCCATTACCAAAGCTCAGGAGAGAGGCAGTGCATTATGGGCAGGTGATAAGACCAAAGCTGCAAGGTCCTGCGATCACTGACCACTGCAAGGACACTGGGGAGGACAAACCTCCCACAGGCCATGTTCTAGGAGGTGAGGGGAAGAGTTAGAACCATTTCCTAGTCACCCAGGGCTCAAAGAAACAGGAACTAAGGACCAATGAAACATTAGAGCCCGTGAAACAGAATCTCCTAAAGGAGGAAATCTGCTCTCTGCCAGAACCCCAGGGAGGACCCTACATCACTGGAAACAAAGGCAAAGGACCCAGCGTAGCTTTGCTCCCAATGCTGTATCTACAAATAGCAAAGGCAAATCAAAAGCACGGGGAGAAACAAAGTAAAATATAATAATACATTCGCTTTATTTTTCCACCAATCAGGTGATGCCTTTTCATTGTAGAAGATTTGGAATATACTGAAAACACAGCGAAGAAAATAAAAATCACGTGTAATTCCCTCCGTAGATTTTCTTCTATGCTTTTTCCAGCCACTGCATATCACATAACCGTGTTTTTCTAGAACTGGGAGTAGGACACAGACACAGTTTTACTGGCTGCTTTTGCCACTGAACAGTATATCACAAACATTGTATCTGTCGTGACTAACATATTAAGAGTTGCATGTTTCAATATTATCTGATTGGTTCAATCCTCTATTTGCTGGACATTTTGATTATTTCCAGCTTTTCACTACGGTCTGCAACAGTGCCACAGACCTTCTTCTACAAACAACTATTCCTTAGGGTGCATTTCCGAAGGCAAGATTCCTAGGTCAAAGGAGATGAATATTTCTAGGGCTTATGGCACTTGCCTCGAAGTGGCTCTTTAGAGGACTTCCATCCCCATGGAGAAGATAGGCCAGGCCTGTGCTGGTCAGTGTAGCACCACAGGCCATACATGACTACTTACACTTAAATTAATTAAAATTACATCGAGTTACAAAGTCCTCAGCCTCACTAGCTCGATAATCACATGTGCTAGTGATGACCAGGTTGAACAGCACAAATACAGAACATTTCCACCAATGCAGAAAGTTCTATTAGATGGTGTCGCCCTAGACCACAGGGAAGACAAAAAGGCAATCCACGAAATAAGTAAGTCAATTATACAGTATGTTACAGAGTGATACAAGCCATAGAAAAAGATAAGGCCCAGTAAGAGGGCTAGGGAATTTCGGAGTGGGAAGGGTTTGTCATTTGGATAAGATAGTCAAGGAAGGTGTCTCTTTTTTTTTTTAAGTTTATTTATTTTGTGAAGAGAGAGAGAGAGAGAGCCAGTGGGAGGGGGGTGTTCAGAGAGAGAGAGAGAAAGAGAGAGACTCTCCAAGCAGACTCCATGGACTCATGCTGTCAGCGCAGAGCCCGATGCAGGGCTCAATCCAAAAACTGTGAAATCATGACCTGAGCCGAGATCAAGAATTGAACGCGTAACCGACTGAGCCATCCAGGCGCCCCAATAAAATGATATTTTAACTTCAGCGCATAGGAAGAGAAGAAACAAACCATGTAGATTATCTGAGAGAAGAGTATTCTGGACAAAAGGGAAAGCAAATGCAAAGGCCCTGAGGTCAGCATATGCCTCGTGAGTTCAAGGAAGAGCAAGGAGGCCAATCTGGCTGGAGTAGACTGAGAAGGTTAGAAAGAAATAGAGGAGATCAATGAGGGATTCTGAAAGATCACGTGGGTTCTTACAAAGCCATTAAAGGACACTGACTTGTACTCTGAGTGAGACAGGGAACCACTGGAGGATTTTGAGTAGAAGGAAGATACCATCTGACATTTTTAAAAAGCACTCTGCTAAGTTAAGGACAGATCTGGGGAAGAGACAAGAGAGCAGGAGCTAGGAGACGCACAGGGAGACTGAGGCAGAAATTCAGCGGCGGAGGGGGGTAGCCAGGGGCGGTGGCTGGAGCCCAGGTGATGGACGTGGGGAAAGTGACTGCATTCTGGACAGGGCTTGAGGCTAGAGCCCACAGGATTGGTAGGCAAACAGTCCTCAGCTACAGAAAAAGATTACAGGGAGGAGGGTATCAGCGGTGATTCTAGAGAGGCAGCTCCTCTCAGAAGGTGACCTGGGAGCCTTGGTCTGAGATCTGAGCAGGAGTTCCTTTGGTGACGACTATACCAATTCCTTGTCCAGTCATCTACAGCCTCCTGACAACAAGGAGAAGGAAGGGAAGTGAGTGGCGGCTGCTTTCCCCCGGGAAGAGGAGAAACTTTGCCGCAAAGAGCTGGAAACAGCCCAAAGAGCCGTGTATGTATCTGCAACCCAAACAGCTTTGCTGTTATGGGTCTGTTTGTCATAGATCAGTTAGTGGGTAGATTGCTTCAGCTGGAAATGGAGATTTAGACAATGCCAGAGCGGATAATGGTGCCCGCACGCTGCCAGGCGCTAATCAGGACTCGGCAACGACGCTGCTGTGCCGATGGAAGTGTGAGCATTTGGAGTTATTACTCAAGGCTTGTCTCTGCAATTAGATGATTGCATAACCTTAATATGATCAATCCTGCCGGATGTGAATTGTGCAGCTGTAACCACAAAATAAGGTGGCATTTCTGTTTTCTTGTTGAACGCAAACATTATATATGCGCAAGTCATAATTTTATAACGGTTGCTTTTGGCAAGAAAGAGCTTTGTCAGTCAGAAGATGCAGTTGAGAAAAGAAAATATGTGTGTGTGGCGGGGGGGGCACTCGCATGCCATGCAAGAGCTTAAAGAGACAGTCCTAATGTCAGGCTTCGTCTTGGGAAATATTGCTCTGCGGGTTTAGCTTCTTCTCTTGTTCCCTTTGTACACGTTGATTTTGAGGCCAGGAAGTTGGGAAACTTGGAGCCCCTCTGGAGCCCTCCCGGGACAACACAGCTTTGCTCTCACACATGCACCACATTGAGAGTCACAGGGAATCAGCTGGATATTCATCAGCAATTGCACATTAAACCCCGTTCATCAAGCCTCATTGTTCGGTGGGGACGTGAGCTACGACTTAGGCTCTTCCGATTCGAGATCCTTGCAGAAATCTTAGCCCAGCCCCCCGGGGGCCCAGCTCGAGGGACTGCAGGGACACAGCCCTCAAATGCCCTCTCCACCTCACCGGCTCAGGGGGCCTAGAGCGAGCGGTGACAAAGCAATGCGGAGACCAATGTTGGGGATCTCCAGGTGTCTCCTCTGTCTCTGACCCCATCCTCCGGGGACACAGAATCCAGGGGAAGGAAAAAGCCTGGAGGTCAGGAGTTGTTCTGTGTTGGGTCAAGGCCTCCTCACGAGCCAGGAGGACGAGACAGAGAGAAGGAGATGGGATGGGAGCAAGGGCGCACCGAGATGGGTTAAAGAAAAAAGCAGCAGGAAGGGGTGTCAGAAGACGAACCCCGGGGGCCAAGTGAGTGCCTAAGAGGTGGGGGTGGGGGTGCTGAACGACAGTATCTAACCCAGGGTTTTAATGTCATGACAGGAACAAACAGCAAAGCCAAGTGTGCAGGCTGGCTGAGGTCCCTGGGGAGCGGACGCAGAGGTGCAGACCATCACGCAGGAGGTCTCTCGGGGCAGGGTGGAGGGGGGATGAGCGTGCCTGGGGCCAATGCCTGTGGAGAAGGGCAGGTGGGCACAGGAAGAGATGGGTAGTGATGAGTCCCAACCACACGCCCTCAGCTGGCCTCGGGGGAGAGCTCCGAGGCCGGGATCCCCCTTCAGCGTTGTTCTAAGCTGGGGCACAGGGGCCAGGCCTTAACACCCTGCACTGACCAGCCCCCCCCCAATGTGGGTGGCTCCAGGAGGGACACGTGACCAGCCAGGGAAATTCCTGAAGACGGCTGACAGTGGAGAGCTACCAGCTGCCAACCTCCCCAGTGGCGTGAGGAATAGAGCCTTCGGCCCCGGACGAGGGGCCAACACCAAGTAAGGAGTCTGAGAGTATTACGAACTAAAGCCAGGCGGAAGCCAGAGACTGTCCTGAGGTGACAAAGAATCAGGTGTGGGCCAGGGCGCAGGTGTTAATTAACGAAGTGTGAGCCAATGAGCTGCTTGCTGCTTCCAGGACAGACGCAGGCTCACCTGGGGTCCCCCAATTTCAAGCTCCAACTCCCCCCCAAGCCACCACCTATCTTAGACCTTTGCAAATGGCCAAGCGGGTGGAAGCAAAAGTCTAGAAGGGCAGACACCTGAGGAGCACGCCCCTCCCACAACATGACCAGCATGATCATCTGGCAGCTGATGTTTGCAGAGCACCCAAGGTATGCTGTCCTAACCAGCCTTGAAGACAGGCTTAGGAGCGGGGCACCCGGGTGGCTCAGTCAGTTAAGCGTCCGACTTCGGCTCAGGTCATGATCTTGTGGTTCCTGAGTTTGAGGCCGTGTCTGGCAGAGCCTGGAGCCTGCTTCAGATTCTGTGTCTTCCTCTCTCTCTGCCCCTCCCCTCCTGCTCATGATCTCTCTCTCTCTCTCTCTCTCTCTCTCTCTTAAAAATAAACATTAAAAAAAAGGCTCATAAGCAACCCCACAAAGATCACTGGAGTCAGAGGCAAGGCTGGGTTTCCCCGTAGCCAGTGAGTCCTCATCCTCCACCTCCAACCCACACCTCTCTCCTGAGTGCCACATCCATGCACTCGTTCCCCCATAAACACCTCTGCTCGGATGTCCACAGGACACCCAGACTCACGTGTCCTACGTCACCCTCGTCTCCTGCCCTCAAACCTGGGTGCTGTCTTCTGTTCCGGATTTCAGTAAATGGCATGACATCCACCCATTTGGACAGGGCAGAGCACATCATATCTGACTCCTGGCGCCCCTCACATCCCACGTCCAACGGGTCCTGTGGGGTCTACCTCCTTTCCAAGTCCAGAACCCACATCATTCCCTGCCCGTCACTCTACCCTCCGTAAGCCCCCCTTGTCTCCAGGAAGCAATTCTCCCAGTTAAATCTTCCTGCCCCCAAACTTGCCCGCCTCCCAATACCTCCTCTTTGTACATCCAGAGGATCTTCCTAAAACGTGAACGTGATCACAACTCTCCTTCGCTTAAAACCCTTCTCCATCTGCCCCACTGCCTTCGAGATAAAGTCTGCATGCCTTTGCACATCAAAAACTCTTCCCGGGGCGCCTGGGTGGCTCAGTCGGCTAAGCATCCGACTTCGGCTCAGGTCATGATCTCACAGTTCGTGAGTTCGAGCCCCGCGTCGGGCTCTGTGCTGACAGCTCAGAGCCTGGAGCCTGTTTCAGATTTTGTGTCTCCCTCTCTCTCTGACCCTCCCCCGTTCATGATCTGTCTCTATTAAAAAATAGATTTTTAAAAAATCTCAATTTAAAAAAAAAAAAAAAACAACTCTTCCCGATCTTTTTTGTGGCTCCCATGTCTATATGAAGTCCCATCTCTAGATATTCTCTCTCTCCCTCTCTCCCTCTTCTCTCCTTCACTTTCCCTCTCTCTCTCCCTCTCCCCAGCCCTCCCTCTTTCCCCATATCTCCCTCTCTCTCCCCCTCTCTTCTCTCCCTCTCTCCTCTTTCTCTCTCTCCCCATCTTCCTCTCTCTCTCTCTCTCTATCTCTCTCTCTCTCTCTCTCTCTCTCTCTCTCCTTCTCACCTGCACACACACCCCTACACCTACAGTTACACTCCACATTGGTGCTGCTCAGTGCAGAGTCATTAGTCACACAGAGCTATTGGGCACTTTCGAATGTGCCTAACCCAAATTGAGATGTGCTAATATTTGGGTTAATTAGCATTAATATTTGGTTAATTGGTTTTACCTGTTTCTTTTCACTTTGTAAATGTGGCTGCTAGAAACTTTTAAGTCACACACATGGTCTGCCTTCTGTTTCCGTGAGACAGGGCTGCACGAGCCCCTTGGGGATGGAAGGAACACCCTCCCATCCTCCAATTCCTAGGACTTTTCTCAGCTCAGGAGGCAGAGAACATGTCCCGTCTACACAATTCAACTGACCTAAAGCAAAGGAAACTGTCAGTCAGAGTCTCAGCCTCTGTCTTAAAGTGGTAGTCAGCAGGGGAGTCCCCCTCTCTCGGGTACCGGTAAGCCCTGGGCAGGTGTCAGTGGGGAGGGGGGGGGCGGGGGGCATCTCTCAGGTACCAGTAAGCCCTGGGCAGACCAACCACAGAAGAACCGGGGTTCTGCACACAAGCGCCAAGGACTATCCCCCGCTGTGAGAGGAAAAACCAGCCAGTCTGACTCTGAGAGCCACTGTTCCAGATGAGTGAGTGCCACACGGTGTGGGTTCGGATAGCATGGTGGGGAAGGGATCTACCCCCACAGGTCAGAGGGATGGGGTCACCCCAACATGGGGAGTAGCTGTTACTGGGCTCCAGAGAGGACTAAACAGAATGGCTCTTTCTCCAAGGCAGAAGGAAGAACAGACCTTAAGAAAGGGAGCGAGGTTCACAACCCCCTCTGAGCACCTGTTTTATTGTTGCTATTCTTTCTGGGGCTCCCTGAACAGCCATACGCCACGGAGTTCTGAATGTTTCCTATCAATTACCATCCACACTGCAATAATGTCTACCTCATGCGAACAGCCTTGCACGGCAGAAACCGGGGGGGGGGGGGGGGGGGGGCGGAGGCAGGAGAGGGAAGTATGGTCTCCCCCTCATGCTACTTCCGAGGGGCAGCCTCACACTGATGGGGCCAGGCCTCCCAGGGCTCCGGGAATGAGCAGGTGTCCATGGCGGCACGGGGAGCAGCCAGGAGGAGCACTGAGCAAGGAGCTGAAAAGTGGTGAAGAGGTTCAGGAGCAGCTGTGAGACAACCCCCCACTTCCCCAGTCCTCTCTGGAGGAAGATGGTCCTGGAAGGGAGACTCGCTCTTACCCCATCCCTCTGCCCCTTCTTTCTGGGCTTCGCGTCCCCCCCTGGCTGCTGCCACCTCACTCATCTTTGGATCTGAGTCCACGCATCACCTCCTCCAGGAAGTCTTCACAGATGCCCTCATCCTGGGTGAGGCATCCATCCTCAATGTTCCCATCGGCCCCATTCCCGACTCCATGGTCGCCGTCTGCCTGTTTTGACTCAATTCCTCAGCCGTGGACATGGCAGGAAGGGCAGGAAGCTGATGTGATCTATCCTTATCATCCAGTGCCCAGCTCAGGCTCTAACTCACAGTAGCTGCTCCGTGAATGTTTGCTGGGTAAATGAGTGGTACCAGACAGATCTCGGATACGAGAGAAGCATCCTACGCGTACCCTGTCTTCAGGCGCGTCTGAAGTTTGGCTCCCTCCTAGCTCCAAGGAACTGCCGATTTCCAGCTTGACCATCTGCACTTTCCAGAAGCAGCCCCTGCTGTCTCCAGAGCTCCAGACCAGGAGGGGACGATGGGCATGTGTCAAGAGGCCCTACGATGAGAATTTTTCCTAATTCTCCTGTCACTTAAACAAACTGGGATCCTGATTGATAGAAGAGCCATTTTTACAAAGACTGGGAAAAATGGCTTTTAATATCAGTTTTTAAGAAAGAAAGTATGGCCCCTATAAACTGTTAAACTTCACTTTATTGACCATAAATCTGTATTTTGCTCAATGCAAAAGTTTTTCATCTTGTACACAAAAATGCTGAAGCAGCGGCAGCTGCCGAAAACAAGAAGTTTTCTCTTACGGACAATTTATATGAAAAAGTTATTGAATTTCTGGTTAGGGAGGCCAGGCCAGGCGTCTCATGGTGCATGCTGGACACGACCCTTTGCTGATCAATGTCAGGAGAAAATTAACCAACTGTGAGTCTATTAAGTTGTGGGCACCAGGGATTTCAAAGCCCGGAGCAAAGATGGGTTTCTCCCTAAGGACATGAACCTGAGGCTCTCTTTGCTGAAGGTGCAGCCAGCCTTTCTGCCAAAGGAGGGGAGGCAGGAGCTGGTTGGGGGGGGGGGCACCCACCAGCGACTGGGTGCTTTCCTGGTTATAGTCTCTTTCCATCCCTGGAACCACCCCAGGAGGTAGGCATCATCTGCCACCTTTTGGAAATGAGCAAATGGAAATTTAGAGAGTGTGAGAAATCCATTCAAAGCCTTGCAGCTGGGAAGTGTCAGATTAGTTTCTCTGAGCCTCAGTTTCCCTGTCCATAAAATTTATCCGAAAGTACTTAGCCCAGGACTGGCATGCAGTTGGTGCTCAGAAGATGTCCGCTTTCTTGCAGAGGTCAGGGATCTGAAGCCAAGTCTGGCCGACACTAACACCCAAACTTTCTCTCCTGGAGAAATTGCCTCCTTATCAATTTCCCTGAAACCAGTTTCCTTAAGGAAGTGGGGTCGTTGGACCTCCTGCGTATACATGAGGCAAAGGAACAATATTCTTTCTGCACAAAGGAAGCCAACACATCATGAAAAGTATGCATTTTGACAAGGAGCTAGCAGGCTCCTTAAAAGTGCCTCCTTTTGGTGCTTCAAGTGCCAGAAAATTTACCATTAGAGCTACACATTCTTGACTGAAGGCATCATCCTGTGTCAAAATGAAAATACTCCTGGTTGAGCTCACATCTGGCTGAGTGTCCAACTCTTGATTTCGGTTCAGGTCACGATCTCACAGTCTGTCATGAGATCAAGCCCTGCATCAGGTTCTGAGTTGGGTGTGGAGCCTGCTTAAGATTCTCTCTCTTTCTCTCTCTCCCTCTGCCCCTCCCAGCTGCCTCTCTCTCTCTCTCTCTCTCTCTCTCTCTCTCTCTCTCTCTCTCTCATACTATCAGAGCTAGAAAGAGCCCTCTGGGATTATCTAGTCCAAGAACAGCATGCAGAATACATCTAGTGAATCAAGTCCTACTGATTGGTTGTTCCTGCCCAAAGCACTGTGTTAAGATTCTGAGGTAGGAACTAGGCTGTAGAAAAGAATGCAGTAGTCTGTTAGTAAGGTCTGCTGTGGGCAGGAAAGCAACTTGGCAGAGAAGCCTGTGAAAGCCTCTTCCATGGTCTCCTAACCTCCAATCTCTGCTTTCTCCTTGCCTCCTGCAACTTACCACCTCAATAAAGCTGCCAAAGTGACCTTCCTAACACACAGATATGATCACAGTGATCCCCCAATTCAGCACCCTTTGATGCACCAGTAGGGCAAAATGCAAAGCCCTTCATGACCCATCCCTGCTTCTCTCTCTAGCTTCACCTCCCACCACTTCCTTCACATGTTATACCCAGGGAGTCCTGAGCCGCTCTGACTTGCCCAAGACACCTGGTTTTCTCACACCACCACATTTTGCACACCAGCCTACATAGAACAGTTCCTCTCAACCTACCCAAACAGCAAACTCCTATTCATTCCTCAAAACCCAACTCCAGAATGAACCCTGTGAAGCCTCTCTTAACTCCCCCAGTAGACTTACGTTCTCCTCCTCCAGTGCTGCCCATGCACCTTTTATATTCCTCCATGAAGCCCTTATTGCATTGCTGTGAGTCTCTGAAGGGCAGGGACACAATATTTAATTTTCCTCTGTGCCCTAAGCATGCAGCTTAGACCCCAGCACAACAGCAAGCAAAAATATTTGAGTGTATGAATGGATAACTTTCCTTCCCAATGCATATGCCTGTTCATCAACCTTGGAAACCAGACTGACCTTTCAAATATACACATTATTCTGCTGACAGACTCTTACTGAGGTCACTGCTAGGAGCAAGGAATTATGGAAGCAAACATAGTCTCTCCCTCATGGAGCTTGTAGTCTGGTGGGAAAGACAACTAACACACAAGAGAGAGACAAGTGCATAAGTAATTACAAATGAGGAAGGTGTGGTGGGGATTAACACAGCACTGTGACGGTAGGAAGGGTGAACCACGTAGCTGGGGTTCTGGAGAAAGTAATAGGGTCAGACCTGCAGGATGCAAAGGAACCATCTGTGGAAGCTGGTGGAAAGGATCCTAAGCACACAGCACCCTAGGCCCGCTGACGAGATCTGTGAAGTTGTCAAGTCACTAAAGAACTCAGTGTGTCTGGATCTGAAATGTAACCAGAGAGGCAGGAGTGAGTGAAGGAAGGGAAGGGAAGGTTGGGCTAAGGCTGGAGAGAGAGGCAGAGGCCCGATCCTGCAAAGCCTTATCCAGGAAAAGAGGTTGGATTTTGTGCTAAGGGCAATAGGGAGCCATGGGAGGGATTTGAGCAGGAGAATGTCAAGATCTGATTTACTTTTTAAAGAGATCACTCTGACTTTTATGTAGTAAATGGTTCATTGAGAGGACATTGCAGTCACTGGGACAAGAGATGATGTTAGCTTGGCCACAGGTGGTGGAAAGAAGTTGATGGACCCGGAGCATGTTTTGAAGAGAAAGGCAATAGGACATGATATAAGGTCTACACCCACCTGCCTCCCTTTCATACTGTTTAGCACAAAAGCCCCAAAGACAGCCTTTCATCATGTGACACTATCCCCCTCACCACCACCACTGCCACCCCCCACTGCTCCTTTGGTCTTCTGACTTTAGTTGAGACAGTTTGCTCCATCCAGGAAAAGACAAGTGGACAGGAAGCGCCCAGCACCAGGATGAAATCATCTGGGTGGATGGAACCCCTGCCCAACCCGAGCCACTGGAATCACTAAGCAGAGCTGGAATAGAGTAAGCCCAAAAGCAATTGTCACACATAAAATAGAAGATGCCCCCCTTTCTAACCATACCTTGTTAGCAGTTGCACTCAAATACCAAAAATGGTGGTGTTGGGGGGTGTGGGCTTCAAAGACCTACAAGGGATGCAGAAAAAAAAGTATAGGGCAAAAGAAATTGACCACATTGGGGCAGGCCTGCTTCTCCTTCTAGGCCTTAGAGAATAGATGAAGATCTTCACGTCCAGTTTTTGAGTTGGGTGTTGAGGTCGCAGATGTTTGTTTCAGCACTCTGTATAGCTTGGGTATAATATATATTTATCTGTGTGCATCAAATGCTGTATCTTTAAAAGGAGGAAGATAGCTTTTGAGGGAAAAAGGTGGACTGACTTCCATCTACTCAATATCCAATGAGCAAATAATGTAAAAGCTGAAGCAACGTGGTTAGCAGCTTTGAGTTCATGAGCTGAGCCCCAGTAGACAGGTCAGAACAAAGGTTTGGATTCAAATTCCTGGTTCGTTGTTTCACTCAGTAAATATTGGCTGATGCGTGCTCTGTGCTAGGTGCTTAGAGCCACCGCTGAAGAGCTTCCGGGCCAGGGGGCAAGGCTGAGCCGGAAAGAAAGCATCGCTGGAGGACTTAGTGTTAAGGGCTGATTAAAGCCTGTTCCAAGCCAGCCAGAAGGGATTAGGGAAGGCTTCCCAGAGCAGATGACAAAGACACTGATCCTACAGAATGCACAGAAACCTTTCAAGGGGACAAAACAGTGGTGAGCCGGTTGGTGCCAGCTGGTGCCATTGAACCAATTATGTGTGTTCTTTCCAATTTCTCTCTGTGTATCATGTTGGTAACTTGGAGTCAACTGTGTCAGGAAGAGTTACACCACGGAAATTGGCAAATGCTATAAATCAGGGTTGGTTTTTTTTCCCAGCACACCACTGGAGGTGAGCACTGACAGATCCTGGAAGACTTGTGTTGCGCATGATGTGGGGGCATGGGAAAAGGTGAGGACAAAGTCAAAGGCCATGGAGGACATTCCTGGGCCAAGACTTTTGGGGTAAAAGGCAGTCTGGAGTGCAACATACCTGAGTTTGAGTCCCAGCTTTGCTATTTGCCGGAAGATGGTCCTGGCAAACATTTAACCTCTCAAAACCTCAGCTTCCCCATCAGGAATGACAACTGGGCCAGGTGCTGTAGGTAAAGTGCTTACCACCGTACCTGCCACTTTGTGAGTGCGCAACATCGATGACCTATGCTTAGGCTGTAATTTTTATCTAAGTAGGCTCTACACCCAACGTGGGGCTTGAACTCACAACCCTGAGATCAAGAGTCAGATGCTCCACCGACTGAGCCAGTCAGGTGCCCCTAGGCTGTAATTTTTTATTTAGTGTTTCAAGGATAAGAAGCAAATGTTGGCAATGATTAAGGGAGAATCTTCTAATCCTACCTGCCCATGAATAGGTACTGGTAAAAGGGCAGCTCCCGGGAAGAGAAGTGGTTTATAAAACACTCAAAATTTAAATTAAAAAAAAAAAAAACCTCCAAATTGAAATTGTCATGTGAAAGAGGAGAAAATGGCATTCAGTAAGTATGTGTAAACTCAGCACCCATCCGTAGTGAGTTTTTAATAAATTACATAGCTTTAGTCCTTGTTTCAAGAAACTTCCTCCAGATGCCAGATCAACACGAAAACCTCAAATGGGGCAGTGCCTTTTTGAAGGTTCTCCTCACTGCCCTGTGTCAAGGGAGCTCTTTTCACTATGGCCGGTGGCAGCAAGAACCTTTCCCAACTCTGTATAAGCTGTGAGGATTATAATGCCTGCCCCTTTCCACTGATCCTTTCCCCGGCCATGGGTCGTTTCTGCACACCTGTTTACGGATGATTCATTACTCAGTCAGAGATTCAAGGGGACCCTTCTGCAGCCAAGATCTCTCTCTCTCTCTCTCTGTCTCTGTCTCTCTCTCTCTCTGTCTCTCTCTCTCTCTCTGTCTCTGTCTCTCTCTGTCTCTCTCTCTCTCTCTCTCTCACTTTTGCTTCCATGCTTGCTCTCTCTTCTCCAGTAGTTTTTTCCCTGAAAATTCTAGCAAGCTTGGTCTCCCTGAACTGCAAACCCTGTCCTGTCCACTCAGTGAGACAAGTGGGCTCCATGTGGGTTTTGCCTGTCGCCACTAACCCAGAACTCTCTCCAGCAAGTGAGCAGAAGCCATCATATGGTTCACCTGGTTTGCTTCTCTTTTCTAAGGGAAAACCATGTATCCTCTGCCATGAGAAGTCTGGACACTTTTCATTTATTTGGATGTTTCATTATTTAAGGCAAGAGGGTGAATTCAGTCAGATCATGACCAGAAGCAAAAATCGCCAGAAGGATGTTTTAAAGCTACAGAAAACAAGGAAAAGGGGATGAAGTGGAGATTACATGCAAAGAGCACAAAATATGTGGTCAATAAACATCTGTTGGATCAAAAGGAACAGCCACTGACTAAAGTCAATTTAAATTTTTTATTGGGAGAAACAGCCCTGCCTAGAATAGGGTGGGAAGGAAACAGCCACATACAGTCCCTGGGGAGTTCCTGTGTGTGTGTGTGTGTGTGTGTGTGTGTGTGTGCGCGTGCGCACAGCAAGCCTGCTGAAGCTGATCAGCCAAGGTCATAAGGAAAAGATGAGAGAATCGTGACCTTGGGATAAAGTCCATCAGGAAAGATAGAAACCCATGCTTCTAGAAACCAACGATCATGAGACCTGACCAGAAAGCACAGTGCATTGTGGAAAGACCTGGTTAAGGAGATGACAGACAGCAGAGAACATTAGACCAGGAATACCAAATACATGGCAAACTTACTGCCATTTCTTCCTCCCATAGCCAGGACACATATCACTTACCAACCACAGCTCTCGCATCACGGAGCCCACGGCTCTGCAAACCATCTCTCCACCACCTGGTCATGGCCAGCTTGGAAGTTAATGTTTATTTATTTTTGAGAGAGACAGAGAGACAGAGAGAGCTCGAGTGGGGGCGGGGGACAGGCAGAGAGAGAGAGGGAGACACAGAATCCAAAGCAGGTTCCAGGCTCTGAGCTGTCAGCACAGAGCCCAACACGGGGCTCGAACTCACCAACCATGAGATCATGACCTGAGCCAAAGTCGGACTTAACCGACTAAGCCACTCAGGTGCCCCAGCCAGCTTCGAAGTCAAAACCACTTTTCCTTACCAGATTCAGACACGTATATACCAATTTTGTGGCAGCCGTGTTGGTGTGGTGGTGGGAAAAGAAATGTAAATATGAATTTCTAAGTAATTCCGCATGCACTCATATATACTCCGATAGTCCGTAAGCACACACGACGTTTACACGTGTTTACATAAATATTTACGTATCCATACAAGAGAGCTTTACCATTAAAAACCTGTTGGAATGAAATGAGGTACAAGAGAATGCTCTGGAAAGCATAAGTGTCTGTACTTCAGAAGACCACACCATGAGTCTTCTGTCCTCTGTCCATCTGGCTTCCTGCAAAGATTAAGGAAATCTGTGCTCTATCTCCCAGATTCCTGGTGAAAAATGGTGTCTCTTCCCTCCTGATCCCACACCTAGCTGTATATAAGGTGACTGGCCATTCCAGTGTGCCTGAGATGGGGACATTCGGTGCTAAAACTAGGGAAGTCCCAAGCAAACCAGGATAAGTGGTCACCCTAGATGTGGGGATGAAGGAGAGCCAGCAGTCCTGTCCCCCCTGCCGGGATACAAGCCAGAGAAAAACTAGGACCCAAGAGGGCATTCTCTTTAACACTGTCCAACCCTCCACTCCAGCTCATGGGAGCTGAGCCCCCAGATGCCCTCCCCTCCCATAGGATCCCAGAGGGGATTTCACATCATTGCCCCTCCTCCGATGCCTGTGCCCTTGCCTCCCTGCCCATCCGTGCTCCTCTGTTGCCTCCGGGTGGGTCTCCCCAACCAGTGAGTACCTTTTTCAAGTTTCCGAAAATCAGCCTGCTTCTCCCCATTTCTACCAGCCTTCTCCCTCATCTTCCTATTTTACCTTCTCCACAACACTTTTGAAACAAAGCAGAGGATGTCTTAGTCCACTCAGGTTATTTTAATAGACTACCGCAGCCCGGGTGGCTTGAAAACAAGAGAAATGTATTTCTCCCCATTCTGGGGTCTGGAAAGCCCAAGATCAAGGTGCCAGCATGGTTGCATTCTCTGATAAGGGCCCTCGTCCTGGTTCATAGCCGCTGTCTTCTCTCTGTGACTTCACATGATAGAAAGGGCTCAGGAGTTCTCTGGGAAGGCATTCATCTGCTCTCAGGGTCTAAGCACCTCCCAAAGGTCTCCTCTCCTAACACCATGATCTTTAGGAGTGAAGATTTCGACATATGAACTGGTTACGGGGGTGGGGGAGGGAAGCACAAACATTTAGATGATGCCGAAGGATAAAGAAATGAATAAAAATTATGAATCTGAGCACCTATTTTATAACAGACCCTGTGCTGGCTGCTTGGATACAGGGCACAAAAACAAACACATCAGGGCCCAGCCCATAAGGAGGTCAGAGCTGGGAGCACAGGGGAGAGGGGAAAGGTGGATGACGCCCAAACCATTATACTATAATATTATACTAGCTAATATGTATGGAGAGCATACTCTTTGTAGAAGACACCGTGTAAGTCCCCACAACAGCTCTCTAGATTGACACTCTTCATTTTCCACCTGAAGAAACCAAGATTCAGAACAGTTAAATAATTTGCTCAACCCGTTCAGTCCTAGCGAGTGATGGAGCTAAATTTGAACCTCGGCTTGCCACAAAACTCACTCTATTGTGGAAATGCAAAGGGAAGAGAATGTTCTTTCTACCTGGCAGGAGGGAGATCAGAAAGGCTTCATAGAGGAGGTGACTCTTGAGCTGTATTTTTAAGCGTGAGGAGTTCACCAAGTGGACAGGAAGAGGGAGACAGAGGCATTGACGGAACTCAATTGAGAACTCCCAATATTGAGAGGACAAGTAATATACCAGCATCACAGTTTCGCCGCGGATGCATATAGGGGAGAGGCGTGCAATGGGGCAGAGAGGGGTGGAAGTCAGATCCTGAATACTGCATTGCTAAGAAGCTTGCATTTGACCCTGAAGGGACGGAAAGTCATCGAATGCTTTAGGCAGGAGAGACACACAATTAGATTTGTATTTTAGAAACACATCATGATATGGGGCGCCTGGGTGGCTCAGTCGGTTAAGTGTCCAACTTTGGCTCAGGTCATGATTTCACGATCCATGAGTTCAAGCCCCCACGTCGGGCTCTGTGCTGACAGCTCAGAGCCTGGAGCCTGCTTTGGATTCTGTGTCTCCCTTTCTCTCCTCTCTCTCTCTCTCTCTCTCTCTCTCTCTCTCTCTGCCCCTTCCCACCCTTTCTCAAAAATAATAAACATTTAAAAAATTTATAAAACAAAAGAAACACATCATGATAGAGATGGAGTTGGGGTGGGCTGACCTGAAGGCTGAAACAATTATCCAAGGAAGAGATGTTGGAGAAAATGAACTAAGGCAGGGCCAGTGGGGTAAACCAGAGGTAACAGATACAAGAGAGATTTAGGAAGTCAGCCTGTCCATTGGCTATTGGCTATGAGATGAATGGAGGCAGAGAGGCAGGTTTAGAGGGAAAGGTGCCACCAGCCTGAGCTTGGCTATCTGGGGGACATCCAAGTGGAGATGTCCCCCAGGCATGCGCAAGAGGGTAAAAGTCAGGAAGGAGGGCAGCACTAAAACATGGACCTCAGATGAGATCCGTAGGACATCTCTGAGGTGCATTCCAGTGTCCCACCTGCAAGTGCCTCCCTATGACACAGCAAGCGGGACCCCAAGGACCTGCCTCCCCCACCACATCTCTCTCACTCTTCCAGATGGCACACCGAGAATGGAGTGCCTTCATGGAAGCTCCAACATCTTATTAAGAAATAAAGTCGGGGGGCGCCTGGGTGGCTCAGTTGGTTAAGCATCTGATTCTTGGTTTCAGCTCAGGTTGTGATCTCACATTTTGTGAGTTCGAGCCCCATGTCCAGCTCTATGTTGACAGAGCAGAGCCTGCTTGGGATCCTCTCTCTCCCTCTCTCTCTGCCCTCCCCTCCTCACTCAAGCACTCTATCTCTCTCTCTCAAAAATAAAATTAAATTAAAAAACATTAGAAGTCAGTCACCTGGATGGCTCTTGATTTTAGCGTCTGACTTGAGTTGAGCATCTGACTCTTGATTTCGACTCAGGGCATGATCCCAGGATCGTGGGATCAAGCCCAGCATCAGGCTCTGCACTGAGCATAGAGTCTGCCTGGGACTCAATCTCTCTCTCTCTCTCTCTAAGTAAAACTAATTAATTCATTCAAAGAAAGCCAGAATCCTAGAGGCCACATCTGCGGTTTGTTCATTTCCTTTCATCCTCACACATGTTTCTAGTATTCTCTTCGTCTGAGGAAGTAAGTCAAGGGGAATGAACAAGGACTTGGTCATTATCGTATGTTGGGGACCTACCATCCTGGTCACATGGGTTAACTCCTTCAGTCCCTGCAACAGTCTCATCCCCGTTTTGCAGGCCAGAACTTCAAGGCTCGAAGAGGTTGCTAAACCTCCCTGGGGCACATAGCACGTAAGTTCCCAGGTACTATTGGAACTCAAATCTTTCTAGGGCCAAAGCCTTAGCCATGACTTCTTTGCTCCCACATGCCCGCCCCAAAGCACTGATGGCATGTGATGACGTCTTCACTCTCCCACAATGCAGGGGGCCAAATATCCGATAGACTTGCGTGATTGTCGACTGCTTTGCCCTAGGGAGAACTTCCTTTCTCTTGAAATCGGGTTCTTCCCATGAACTGACGGGTGTTAACCTCATTTTAACTTAATTGCCTCTCGAAAGCCCCTACCTCCAAAGATGGTCACCCTCTAAGGTACTGGGGGTAGGACTTCAATATAGGAATTTGGAGGGGTCACAGCTCAGCCCATAACAAAGATACCCTCTGCAAAGCATTTTTGCCACCTGTGCTCAGGAATGGGCCGTCTTTCTGGTCAGTGCCCTCTCTCGACCAGAGAGATGCCCACTACAACTCCCTATCTGTTTTCCACCCTCTCCACCCTCTCCTCCCAAATGAGGCCATAATGGAACCATCCAAGCCTTCCAAGCTAGACCAGAAGAATGGCAGATTGCAGGCTCTTTGTTCGCTGGCCTCATGGACCCTCCTGGAGCTTCCTGGCACACACCATCCCTAGTGGAACCCATGGATGCCAGAAGTCAAGGCCCTCCGTGTGGCTGTGTGGTCAGGCAGAGACGTGCTTCCACAGAGCAAAGCAGAGATGCCATCAGGGAGGAGGCCCAAGAGTCCTGAAGCTGGACTATTAGCTGATGGCAAATCGAACCATCCCTGCTGACAGGATGTCCTGAGCCCACGGGTACAAGCCAAAGCCTGCAGGTAAATCCTCCTGGCCTGATCCAGGTGAGGTGACCAAGCGATAGGTGAGGAGCTGACAGCAGGCTCCAAATCTCACGCCTCCAGACCCAGGCACCCTGACGGCTGAAGAAAGGAGAGAGCAAATCACTCTGTGTTAGGGCTCCCTGCGAGCTGACAGCTTTCGCATACCCTCCCTCATGCGATCCTTGCGACAACCCATTTTTAATTATTTTTTTTTCGACGTTTTTTATTTATTTTTGGGACAGAGAGAGACAGAGCATGAACGGGGGAGGGGCAGAGAGAGAGGGAGACACAGAATCGGAAACAGGCTCCAGGCTCCGAGCCGTCCGCCCAGAGCCTGACACGGGGCTCGAACCCACGGACCGCGAGATCGTGACCTGGCTGAAGTCGGACGCTTAACCGACTGCGCCACCCAGGCGCCCCACAACAACCCATTTTTAAATTAAGCAGCTTAGCAGGGTGCCTGGGTGGCTCAGTTGGTATCCACCTCTGGATTTCCGCTCAGGTCATGATCTCACAGTTCATGAGTTCGAGCCCCACATCAGGCTCTGTGCTGATGGCGTGGAGCCTGCTTGGGATCCTCTTTCTCCTCTCTGTCTGCCCCTACCCTGCTTCTGCTCTCTCTCTCTCTCTCTCTCTCTCGCTTATTCTCAAAATTAAGTAAATAAATGTTAAAAAAATAAAAAAAACAAAATCAAAATTAAAAAAGCAACTCAGGAAAGCCAAGTCACAAAGCCTGGAAGTTGATGGAGCAGGATTCAAATCCAAGTCTATGTGCCTCCAAAGTGTGTTCTTTCTTTACTCCACCTTCCATGAAGGACCCCTCTCCCTCATCTCCAAGGAATACAGAGGAATGTGAGGGGCTCCAGAAGTCTGGAGCATGAATATCACCACCCCCAGGGTAAGTATGGATTCTGGAAACTGTAGGCAAGAAGAGTTTGGTGACTGGGTTTGAGGAACATGCACCGAGATGTTTCTCTGTTTTCCAGCAGCTTCTGTCTCACATCAGCCCAATCTCCAACCTCCCCTGAGAAAAGGGAACTCAAAGATCAGCTCTGTGCTTGCAATGGAGGGGAGAGAAAAGCGGCATGAACACAAACAGGGGCAGCAAGAGCCCTTCCAGTTGGTGCCCCCCGCCCTGCCCCCCTCACCCCTCACCCCTCACTCTGACATTCCTGCCACAGAGCAGCCAGAGGCTCTTCCCAAAATGCAGGTCTGAACATTTCACTTTTCTGCCTAAATTCTCAGTTAAGATCACACTGTGGTTCAGGGTAAAACCCAAACTCCTCACCCTCCAAGGCTCCTTCCCACACCCCCAAGACTCCACCCTGCTCGTCTTTGTCTGCCCAAACACACACATCTGAGGGCAGGACCGTGGCCCCAGTCGCCGGCACACAGAGAAGGCGCTCGGCGAGGCCGGGTGACTGGGTGGATGGCAGAGCGAATGGACCAACAGCAGCAGAGGGTGTGAGGGGTCCTGGTTTAACTGCTCTCCAGGCCGTGACACGGGGCAGGGAGTCCTCCTTCTGTGTCTCTGGCCTAGATTCTCGGAGCGCCCCCCACCCAGCCCGCAGATGAAGACAGACAGGGAGAGATTTGGGCCCCTGAGCAGCGAGCATCACTGCCCCCCCAGGGATTCCCTCAGCCTGAGTGCGACAATGGCCACTGGCCGCAAGAAAGGGGTGAGCCCAGGACAGAAAGGAAATGGGGGGACACAGGGCGGGCACTGGCAAGGCCCAGAAGTCTCCCATCCACACCAGGCTCTCTCAAAGTCACCAAACACCAACTCAACCTGTCGCCTGAGTCTCCCTGCCCCTGTCTCTTCGGGCCTCTGGCCCATTTTTCTCTGCGTTTTGTCCCTTCCCCGTACAAAACTGGTCTGATCTTAGAATCAAGGGCGAAGGGCGGGGATGAGGCAGTGGCATCGTTTTCTCGGAGGGCAAAGCCTGGACTCTGGCCCCTCTGGCCCGCACGCTGCAAGGCCACCAGGCGGGGGGCTGTACCCACGGGGATGTTGTCTGCCGCTTCCCTCACACCAGGGTCCAGAAGTGTCTAGATCACATCAGCCGACTGGCCGAGGCAGCCGAGTTACGGGCTTCGCCTCCACAAGAATGTCCGTTTTCTCCCAAGAGGCTCAGGAGGTTGGCTGATGCCTGTCCGTGAGCCCCGGCAGCCCGGGAACGGGGAGAGGACAGGCTGAAATTTCACGTTCTCAGAAACAGCAGATTCAGCAGCTGTGGCTGCTACAGGAGACACAGATCTGCACCGGCTTGATTTCTCTCGGCCTTTATCGCCATACAAAGAGCAAGAGCTATTACGCCCTGTCCGGCGGCCAAGGACTCACCTCGTCTGGCGCTGGTGAAATGATACACTGGCCTCCAGGTCGCCAGACGCCTCCTTCCCCAACACTCACATTGCTGGGACCCTCACTGCCCTGCCCCAGGAAAACCAGGACAGACCCCGTCCTTGCCGTCCACAGCTCCCAGAGAACGAAGACCCCTCCAGAAACCGAGCAGGGTTTGGACCCCGCAGAGAAGGCTGTAATGGGGGCCGAGGGGTTCCAGAGACTGAAGCCGCCCCCCGCCCCCCACCACTGGCCTGTGCTTTTTTATTTTTTTTTTAAGATTACTTATTTATTTTGAGGGAGGGTGGGGAGGGCCAGAGAAAAGGAAAGGCAGAATCCCAAGCAGGATCTGCACCATCAGCACAGAGCCCGATGCGGGACTTGAAGTCTCGAACCCTGAGACCATGACCTGAGCCGAGATCGACAGTCCAACGCATAACCAACTGTGCCACCCAGGTGCCCCTGGCCCGGGCTTTGAGAAGGGGCAGGGGGGCCTTTTCCTCTGGCTTCTCTGGGTTCCCTCCTCGATCCTGGGAGCCCCTGGGAAGTTTGAACAGCTGCTGAGAGGGAGGACGCAGGTTGCCTTAGGGAGGGAGGCCCCTTCTCCGAACTAGGAATTCTGTGCCAGTGCTTGAGATGCGTGGCTCCAGTCCTCTGACTGGCCCAGAACCTCCTGGATCCCCCCAGCCCTGGTTGGGACCCTGACGCAAGGTGAAAGGGAATAAGAAAGAGGGAGACAGGCAGGAGGAGATGCCTGTCACTGGATGCCATCCGTCCAGCAATGATCCCCTGCCCCCAGGACTCCATCTCAGCCCGGGACTGGGCTTCTGCTTCCTACTGACAGGCCCCCTGAACAGCGCACCTTCCTACTGTCGGGCCCCTTGAGCAGTGCACCTTCCTACTGTCAGGCCTCTTGAGCTGTGCACCTTCCTACTGTCGGGCCCCCTGAACAGCGCACCTTCCTACTGTCGGGCCCCTTGAGCAGTGCACCTTCCTATTGTCAGGCCCCCTGAACAGCGCACCTTCCTACTGTCGGGCCCCTTGAACAGTGCACCTCTTGTGTCTGGCTCACGTATGCTTTGCCCCCCCCCCATTCCCATAATCTGCCCTTCCACTTCACCCTAGTGTCCTGTCCCACAGCTCACCAGCAGCTGAGACATCCTCTTTTTTATACCTCCAGGCAAGGATCTACAGGGTCTGTCTGCTTAACCCACTTACCAAGTCTCTTGGAAAGTCCTGGATGTTTTTCCTTCATTCATTCCTTAAACAAACCCTCCCTAAACACCTAATTTGTACACAGTCCTGTGCTCAGCTCTGGAGCTAAAAACTGCCCAGCACCCCTTCTCTGCCCTCCACAAGCTCTTGAATTCATAGAGAAAGGAGATAAGAATTAAAATAATGACAAGGGCGCCTGGGGGGGCTCAGTCAGTTAAGCGTTCCACTTCGGCTCCGGTCACGCTCTCACGGTTTGTGGGTTCACGCCCGGTGTCAGGCTCTGTGCTGACAGCTCAGAGCCTGGAGCCTGTTTCCGATTCTGTCTCCTTCTCTCTCTGGCCCCCACTTCAATCTCTCTTAAGAACAAAATTAACATTAAACATTTTTTTAATAATGACAATGAGAAGGTGATATTCACTGTTTTTTGAGCACCTACTATGGGCCAGACCTTATAAAATATATACTGCGCATAAAGAATATGACCAAATCCCTAAAAGGGAAAAAGGGACGTCAAGGGACAATTTCTCACTGTGAGAAATAGATCCCAAGAAATACTGAGAGGAAAGACCACCTGTTCCCAAACCGTGGTGTGTCCATTTGGCAGGTGAATCGAGAATACATTTTCGGACAATTGGGAGTTGGTAGCAGGTATTGTTGGTACACCAGTCAGGTCTGCAAACATCGAAGGTTTCCTACTGCAAGTACTGAGAGGCCCTCCCGGAGCATCTTCTCTGGCCCCAAGAGCTAACTGAGATCCCCTGGCTGCAGCACCCGCTGACACCCCCACCCCAGGTAGGGCAGGCCAGAAGCACTGGGGGAATGAATGCCCTCCCACTCAGACCAGCCCTCAGCAGTGATGGAGGAGAGTTCCCTCCCCTTTCCGGGGTGGTGGGGCAATGTGGAGGTGGTCCCCCAGAGGCCCCAGCAGGGTCGTGCCTCAGTTGCCCAAAGCAACAACGTGCTCATCAGTGCACCCCGTATCGGCTTCCCTTCCCCTTGTTCACACACAACCCCCACCAGTGCTGCCTGGGATCACCTCCCAAGGCAACCTCTTACAGCCGAATCCTTATCTCAAGGGCAGCTTTGAGAGGACTCCAGCCTAAAGCGGCATTCAAAGGCTTCCCCACATCCTGGTCTCCACCCACGAGTTCCTGCTTGGCCTCCCAGAAGCCCTCTGCCCAAGCTGGCTCCCTCCTCCTCCTCCAGCACACGGCGCCTTGGCCCAGACTATGGATCCAACCTGGAGCCTCCGTCCCAACCCTCCCCCCCGCCATTCCCTGATGCTGCCCCCAAAGAATTCTTTATTTCTTCCAAGACAAATTCGAGTTCTGTCTCTTCCACGAAGCCATTCCAGCCACAGCGGTCCTGGGGGCGTAATGCAGGTGTCTGTATGTATTCATACGTGTGCACGCATCGCCTCTCCTCCTTCCCTGCCTTCCGAGGGAACTCGGTTACAGACCGAACCCTTGAACCCTTGCTGTGTAAACTGAAGAAAGGGCACGGGGTGGAGGACCAAAACATACTGAGAAACAGATTTCTCTATCTTTGAAATCCTTTCTTGAATTAGAGAAAAGGATCGATTCAGGGGGTGGGGAGAGAAGGGGCAGGAGCCAGCAAGGGCTCAGTTAGAGAGAGGGCTTGGCGGGGTGGGGGGGGGGTAGCAAGAGAAGTAGAGGAAGTGGAGAGGGGGAGAAAAGAGAGGAGGGGAGAGGAGAACACAAAGGACAGGAGGAAGAGGAGAAAGCAGGGCGCACTCTCTGCCTGAAATGATTGACCACTGGGGAGGAAACAAATAATTCTTCCTTTTTTTTTCCATTTTAAGTTTTGTGTCCTGTGAAGCAAACCTTTCTTTGTTATTTTTTTTTTCAGGCTTCCATAAAAAGATTCCTGTTATTTGTGGATATTGGCAACACCAAGGCCACAAAACGGGTCAGCTTTATGCTGAACCATGTCTTAAAACCTTAAAGTGAAGGCTAAAAATTTCTATTTTACCCCAGAGACAGAGGTCCCCCCATTCGGGTCCTTTCCTCAGCCCCTGATGGCTTAACTGTCCAGCTGTGGGAAGAGGAGAGGGCAGTGGCCGTCCTGGGCCCTTACCCCCACCCCGAGGGCCTCCCAGCTCGGTGGTCCCAGCCTTCTCCCTCCTCAACCAAGTCTGACAAGCCACCCCAACGCATGGACCGTGGCCTTTGCTGGAGGGGCTAAATATAAAACTTTGCTGTGCTCCCCTCGTCAAAGTTAAAAGCCTTTCATGTCTGCGTTAATGCAGCATCTTGCACTGAGTAACTGGAGAGTGAGTGGCTGGCAGGGGCCAGGGAGGTAGGGGTAATTTATCTCGGAGAGTTTAAGCAGGATGACATGGCTGGGAACAGGAGCGGGGCGAGGCTGTCACCTGATTACTAATTCCAAGATTTCTCCTCTGAGAGGGAGAAGGAGTGAGCGAGGATGAAAGGAACAAAAAGCAAATCAATAAACAGGTTAGCGTCTGCGTCATTATTAACTCTCGGCCTGTCAGCACCCCATTGAAGCGATCGCTCGAGGCGGCCTCGGATTTAATGGTCAGTGCAATAGATTTACTGTAAATGTTATCAGAGGCAGGGGCGGGGGCAGGGGGCGCGAGGAGGCCTTCATTGACAAATCATTGGATTGCGCCTGGATGCATGAAGCCATTTCTGAGCGTGCATAAATAACCCAGAGCTTAGGTTCTGGCTGGCAGTTCTTCCCTCCCTCCCTCCCTCCTTTCCCCAAATCCTTCACTTCTGGAATGTTCCAGGAGCCAGGTGTCCCTAAATCTTTCCAAGGGCCTCTTGGTCTGGCCCTTGCAAAAGACGAAAAAGGCCAGGCAGCAGGTCTGCCCCAGGAGCCTCTGGGATCCAAGCAGAGTCAGAGAACCAGAAATGAGCCCAGACCCCAGAAAGGGGGCCCAGGGTCTAAGGCTGCACTCTACCCGGTGGCAGGCCTCTGAAAGGTCAGTCCTAAAAGAGACACTCCCTGAACTCAGGGTCTAAGGGTTGGGGATGCCTCCTTGTGTCCTTCCAATCACTCACCAGTCTCTGCTGCTTCTGATCCTCCTGCCTCCTATACTTACTAACAGCAATTGCTTTAGACCCTAAGGTCGGTGGGAGAACTTTTCACTAGTCCATTCATCAGAATGTAGGTTGTTGGCCTACTCTATCACCAGGAGCCATGGCAGAACAGGAACCCAAGAGCAGGCAGAAACAGTGGCCAGAGAGGACAGTAAGGTGGCCTGCTTTTTTCAAAGGCAGGGCTGCTGTGGACAGTTGTTGAGGCTGTACACTGCACAAGTCTAGGGATGCCATGCACATCATAATCTGTGTATATGGTGATCTCTGGAATGGTGCAGCAGGCAAACTTCACAAGCACATGCAGCAGTCCTAACAAAGAGGCAGTGCCAGTGTGGCCGGTGGAAGGTAGCAGCCACCCACAGAACTGGATACTGGCAGCCTTCCCTGTAGATTCCAACTGGAATCAGAAGGGACAACTAGGCCACCAGGCATGGGTCGTCTAAACAATTGCAAGGGTTTTAAAGGACCTTAAGAACTTGGGCCATTGAGAAGGGGCATGTTTTGCTGACACTTGAATGAGAATCAGACCATGAGAACAGCCACCTCAGGGAATGAAGGCTTCGTGTGAGCTATGCTGACCATATTCCTTCAAACCAAGCATGGAGACTCTAGTTCTTTTGTTGTTGTTGTTTTAATTATTTTTTTAACCTTTATTTATTTTTTTGACACAGAGAATCAGCGGGAGAGGGTCAGAGAGAGCGGCAGACAGAATCCGAAACAGGCTCCAAGCTACGGGCACGGAGCCCGATGTGGGGCTCGAACTCACGGACTGCGAGATGTCGACCTGAGCCGGAGTCAGACGCTCAACCGACTGAGCCACCCAGGTGCCCCAAGGAGACTCAAGTTCTAACAAGAGGTTTTTGCTCTACGGATGGAGACAAAAGCCTGGATGCAGAAAGGCTCTCCTCTCTCTAGCACTGAGATTGTTCCTGAGGTCAGAAGCAGAGCACTTGGCCTCTGAGTCTCAAAAGTAACACAAAGAGCTGGAGTCAAGGACCGGGCAAGCTCCTCACCCGCCCCCCTGCCCTGAGACCTGGAGCAGATAAGCCCTGTCTCAGCCGGGGTTCCCCTAAATGGAGTCTCTAAGACAGGGACTTGGAAAGAGGTTGTTTATCAGGGAGGTGAACCAAGAAAGCAGGTTCAGCAGGTTCCTTTGGTCCTTTGGTACCAGTGAGAGCTCTCAGGCCTGGAGAAAGAGGGACAGAGGGCTTAAGAGACCAAGGAAATTGGCCGCAGCCGCAGGTGGGCCCGGAGGTGTGGGACAGGACCTCAGTAGCATCTTCTACAGGATCCAGCTTCAGCATCCACCAGGACTGCCTGGCTACCCGCCCCCATTCCTCTCCTGTAGAAAAGCCAAGGGCCTCAGAACACCACTGCACTGTTCAGACAGACTGGCTACCGCCTCCCGTGGAAAGAGCCGGGAGAACCCAGACTTACCGCTGAGTGTTCCTTGAGGACTTTCCACCAAGCTTATGCCAAGGAAGATCTTTTATCCAGGACTGTCCCATAGTGGTAGGTTTGGGGATATTCCTTTGAGGCTAGGATGCCTCCCATACTTAAGTGGGGCTACCTTGAAGGTTAGCCTTTATTTTTACTCCAGGGCATTCTCGGGGGCAGACACAGAGGATAAACAGCTACTTGTGTGTGCAGAACTTTACCCCATGGCGCCATTTTCGTTTCACAACCATCTCGCGACCTTAGCATCAGAATCCACGTGTTCGTGAGCACCTGCAATGCCCAAAGTGATTTTTGCCAGGACACATCCCAGGAGCCTTCAGTCAGAAGCTGGTGGCACCCTAAAGCTTCCCCCAGGACAAAGGCCACTTGCAAAGCTGGATCGATGACAGCCACCCCCAGGGATGGCTGTCACCCAAGACCTATCCCTCCAGGCCTGGGGTGGTGGTGGTTTCCCTCTGTCACTAATCTCCAGACGGCCTCACATTCCCTGTTGAGTGTCTCAGCCCTTAAACTCCCTAAAGGGGTTTTGAACCAGAGTGTTGGTGATTGCTAATATGATTTTTATTCTTCTGTGTGACCCCTGGCTGGTGCAGACCCCTATCTTCATTTCCTATCCCCCTCCCTGCTTTATTTGTTCTCTTTAGAATGACCACTGTCCAACATACCATACATTTGTCTTTCATTCACGGTCTGTCTCCACCAAGACAGGAGCTGGGAGCTCCTCTTTCTCTAGTCCTCTGAACAGTCTCTGACACACGGAAGGTGCTCCAGGGGCACTTGGCAGATAAATAAATGCAGAGCCTGCTGGCCACTTCCATTTGGGACCCAGAGGGGAGCCTGGGTGCTTCCGCGCAGATTCCAAGCTGCCCAGCCCAGATGCCCCTCCGCCCGCAGCCTGAATCCAATGCCCCAGCCATTCGCCTCCTGATGCAGCTGTCTGAGTGTCTGCCCAGTGAGGCTGGGGGAACCGGCACGAAGCGGGTACTCGCAGGGGACACCGGTGGCCTTTGCTTCCATGCCCTGAAGGAGACACACAGCCAGAGAACAGACAAGGCCCATGAGAGGCGAAGTGGGGCCTCCGAGCTGTTTCCACACCCAAGGGGCTCAGCACGCACACGTGTGCACACACACACACACGTGTGCACACACACACAGAAACCCATCGGATGCTTCCGTCTCTACTCACCTACAGCTCATTCCCTCCTTAACTGAGCTGAGCTGAGCCGCACCGGGCACACTGGGCCCACCTGTGTCTGCAGGGCCGGGGCCTCCGTCCCTCATCTCAGAGAGCTCGTGCTCTCAGGCCCTTCCCAAAGTGGCCATCCCAACACCCGCCCCCCTACCCCAGGAGGTGAGACCCCCAGAAAGGAGCTCGTCCTCACTCCAAGCAGACCGGAACGTTCCGCGAGGAGGGGATGAAGGGCAAGAAGGAAACAGCCCCGCACGTCCTGAGATTGAGTGAGAGCCCCTTGGAGGTGGGAAAGAAAACCTCTTCCTCCTTCAGACTCTGGTGCTCCGTCTCTGAGGATTCCGGTAGACTTCCTGAAGAGGGGTGGGGGCGAGTAGGTGTTTGTGTGGATGGGGGAGGTGTCTACGTGATGAATGCCCGGTGTGTGTGACATATGTGTGGACCTGTGCTGCTGTGGTGTGCATGGGTGTAACTGTGGTGTGTCCATCGTACGTGTGTTCATTTGTGCGGCACGATTGGGTGTGTGCATGTGTGGTTCTATGTCTGACATGTGCACTTGCATGGTTCCTGTGCATGTTTGTATGGTGTACATGATATATGTATCTACGTGTGTGTGTGTGTGTGTGTGTGTGTGTGTATGGCGTGTGTTTGGTTCAACATACAGAAGCACCCGTGATGCCTAAAGAGAATCACAAAGGGGGCCCCGCGAAGGCAGCCCACCCTGCTCAGGACAGAACCGGGCTCCAGGGCACCCCAAACTGTTCAGTGGGAACGGGCCCATCCAAGCCTGTCACTGCGGGCAGAAGCTACGAGGCACAGTGTTCCCTGAAACTCACACTCCAGTGTGAGGGAAGGGGTGGGTCCTATAGGCGGGGGAGGTGGGTCATACGGAGGACCTAGAAGAAAACGGTCTCTGAAGAGGGGGCAAGCCCGAGGAGGCCCGCGAGGGACCCCCACTCAGAGGTACTCCTCGGGGTTTTCCCGGGCTCGGTACCCACGTGCCCCCGCTCATTTAGGTCTTTTAAGAAGCCTGACCCTGAAGCACAGCAAGCAGGCGTGTGTCCCCTGGGTTGGAACCAGCAAGAGGGCAGAGGAGGGGAGACAACTGGGAGGTGAGGCCTGCCCACAGCCCCCTCTGCTGGCCCCTGCACCAGAGCATCCTCAGGAGGGGCTAGGGGGTGGGGTGGCCTGCAGCACTGGGAGAGGGGCAGGGAAGGAGCCTAGAGGAACGTCCACTTGGGTAAGAAGACTGAAAGACCCAAGTCCCGGTTGGCATATGGAGGCAGGCGGTGGCCTCCCAGGGGACGGTGAGCTGGACGGGAGTGCCAGCAGCACAAGACAAGGTGACCTCCCCCAGCTGGCACGGGGTTCCTCATGGGCCCGTCAGCCCCGCCCGCTTCCCAGCCCGAGTGGGGCGGTGGCTGGGCCAGGCCATCCATGGGGGATGTGCCAAACAATTACTTTCCTTATTGAATATCTGATTAATTATTCAGGAGCCAAATCAATTATTCATATCTCATTTAAGCGAGGGGGGAAAAGCCACTGCCCCTTGACAGAAGCTTCTCAGCGCCTCCCAAGGCCCTGGGGACTGAGTCATCAGCGGGAGAAATTGTCACAGCAGGAATGTGGCATTGCCCCGGCTGCTGCAGCCACTGCAGCCCTCCTCCCGCATGCACCGTCACCTGGGCGCACACACACTCCATCACGCTGTCTCTCACACACACACACACACACACACACACACACACAGCACCCACGAGGTGCCAGCCAGGTACAGCAGTAGAAACAGTGTGCGGAGATGATCACGTTAATGCTTAGATAACCATCTGACACCCCGATAATGGAAAGAAGAATGTGGGCACACAGAGCAAGAAGCCAGTTCCTTGGGTCTTCAGAGCAGGGCCCAGGGAGGAAATGACATTTGCATTAAGATTTGACAGAGGACAAGGCAGGGAAGGTAGGGAAGGGCATCCCAGGCTGAGGAAACTGCAGGCGCAGAAGTGCAGAGCTATGAGAGAGCATGCGGTGCTGGGGACCGTCAGTGACGCAGGGGACAGATGCATGGGAGGAAGGAACAGACAGCAGAGACCGGATGACCTGGAGATAGGGGTTCCCCCCCATGGGGAGCCACTGCAAGTGTGGGGTGTCCAGGGGGATGCAGTCTGGAGGCCAGGGCCCCATTCTAGGCACTGGTTTACCATCTCACCCCCCCCCCCCCCGCATTCTGTCCAAGGGTGCCTGCTGGCAGAAGCTGCTTCTAGAATTCATCTCAGCTGGAGTCAGGAAGCCTGAGGCTTTCGTTCATGGCCAAACCTCTGCCACTTACCACCACCACCCCCAGCCAGGGTTCCCTGCTGGAAGTGGGGGGTGTGGGGGGCAGGGACCCAGAGAATCTTAGACTTCCAGGGCAGGGGGCAGGACTTACAGGCACTTTCAGCAGATGGAGAAACTGAGGCCCAGAGCGGGGAGCTGACCTACCCTTGGTCACCCAGAGCCAGGCCTCAGGCGGGCAGCAGACAGACTCCGGAGAGGCCGTGCAGGCTACGAGGGGCAGGGACCTGTGGCTGCCTGTCCTACCTGAACCCAGGCCCTCCCTGACCCCCAAGGGAGGGCTCTGCAGAAAGCAGGGAGCCAGGGACAGGCAGAGACATCCATTTCTCTCTGTCTTCCTCCTCTTTGTTTCCGATCTCTCACGTGCTCTGTGTGTGTGTGTCTTTCTCCCTCTCCCTCTGTCTGTCCCCACACCCCCCATCTCATTCTCTCTCCCCCTCCACCCCTTCTCTTGCTCTCTCTCTTTCCCTCTTCTTCTCTCCCTATTATTCTGTCCCTCTCTCTGTCTCTACCCACCACTCATCTGTGCCTCTCTGTCTCTCCATTCTTTGTGGCTCTCCCACTCTGGGCTTGCTTCTTCCCCGACTCATCTTTCTCCTCCCCTCTCCTCCCCCCTCGCCTTCTTCTTTCTCTCCATCCCCAGTCCCATCCGTGGCTGGGACCCAGCCCCTTCCTTCCCCCAGCCTCTCAGCCTGACCAGACCCCGGTGCCCCACACCCACTAATCAAATCTGTGACCTGATTCAATTACACCCAGCAAAAACCCAGACGTGTAACCTTGTTAATATCACGTTTATTAGAGGGAGGGGAGGAGAAAATTAAGATAGACTTCGTGTTGCTGCTAATTAGAAAAATTGAGACTTTACATCTGCGTAACGCCGAGCAACATGTGGTGGTAACAGATGTGGGCTCATTACACAGCTGCACGGGGCGGGGGGGGCGTGTGGAATCGTTCCCAAGCCCGCCTCCCTCCTGAGCTGCAGCCACCCCAGCCGTGATGACACCCTGGGAAGCAGCAAGGCCGGGACCTGGAAGAGGAGGCTGTACGGTCCAGGAACCAAGGCCCCAACCCTGGAGTCAGATCAGAATTCAGACCCTAGCTCTGCCATGTGAGCTGTGTGACCTCGGGCCAGCCCCCAACTTCTCTGCGCCTTGATTTTGTAACTTACACGCAAAGATGCCAGCAGCACCAGCTTCACAGACCTGTGGGAGGATGAAATGAAATAAGGCAAGTCCACTGCCGAGCACCAGGTCCGCACATGCTCAGACCTCCAGTGCTGGCTGCAGGGCAGGGAACAGCTGAGATGCCATAGCTCCCCTGCATGCAGAGTGTGCACCCCCCTGCCCACACCTCCATCACCCTACCCCTGCAAAGGCCAACAGGAGTCAGGGCTCAGCCCACCGGCCCCTGGGGACTGTGGCTCTGAAACAGCCCCGTTCAGAACTCTTTAAGCTTGGACCCTAGGCTTCACTTGTGAAGGAATTTTGGAGGAAGGGCAGGATTCACTGAAGACCCTACTTTGGGGGCCAGTGGAGGGAAGGAGGGAAGGCCAGAGATTGTGTGGGGACAGGGCTCTCAGGTGTTGCATAAAAGAAAACAAACCAGGGGCACTTGGGTGGCTCAGTCGGTTAAGCATCCGACTTCGGCTCAAGTCACAGTCTCACGGTTCGTGAGTTCAAAGCCCTGCATCTGGTTCTGTGCTGACAGCTCAGAGCCTGGAGCCTGCTTCAGATTCTGTGTCTCCCTCTCTCTGCCCCTCCCCTGTTCATGCTCTGTCTCTCTCTCAAAAATAAACATTAAAATAATTTTAAAACAACAAACCAAAATAAATAATAAATAATAAAAATAAATAATAAATAACCAGGATGCCCACTTAAATTTGGATTTCAGATAAATAACAAGTCATTAAGCATAAGTATGTTCCATGCAACATTTGGGATATACTGATGCCAAACAATGATTCAATGTTTATCTGAAATCCAAATGTAACTGAGCATCCTTAATCTTATCTGGCAACCCTAAGTGGAGAGTCAGAATAAACTGGAGCTGGGAGAGTGCCCCAGGCTCCCCTGAGCCCACAAGACATAGGTAACCAGCTGTGGTGGGGGTAGGGGTGGGGCAAAGAGAGGCTAGGAAACTTCCCCTCCCTGTGCCACCCCAGGAGCTGAGCCCAGGCCCACTCCCCACCATGCCTCTCTCAGAGCTGAGTTAAAAAGGATTCTGGCCCCAGATCCCTTCAGGTGGACAGGTCCTGGACCTGGGGGAGCCCACCTTCCACCTTCAGGACAACCCACAGTCAGAGCCATATGATGGGCAAAGCATGAAAGTTCATGAAATGCTGCCTCCTTGTCTCCTTCTGTCTCTCCCTCCTTCCAGGGCACCCCTTTGGCCCTGGGTCCCTTAATGGGGCACCCCTCTAGACAGCTAGGAGCACAGGTCCCACAGGAGCCCCTCAGGAGCTCACCATCCCATATCTGCAGGCCTGCACAAAAGGGGTCACAAAAGCAAAGGAAAATCTCTTCAGTGTGTCATGAAAAGTCCAGTGCTAAGGGGACTCAGGGCAAAACAGAGGCTGGGCCACCTTCTCCCCAAACAGAACCCTTGAGGCCTCCCTGCCCCTTCTGGGCCACTTGTAGGGTCAGAGCCCAAGGGAACCAGGGAGGCAGGGGACATGAAACAGGGCTGACAAATACACAAGGGATTCTGGGTCAGGCAAGGGTGGAAAGGCCCAGGGTGAGCCTCCCCCAATATGTCTGAGGTGAGAGTGGGGGCCAGCCCGGGGTGAAGTCTCCCAAGGGGCACCAGCCCACAGCCAGCCTGGCCCTGTGGGCCAGCCACAACTCCAAACCGGAGAGCCTGAGACCTTCCCAGAGGGAAGCCCTACCCTGGGGCTAGAGGTTTATTTAGTTTGGGTGGTACCCCCAGAGTCTAGCAGAGGGTTTCACATAATGAGCATGTCCTGCATATTGGGCACCGTTCAAAATGCTTAGCAAATATCCATGCACTCACTTTCCTAACACCTGCTGTTTGCTCACTGCCCCCACCCACTGCCTTCATCCAATCTCCAACCTTCTCCGCCAAACTCAGTGCCCCAGGAAGCTGACCTCCTCCTGCTGTGCTGCCCTTGCCCTCCAGCCTTAGGGAGGTTTCTGCCAATGGGAAGCACCTGGAAGAGATAAGTGGACCTTCTAGGATTCTAGCCATGGATATGGATCATGTGGGGCAAGGAAGAGGCGTTCAAGGCTCTGGCCCTCATGAGCCTCTGGAAACACCTTCCTTTCCCTTGCCCCTTCAGCCTGGTGAGGGGGGGAGGGGTCCCCGTTTGATAACCATATGGCCTCACCATCCCTTATGTTTCCTTAAACCTGCTCACACCATGTAGACTGTCCCTTCAGGACGTCCTTTTTTGAGGAAGCCTTTTCAGTGTGCCATTTATGTCCTTCCAGAATCCTGACTAAGAATCCCATGAAGTAGGTTACCATTGTCATTGCCATTTTGAAGATGAGAAAACCGAGGCACAAAGAGATTAGTAACTTGCCCAAGGGCACACCAAGCAGTGACTACTCCTGGTTGCCACAGGTCCAGCTCCTTCCCCCCACACCTCTTGGGACCCTCCACACACAGGCCTTGTTCACTCCCCCTCCTTGGGTCCCTCTCTCACCCCACAGGGCTGGGTTTCCAGATGTCAGGTTCAGACCTCATCTGATCATTGAATAAATGAGTCCTCAATCCCTAGAACAGGGAAGGCGTGGAGGAGGATTCCACTCATGAAGCCTCATGAAGCCTGCAGTCCCAGGTCCCGCACCTCAGAATTAGGATCATAAGACCTATGACCAAGTCCAAATCTATTCACTGAGACGGGTGTGGGGAAACGCCTGGCCAGGCACATGGTGAGCTTCCATCATTGTTCTAAACTAGGGTTTCTCAGCCAGGGCACTTTGCCCTCTGAGAGACACTCGGCCAAGCTCTAGAGACATATTCAGCTATCAAAACTGGGGGTGGGAAACTCTGGCATCTAGCAGGTAAAGGCCAGTGATCCTGCTAAACATCCCACAATGCACAGGACGGCCTACAACAAAGAATTCTCCATCCCAGAATGGCAATAGTGTCAAAGATGACAAACTTAGGTTTCCCCACTCAGAGGACCACAGAATCTCAAGACTCTCAGAGGGCATTGGTCCTACTGCAGATAAAGATACTAAGAACTAAGAATATCTCAAGTCACTGTCGAATTAGGAATAGCCAGTATCCAAGTCCAAAACAACATCTGACCTCTAAAGTCTAGCACAGTACCTTGCACAGCATGGGATGGATGCTTGTTAACCTGACCAGCTTCTCGCTGCTCCAAGAGGGTTCTCAGCTTGTTCTCAGCTGCCTTTCCCTGCCAAGATGAGGGGATATCTGGGACAGTGGGTCCCGGGGGCTTCCTTCCCCTGGAAGATGAGTCCAGAGGGCTTTCCTTTGGAGTTCTTCCCTCCCCACAAAGGCTCTTGTCAAGGAGGCCCACTTGCGCACATGCACACACACGCCTTCAGGCACATATGCACACACTCTACAGCCTGAGCTGTGACTACATGAATAGACACCAGCTCATCCACACCGCCATGCTAGCCTCAAAGGGATCCCTTGGAGAGCCCTGCACTTATTCTGACAGTGTTGCCAGTGGTCTTCAGAACTCTATGGACAACCTTGTCAAGGGCAAACTTTGATCCTTCAAAGGTAAAAGTGATTTTGGAAACAGCTCCTGGCCACGACTTATTCAGGTGTGTTCAGTGGGAGAACATACTGGATCAGGCCATCCCAGGAGAGTTCTCAGAGGGAGCCATATATGGAGGTGAATGTTTTGTGAAGTGGTTCTGGAGGTGACTGATGGGGAGTCAGGGCCATCCCCAGCTGGGACCATGGGTACGTGATCCAGGACAGGACAACCAGGAATGGGATGAGGATTTGGTTGAGCAGAGGCATCACCTCGATGGCCAGAGGCAGAATGAGCCAGAGGCCAGCCCCAAAACCACACACCCAAGGAGAAGTCAGATCCATGGCTCAGCCTATGGTCCAGAGTAAGGCCTCTCTCTTCTTCCACCCTTTGATCTGCTGCTAGTACCTCCCACTGGCAAAACCCAATGGGAAGCCTGCAAGCAAGTTCTTTCGGGGCCCAGAGAAGGGCAGAGAAATGAATGGGGAAGAGGAGGAGGGTGAATAGAGAATAACTGTCACACCTGTCCTCTTTGACCAAGACATGGGCACTAACCCTAAACTAGACTGATCAGACCTTGCTCTCCCAGGACTCTAAACCCCAACCAGAGAGATGGAAGAAAAATCCATTCATTCCCATAACAGTGCCTGTACCACCATCATACCCAGACCATACAGAGGAGCCGCAGTGAAGGGACATCAGCCAAAGAGCCCTCGTCCTGTCCCACTCATCTCCACCTTCAAGACTAGTCAGCCAGAACTTACTGGTGAGAAAAGGATATCACTGAGCAGCTCCTGCTGATGGCTTTATAACAGGGTCACCTGGACACCTTAAATCACACTAATGAACTGCAAGAACCCCGCATAGGGTGCTGGCAGGAGACCACACCATTGCAATGGCCAGAGGGGAGACCTTTTTATTTCTTTTCCCCAGAAACTACTCGATAAATGCTTTTAGCATCTTTTTTAAATGAAAAAAAAAAGGAATGAAATGTAAGGGGCATATTAACATCACTCCCATTTTCAATTAGTCCAAATGATCATGTTAAAAGCTATTAATAAGCCACTGTGAGTGGAGGCCACTGGTAGAAGGGTTCAGCGGGGAGCACTTGGCAGCCCACAGCAGAGTTTTGTGCAGCTGCTAAGGACCCCTCCTCGCCTCACCTCCAAAGCCCCAGGGAGCCACCATGTTCGGGCCATGCAGGGAAGGGTGGGACAGTGGACTGGAAGCAACGAACATCCAAGGAAAGGAAAGGCTCTCACACCCATGGCACCTCCTCAGACTGGGGAAGAAACAAGAGCCAGGTTTGGAGTTAAACAAATAAATGCCTGGTACTATCAGTTCTTATTGGGAAAAATGGCCACATGGGCCAAGCTCAGGTCATCCTTCATGGTCATGCCAGGGATGCCCCAGGTTAGACATGATTGTGTCCAACTCAACAGTCAGGTCAAACTCTCCTGTGCCAGCTGCAATCTGTTAGTGGTGGCTGCTTTGGTGTTCTGTGCTGAAAAGGATCCTTTTGTCCTCCACTGGGAAAAGTGGCTAAGTTGATGAGTGATATCTGCCCATGCAATGGCAAAGAGGGCAGTGGCATATTGCTACCATGGATCCGCCATTCCTGTTGGGAGAATGGCTACCCCTTTGGTCCATCCACTGGCTAGAGGGGGCTTTCATTCCAACCATGCCCAAGTGAGCCAAAGCCCTCCTTCCTGACTCCTCTCGCCCTGTGCCTTGTTTCTGGCAGAACAAGGACCAGGACCCAGCATTTCTTCCCAGTGCCCAGCTGAGCACAGGGACTCGCTTTTGTTGTTCCCAGCCATGCCAGAACCAAGAGAGAGGAGCAGGAGGAGGGGACCTTTGTTTCCTCTGTCCCAGAGACTTTCAGTCCAGAATTAGGACTCACCCTTCTGGTCCCCACTGGTGTCACAGTCCCAACCCTGTCAGCCCTGGACTCATGCAAGGCTTCCCCAGGTTTCTCTACCTCCAGCCTCACCCCACTGAAAGCTACTCTCTCACTATCTTTTTTTTTTTTTAACGTTTATTTATTTTTGAGACAGAGAGAGACAGAGCATGAACGGGGGAGGGGCAGAGAGAGAGGGAGACACAGAATCAGAGGCAGGATCCAGGCTCTGAGCCATCAGCCCAGAGCCCGATGCGGGGCTCGAACTCACAGACCGCGAGATCGTGACCTGAGCCGAAGTCGGACTCCCAACTGACTGAGCCACCCAGGTGCCCCTACTCTCTCACTATCTTAGAATGATCTCCACAAAGCACAGTTCTGACCATGTTCCTCTCCTGCTGATGACACCTCCATGGCTCCCATTGCCCCCACATAACACACACCTCCCAGCCTCACCTCTGCTCACCAGACTCTCCAGCCATTCCAAACTCCCTGCCATTCTCTGACATTATCATGCATGGTGACACCCCAAACTGTGTGCTTGGAACTTTCCTTTTGCCCCCACCCTGCCAGATAACTCCTGCTTATCCACAGAGGTCCAACCTAGAGGTTACCTGCTCTCCAGGTCCCACTGGAATCTTCTAAGGCGGTATAAGCCTCTCGTACCTTGATTATCATGATCTGTTTGTGGTCCCTCTCCCCTACATGACTGGAGCCAATGACACAAGCTACTATCCAATGCAGAAAGGCCTGTGGACCCCAGAGGCAGGCCCTGTGCTAAGCCTCACCCCTGCACTCTGATGTCATGTTCTGCCTTCCGCATCCCAGACTTGCACAGTCAGCTGAGCAGGACCCCCAACAAGAAGGGGATGCCAAAGGAACCCAAAAGGTCCAAAAGGAGGTTGCAAGGCTCTGGCCAGGACCACGTGGCCATTTCACAAGTTGTCCTTTGGCTGTGCCCCTAAGAAGGAGAAAGTAGCCTCTGCATTCTAGACTCTGGGCCCACATTCCCACTTTCCCTTCTCCAACCTCACTCCACTCGTTAGACCAGATACCAGAGCCAAAAGAAGGGCTGACCATGGACCAAAGCCTGAGGACTCAGATGGAGGTGGACAGCCAAGCAGTGTGGCCCCCTAAGGGACCCAGCCCCAGATGGACTAAAGCACCATCTCTGTTTGCTAACTGACTCCCACCCTTGCACCCCGTGATTGATGGTGGGCAGACGCATCATGCCCCCACTTCGTCTCCCGCAAAGGATTTTTTTTTGTTAGGTTTTGCTAAAGCAACCTGCAAATTAATTTAATATCCTCCTTTGGTTGGGAGCTATGAAACCGGGCCCGAGGCTGATGATGCATGAACCATCGGCGGCAAGTATTTAATCTCTGGACAATGGATAGAGATGTTAGTGCATGCCACACTAAATTCTATTTACGCTGCCTATTAAGGGCAGTCAAGCTGAAGGGAATCGGTGCACATTACAGGCCCTAATGGGAGAGGAAGCTCCACAACAGTACATTAAAGGCAGAAAATGAATTAGGAGGGGACCGCGGAGGAGAAAACAGGCAGGCCAAGGGGACGTCTGGAGATAACTCTTCCTGACAGCCCAGCACACACGCCCAGCGCCGCGGGTCAGATACACCAAGGAGAGAAGCCCTAATGGTTCCCCCAAAGACCTTACCTGTGGATAGCACTCCACCTAGGGCCCAGGGACATGGGAGCTATGGTCCTGCAGGTGAAGAAAGAAAACTTGGAATTATCTGAGGCCACCAGCAAAGCCTCCCTGCCCATTCCGAGTGGGTCCCTCTGAAGGTCTGAGGCATTCTCCATCCCTCTGGGCTCACTGAAACTTCCAGCCCTTCCACAGGCAGGAGGAAGTAGGAGAAGATCTGTGGGCTTCTTCTTCTTCTTCTTCTGCTGCTGCTGCTGTGACATTATTGGGCAGACTTTGAGGACAGTGAATGATGTACAGGAGAATAGAGCTACAGAGACTTCAGATGCATCATGTGATCTTTTCAAGTCCCAATTTCCTCAACCGTAGAGTCATGATAATGCTCTCCTTCTCAAGTAAGGTGAGAGTTTGAGTCTTCCTGGGCTCACTCGACACCTCAGTCCTCTCCTTGTCTGCCTGTCTGTCTCTTCTGCAATGTCTTGCTTTCCCAGAACCCAGCATATATCTGTGCACAGAGAGGACATTAGCCAATGCTTGCTCATTAAAGAAAGAATTTGCCCAAGGTCACCCAGCAGGTGAGCACTTTAGCCAGGATTAGCAACAGATCTGTCTGACTCGCATAGCACCTCCCTTCTCAACACCCCGCCTGTAAGCAGGTGGCTCCTGGAGTACTTGGGAAAATCTGAGCAGACATTCTCTCCTCAAAGCCAGACTGCAGAGTCTAGGGTCTGCAGGGGGTCCCAGGCTCCTGCTTCCTGCAATGAGTGTGGAAAACAACTTAGCAGGCTCAGATGAGGAGCCTCTGAGAGAGATGATGCCTGCAAAGGGCTAGTATTTCTGGGCTATCAAGTTAGGGAAGGAGGGAGAACGAAGTGGCACAAGCTTCCTCAAACAAAATGAAATGTTAGGACAGCACCATCATGGGAAGATATTCATAGTCAGCCAACCTCTGCACTATCCAAGCACCTAGAAGGATGCCCAGAAAGACCTAGGATCCTGGGAGAGGGATAATGACAGCCTCTGGGAACTGCCCAAACGACCAGAAATGACGGGATAATCATTACCTTCAGGATAAGCCCCCAACTCCCTAATACCTCCACAATCCTTAGGGTCAGGTCCACCACATATCTCCCCTCTTCCTTGCCCTCTATGTTCCGATAATACCAAGCTACCTGGAGCTTCTAGAATGCACTCTGACACTTTGCATCATGCATTTTCACTTGTTCCCTTTATTTGAAATACCCTTCCTTGCATCTCCTGAACTATCCCTTCTGGTCTTTGAAGACTCAACCATCTCCTCCAAGTTTTCCATGAACTCCAGAGGCTGTTAGGTGCCCATCATTTATTCTGCAACAGTACCCTGTGCCACCTTCTCATAGCACTTACTGTACTGTTATCATAATCAAGACACACATCTCTGGTTCGCTCTATAGTCCCAGTTCTTAACACAAGATAGGCACTTGGTAAGACATGGCGGGCATTTGTTGAACTGAACTGAAATGATACACCGATTCTGGTCAGCCATTCTGTGCAAGTGTATTATAGCTCTTGTCATGAAGATTACATTTATACAACACCATAATCAGGTATAAAAACATTGAATTATGTAGGCTTATATACCACTGTCAATAACTAGCTATATTCGTCATAAACTAAAAAAATTACATATTAACCATCAGGAGTAAGGAGCCAAGGCAAGACTGTGGGGGGGGGGGACATTTGTAGTCTTGATCGCACCTATGAGAGAACATGGAAACAAATTATCTTGAAGGACTTCTTGGTAAATACAACAGATGAAAAACACACATCCAGCTTCCAAAACTATATTGCTATTGCCTTTCCTATTCACTCCATCTTTGTGGGTTATGCCTTTTAAGTAAATCCCTTTGCAATTGTTTTACTGGGGGCTTGGGACTGAATTAGCACACATGCTGTGACTATGTGGCAGCCGTGAGAATGTGTTCTCCCTCTGACTTCACAGTAATGGGTCAACTGCCTCAGCTGCTATGCTCTGAATCGGTCACCACAGTCACTCCTAGCCAATTCTGGAAGACATGAGACTCCTCTGATAGTTGATTCAGGCTCAAGAAGTCCCCCACCAGCTTTGCCGAAACTTTCTTGGAACTGCACAGCCTACTACTGCTTTGCTCTACCCAAACTTCCTTCCTTCCCTCTCTCCTTCAAAGTGGTTAAGCATGCATCAGGAAGCTGACAGCTCTCCCAGCCTCCTCCAGGTTCCTCCCCATTCTTCCCTCATGGGTGTCTTCCCCAATAAATCTCTTGCACCTTTTTTTTTTAAATTTTGTTTAATGTTTGTTTACTTTTTAAGAGAGAGACAGAATGCGAGCAGGGGAGGTGTAGAAGGAGAGGGAGACACAGAAGCCGAAGCAGGCTACAGGCTCTGAGTTGTCAGCACAGGACCTGATGTGGGGCTCAAACTCATGGACTGTGAGATCATGACCTGAGCTGAAGTCGGATGCTTAACTGTCCGAGCCCCAAATCTCTTGCATCTTTAATCTCATCTTGGTGTCTACTTCTTGAAGGACTCAAACTATCACACCCAAGAAAACTGGATCCTAAGCCAGCAGTAGGGAGAGCTGAGAACCAATCTGATTCACCTTGGAATTTCTGAAAGATTTAGGCACTGAAAGTATCAAGTACCACTGTACATGGGGAGTGAGAGAAGATTTAAACATAGGAGAATCTGTAAAAAGCTTAGAAAATAACTGGCTGGAAATGCAAAATGGTGCGGCCACAGTGGAAAATGGTATGGAGGTGCCTCAAAAAATTAAACATAGAGCAATGATATGATCCAGTGATCCCACTTCTGGGTATTCTTCCAAAATAACTGAAATCAGGGTCTCAAAGAGAGAGTAGCATCCCATGTTCATTCCAACAGTGTTCACAATAGCCAAGATAAGGAAACAACCTAAATGCCCATTGACAGATGAATGGATAAAAAAGATGTGGTATAAATATATAATGAAATATTATTCAGCCCTAAAAAGAGAGGAAATTCCTGCAATATGTGACAACAAGGATGAACCCTAAGAACATTATGCTAAGTGAAATAAGCCAATCACTGAAAGACAAATTCTGGGGGCACCTGGGTGGCTCAGTCAGTTGAGCGGCCGACTTCGGCTCAGGTCATGATATCGCGGTCTGTGAGTTCGAGCCCCGCGTCAGGCTCTGTGCTGACAGCTGGGAGCCTGGAGCCTGTTTCAGATTCTGTGTCTCCCTCTCTCTCTGCCCCTCCCCCATTCATGCTCTGTCTCTTTCTGTCTCAAAAATAAATAAATGTTAAAAAAATTTTTTTTGAAAGACAAATTCTGTATGATTCCACGTATATGAAGTCTCTACAATAGTCAAATTCAATGAAGCAAAGAACAGAACTGTGGTTGCCAGGGACTAGAGGTGGGAGAGAAATAGGGAGTTGTTAAGCAATGGTTATAAAACTTCATTTATGCAAGATGAATAGGTTCTAGAGATCCAATGTACAACATTGTGCCTATAGTCAGGTCAGGTCCAGTCCACCATATCTCTCCCCTATTCCTTGCACTCTTCACTCCAATCACATGGAACTACCCAGAGCTGAGAGCCAGAAGTACAAGGAATAGGGGAGGGGTGTGACGGACCTGACCTGACCATGGGCAAATATTGAGATAACATGCTGTATTGAGATAACAGATAACAATCTGTTAAGAAGATAGATCTCATGTTAAGTTCTCTTACCACAATAAGATTTTAAAAACTGGAAAATTTAAAAGTACCTGGAATGGTAGTAGTTGGATAAATGTGTTTTGAATAAAAATAAATAAAATTGATTAAAAGTATTTTTAAGAAGCAGTCAGAGCCCTACTCTTCCATAGAGAAGCAATTGTTTCTGCCCTATATCAGCAGATGAGTGGAGAATCTTTCTCCAGAGATTATAAGACAGAGGATCTCTAGAATAAGGGTGTCAGCCACCATTGAGGGCAGGGTTCCCAACTAAAAATAGGAGAATCAAGTGAAATATGTACTTTGGATGTTGAGATTTCCTCTTGCTGGTCTCCTACTTGGATCTAGGGATACTGACAGCCAAAGTTTTACCTCCAAGTAGGAGGGAAACTAAAAGAATCTCCTCTAGGAATCTTGCCATCCCAAAAAGAGGTTGCTTAAAATGATGACTTCTGAGATTGTTCCACTAAATAAGCTATAGGCCATCCAGTGGGGAAGCTTGGAGTCACCAAGTCCCACTCATGCACCCAAAGTATCCAGTCAGCTGGTTAGTGCCCCCTTCTTCAATGAGAAGAGACAGCCAGTGGCCAACAGACATCTGAGAAAGGGCCCTGACATGGAAGATAGAGACCAAAGCAAATAAATTCAGGACAAGAAGCAAGTAGAAGAAAGCAGGAGTAACACTATCAAAAAAAAAAAAAAAAAAAAAAAAATATATATATATATATATATATATATATATATATATATATATGTTATTTATATGAAGTGTCCAGAATAGACAAATACAGAGAGACATAAAGTAGATTAGTGATTGCCTAGGTCTGGGTATGGATGAGAGGATTGAGGAGTGATAAGTAAAGGGTACAAAGTTCCTTTTGGGGGTGATGAAAATATTCTTAAATTGACTGTGGTGATGATTGCACAATTCTGTGCATATACTAAAAACCATTGTATTGTACATTTACATGGGTAAATTGTATGAATTATATTTCAATAAGGCTGTTACCAAAAATATATATACATCTAATATTCTACATCATATTATAATATACTTTATAGTATATACATAGTATTTTCAGAGAAATTAGAAAAGAGGCTGCATGAAATAAATGTAGAATAATATAAAAAGGAATATTCCAAACACATAAAAAGGGGGCCTGAGAAATTTACATTGGAGGGGTGCGTGGGTGGCTCAGTCAGTTGGGTGTCCGACTTCAGCTCAGGTCACAATCTCACGGTTCATGGGTTCTAGAACCTTGTCAGGCTCTGTGCTGACAGCTCAGAGCCTGGAGCCTGCTTCAGATTCTGTCTGTCTGTCTGTCTCTCTCTCTCTCTTTTTCTGTCTCTCTCTCAAAAATAAATAAACATCAAAAAAATTTTTTAAAAAAAGAAATTTATATCATAGCAGAGTTTAAATAAAAACATTAAAAAGACTTAGAATATAAAGGGGGGAGGTATTCCCCAGAATATAGAGCATAAAAAACAAAGCAGAAAATAAGACAGAAAAGAAGAGAAAGTTAAATAATTCAAGATGTCCAGAATCCAAATTATGAGAATTCTAGAAAAAGAGAGCAGAGACAATGAAGGAAGAAAGTTACTGAAATTATTTAAGAGAATTTCCAAGAACTAAAGAATATGAATTTCCGTTGAAAGGATTTACAGAAAGAATGAAAATAGTCTCACTAGACATATCATAGTGAAATGTTAGGAAAACATCAAGATCTTGGATACAAAGAGAAGAACCTCTAAGCTTCCAGAGGGAAAAAAAACAACACAGGTCAAACAAAGGATCAGAAATTCAGAAATGCTTCAGATGTCTCAACAACTAGAAGACAATGGAACAGTATATATTAGTCATCTATCGTGCATAACAAATCAACCCAAAACCTAGCAGCTTAAAGCAACAATAAACATTTATATCACATGGTTTCTGTAAATCAGGAATTCAGGAGTGGATTATCTGGGTAGTTCTGGCTCAAGGTCAAAATGTCATAGTCAAAATGTTGGCCAGAATTGCAGTCATCTGAAGGCTTGACTGGGGCTGGTGGATCCACCAAGATGCCTCACTCACATGGCTCACAAGCTGCATTGGCTATTGGTGGGAGGTCTCAGTTTCTCATCATGTGAACCTCTCCAAAGTCTGCTTGAGTGTCCTCATGGCAGCTCACTTCCCCCAGGAAGAGTAATCCCAAGAAAGCAAGGCAGAAGCCATATGTCTTTATGGCCACCGTTACTCTAGTACCCCACTGGTTACACAGGTCATTTCTATTAATAGGGGACTATACATAAATACCAAGAGATGAGAATTATCATGGGCTATATTGGAACTTGGTTGCCAAAGATTGGCTTCAAAATTGTGAAGGAAATGAATTCTAAACAACAACAAAAATGTACTCCCAGCCCAATACACAAGTGTGAGAATAAAATAAGGATACTTTCAGATATGAAATGTCTTTAGTTGTTTACTCATGTATCTCTTTAAGACACAACTAGACAAAGTGCTCTACCAAAATGAGTATGTAAACCAAGCAAGAGGAAGATAAGATTCAGAAAACAGGAAATCCAACTCAGGAATGCAAGATAATACTTCCTCATTTCCCCTCTCCATCAGCCAGGCTTTGAGAGTAAGACAGATGGATTGATAGCATGGCTTGGCCACTAACTGTCTGTGTATTTGTGTATTTTTAGGTTTAGGCAGCCCTATAAAAATATACAGAGAGGGATAAAGAGAGAGAGAGGGAGAGAGGGAGGGAGAGAGAATACAAGTATCTATGTGAAAAGGATCAAATGAGGGAACATACATGAAAGCATCTAGCATACAAGATGTTCTCAATAAATACCAGTTTCCTTTCTTTCTCTTTATGCAGTTGGGAGAAATGAAGAAGGAGAAGGAGGAGGAAGAGGAGGAGGGGAGGAAAGACAAGAATGAGGAGGAGGAGGGGAGGGGAAGAGGAAAATAGTGATGATGATGTTGGAGGTGGGGGTATTGGCAATACCCCCATGTAATCCTACAATACCCATGTAATCCCCCCCAGTACCCCCCAATACCTCATGTAATCCTACAGAAACCCTATAAGGCAGGTGTTATTATTATACCTATTTTACAGATGAGGAAACAGAAGCATAAGGAGGTTCAGTGAGCCATCCAAGGACATAAGGGTCATTACACAACCAAGATGGAACCCAAACAAACTTCAGACCCAAGAATATGACCACTTTTTAACACTGCCAGAATCTCTGGAGCACATTATGTCTGAAGCCCTTCTTCATAGCCTCCATGGAAACAACCTCACCCCTCTATGCACTCCACTGCCCTCTGTTCCTCATAGCAATTCCACGTTGAATTCATGCAATCAACACATACATGTTGAGCATCAGCTAGGTGGCAGGCACCAGGCTGGGCACTGGGAGTACTGAGTGAGACAGCCAGTCATGGCCCTAGTGCCCTCAAGGAGGAGTCTGACAATAAACATATCATTATACTCAGTATGAGCATGCTGTCAGCCACCTGAGGGGGCCTAACATGCCTGCAGTCACCAGGGAGGCTTCCCTGATCTGAGGAAGGAGATTCTGAGGCCAAAGGATGGGCAGTGGGCCAAGCAGAGGGAGAGAGCGGTGATGGGAAACATGTAAAGGGTTCCAGGTGGAAGGGTGTCTCGTTCAAAGACCTCACATTTTTTAGTAAAGAAATCTGATTGGGTCCAAAAGATAAAATGAAGAAGAAAGAAAGTGGTCCCCAAATGTGCCATTGAGAGTAGTAAGAAATGGTCACAGGGCTCAGCGGGGCTCATAGACTTTGGAAAGGACTTTTGCCTTTATCTAAAGGGAGTGGAAAGCCATGAGACAATTTTAAGCAGGGGAATGACAGTCAGGTGTAAATTCCAGGAAGATTATACAGGACACTTTGAGGAGGAAGGACTGTAGGGCCAAGAGTGGCAGCAAGGAGACCCACAAGATGGTTGTCAAGGTCTTCTAGGAGAGAGGCGGTATGGGTTGGAGCAGGGCTGCTGGAGGGGCCGGAGAGACACAGGCAAGGGCGACACATAGTATGCTTCGGAGACACACTGTAGGCCTCCGAGGTAGAAGAGATGATAGAAATGGGTTCTTGGGGGAGGTGAGTAGAGGAAGATGAAAAACCATGATGGAAGTTTCCAGCTTAGGCCTTTGTGGGGTGCTCACCCTGAAATTCCCCTCAAATAACTTATGGGCGTTATCCTTTTTGCCAAACTGAGCCATTCCCATGGGCAATTCCCAGCCTAGAGAAATAGCAAGGGACAAAGGGAGGGGGGAAGAAAAAAATACCCGCAGGATAAGGTTCCTGCCCTTGAACACCCTTCCTGCCCTCCCAGCCTCCCACCGCCCATGGCCTATTCCTTCAAGGACAACCTCTGTCGCAGCTGCCGGCAGCTCCCACCCACCAGCTGCAGCCCCACTGCTGGAAATTAAGCTGTAGTGTTTATGGGACTCAATTAACAAAATCACTCATCATCCCAGGAACTCATTGACTATCTGGACATGACAACATTCGAAATAAATTAGTCCGGTGCCCAGTGAGGTCATCCTCATTCCAGTCTGGGATCCTCGTGTGCCCCACACCCCCTGGCCCATCTCTGGGCCTCCCTTCCACCTCCAGTCCCCCCAGGAGCCCTTGCAATTAACAGCTAATTAACAAACAAAACAAACCTGTCAGGTGGAACAGCAGAAAGACATTCTCAGCCCACAAAAGCAAGTAATTATTCGGTATGGTCACGTCTGGAAAAAAATATCATTTATGAGATAAATCAGTGGCTCTCCCCCATCTTGAGGGTCTATTAGATGGAGGAAGCCTCCTCAGATAAGAAAACTGATTTAAAGGAAAAATGAAGCCTTGCCCGTTTTCTCTACAGCTAGCCACAAACCAAGATGTCCCAAAGTCTTTGTTTTTCCAGGCTTCTTCTAGTCACATTGGGGATGAAGTTAAAGTGTTCACTTCAGGGGTGCCTGAGTGGCTCAGTCAGTTGAGCATCCAACTTTGGCTCAGGTCATGATCTTACAGTTTGTGAGTTCGAGCCTCACGTCGGGCTCTGTGCTGACAGCTCAGGGCCTGGAGCCTGCTTCGGATTCTGTGTCTCCCTCTCTCTGCTCCTCCCCAACTCACACTCTGTCTCTCAAAAATAAATAAAGATTTTTTAAAAACAATTTTTTTAAAGTGTTCACTTCAAAAATATTTATTGTGCACCTACCATGAATCAAGAGATAGAGAATGGAGCAAAACAGACATGAGTCCTGCTCTCATGCATCTTTATATCCTAGAGGTTTGGAGACAGACAATAGACAAGAAAACAAGTAAGATCTTTTCAGGTAGTGATAAGGGCCATAAAGGCAATTAATAAGTGATATGATGAGGAGCATCAGGCTAGGGACTACTTTATAGGTAGCATGATCAAGAAGCTTTTCTTAAGAGATTACAGTTGAACAGAGCCAGTCATGCTAAGAGCAGAGGAGGAACACGTGTGCCAAGGGCTAGACTGGCTAGTGCAAAGGTGGGAAATATGGTGGCGATTCAAGGAACTGAAGGAAGATGGCTGGGACTGGTGCATAAAGAGTGAAGAAGAAAGTGGGAAGTAGGTAAGTTTGGAGAGTGGGCAGACAGGATCTTTACAGGCCACCATAAAAGGGATGTTTTTATTATAAAAATCTGGGAAACTGTTAGAGGAATTAATCACGGAGTAACAAGACAGAATTAGAATTGGGGTGTGTGGACTCAGGGCATTTCACATCCCTCATGTCACATGTTAACTTGTGCCCTTACCCCAAAAGTCTTAAACACGCCCCAGGTATGGGCCTTTGTAAACTATGACAGTTTCCAAAAGGCATCACCGTCAACTTCTACCCCAAAGTTACTTATTCCACAGACGGAGAAATTGAGACATGGTGAGTGACTTCCTGATATAAGCCAGGGCTTTCCATGCATAGGCTCATGGAAACCTCACAGCAGCCCAGTGAGGCAGGTAGTATTATCCCAATTTAACATATGAGGAAGTGGAGACACAGAGAAGGTCAGTTGCCAAAGAAGTTAGGATGTACTGGGAGCTAGGCTTCAAACACTTCAAACTCTGAGTCCACAGTCCAGTTCTGACCCTAACACCTTACTGCCTTTGTGGTGTAAATTATTTCCCTGAGATTTCACAGCATACCCATGCCTAGGACTGAAGTCTCTTCATGGCCACCTGCATCTATATGCCCAAGAAGAGGCTCCATGTGTCAGGAATTCACCCCTGAAGCCCACAGTATGGCCGTGGAGGGTTAAATAAGCAACAGATACAAAGTACCCACAACAGTGCACATCACAATGCCTAGCGTTTAACAGAAACTCAATAGATTTTTTTTTCCAGAAAAGAAAAATGTATCTACTCATGTTACAGCAGAGGCCCATTTTCTGTGAAGTTAGGTGTGGACGATGGTATGGAAGGCAGGAAACCCATTCCTTCACTATTTCCTAGTGAGAGCCAGCACAACACAACCACTGCAAAAACTGGATCTTACTTTTAATAAAAATATTTTAAGGAATAATTTGATTTGTTTCTAAACAGATATGCTTAATTTCACCTAAATGTGTGTTAGATGGAAACTGATCTTTTTTAAAAACCTCTAAACAGGGCTCTGGCAGTACCTTAAAACTCCAGCAGGCCAAGCACAGTGGTGCAGCCAAGTGACTGCCTTTGGTGCCAGCCCTCAGGTGTTCAGAGCAGGGCCCTGAACAGGTATACTTCCGACCCCATGCGAGAGGCACTGCTCGTCCACATGTAACCTTTGAGAGGCGGAAAGTCTCTCCTGGGAAGCAGACAGAGTGACTCTCCTACCTACTTTTCTGGAAGTGTCCTGACCAAGAGCCTGGTGGCTTGGTGAGATTCACGCCACTAAGTGGTCCTCTGTGGCCAAGAGCAGAGAGAAGGAGGTAAGCAGGCCTCCAGGGTTCATGTCTGAGAGCAGAGCAAAGGCTGGACATAAGATGAGCCTCATGTGTCTGGCTCAGTGACTTGCAGAAAAGCCAAGAACCTTCCCTGCTAACCTGGCAAGATGAAGAGGTCTGTTTCCTCCCTTTTGAAGGCTCTTGCTCATATGATGAGATCCCAATGAAGTTGGCACATCCTCCACCTGTCCTACTCCTTCCCTTCACCACCATCTCTGAATACTACTCCCTTCCAACCTTGCCATCCTTCCCCTGCCTCAGTGTGTCCTAGAAAAGTCCTTCAGGGACTCAACCAGCAGTACCTGGGTCAGTGGTGAAAGGCACAAGAGGCCACCAGCCCAGCTCCCCTACCTTGAGGACACTCAGGGACCGTCCCCATATGCAAAGCAGCAGGCGCCTGAATTCATAATTGGATGTTCCAAAATGTAATTATGAAAGATGAAATGCTCCTCTCAATGAGAAGGCTGTAAATAGAATAATTAATTTTGTGTTTGCTTGAACAATTCTGTATTATGGACCTTACAGTGGAACTGAAATTAATTAAGTGCACCAGGATTTATGGAGGAGGTGAAGAGAGAGGGAAAAAAAGAATTAATCCAAAGTAAAGATAGATGAGTTTGAGAGTGTAATGATGTGTTAGCCTGGGGTATTCTTTAACAAATTTACCAGGCACATTCTGGGTACAAAAGGCATGCATTGACAGAATTATCTCAACTAATACAGCTGCTGGTCAAAAAGCCAGTGAGCAGGAGGTAGATGGCTTGGGCCAGGAGGTCCCCCCAGGAGAATTAGAGACAGGGGCTATTTTTGAGCTGTCCAGGAAGGGGCATTACCAGAGGGGGGAAGGGGGCAGGCAGGAGCAGAAGCCACCACCCCACAACAATGCAGGGGACGGTGGAAAGATCCTAGTGGTCACAGAGACGGAAATCAGGAGGTCCAGAAGTCTAGGGGGATCTAACCATAGGAGAAAGTCTTCAATATCCCTAGGGCCCTCCGGAATGATCATTCCTACTCACGCTGCATTGACTGGGCATCTGTAAGTTATCTCACATATTGCCTAAGATGATGTGTCACACATGTGTCTCCCACCTGAGCACAGTTCCCTGATGGCTGTGACTCAGCGCCCACTTTGACCATGAATGAATGAAGAGTGAACCTGCCCGGAGAGGTTGATGGGGCTGAACCCCACTTTGACAGAGGCCAGAGAAGTTAGAAAAGGAACGCAGTGATGTGACTGTCGATGAATAAATTGATTGGTCTTCAAAATGCCACCTATGTGTCAGGCCATAAGGTATGGGGCAGTTTTCCTGTTATTCTTTGGACCCACAGGTTGTTCAGGAGCTAGGGAGGAAAGAAGGGGGTACCCAGCTCCTGGTTCAGGCCCTGTGGCAGACGGTATTTTCCAAAATCAGCCTCAGCAACATTTCCAATCCACACATTCCCCTCCCCTTGAACCTGACAGGAGGGGTGCTGCATGACTTCCTGAGCTAGGCCATAAAGGAGAACGTAGCTTCTGCCTGCCTTGCTCCCTGTGGGTGTCTGCCATTTGAACCCAACCTCCATGCTGCGAGAAAGCCCAAGGTAGTTCACACAGAGAGATGGCACAGGGAGGAACAGAGGCCCCTAACCAAAAGCCAGCATCAGTTGCCAGACATGGAGGAGAGTGATTCCTGTCCCAGCCGGCAAGGCCTCTGACAGATATCATGGAGCCGAGGCAATCCATCCTCACTGTGCCCTGTCTGAATTCCTGACTCACAAAAACTGAGAGATAATAAACGATCGCCGTGTTCTAAGCCAACAAGCTTCGGATGATTTGTTACATGGCAGCAGATAACTGGAACAGGCCCCAACCTCACCAGAGTGGCACCCTCTTTCAACTACTCTTCCTATCAGGATCCCACATCTGATTTCTCTTTTTTAGCTAAAGAAGAATCTGTGGCTGCAAAGGTTTGAGAATGCACTGATCCGAAGGAGGGAAAAATACACTGGTTTGGAGTCACGCAGACCTAGGTTGGATCCTAGCTCTGAGCTTCCTGGCTGTGTGAGCTTTTACCGCTCACATCACCTCTCCGAGCTTCCTTCTCTGCAGGGATAAAACAGGAGGAATAATACTGGCTCAAAGAGTTGTCAGGGGGGGATTTTAGCACCATGCAAGCACCCCACCCAGAAGCCTGCCAAGCGCTGCAATTAAAAGTGAGGCTCCTGAGTCAGGTGGACTCAGGTTCAAATTCCAGCTCTGGGCTTTCTGGCTGGGCAACACACACAACTCACTTCTCTGGACATATTTCCCATCTGTGTAACATGGATGATAGTGGCACCTGGTCCTGGCATAATGCAAGTCAAGTGTACATAGCATGTGCTCAGCAAACAAGAGCCTGTCATTGGATTGCAGCTCATCAACCCAAGTTCCCTCCCCTTTCCTGCTCAAGCCCAAACTCGTTCAATGCCCACAACCATCAAAGCACCACTGGACTGGTATCCCTCAAGTGCCTTCCTCTGAAAAGCCAGACGTGAGTACCCACGGATGCTCCCAAGAAACCCGCACATCCCTGACGCTGTGTCGGCAGCAGACATGTGGCGCAGAGCAATGTGGGCAGCTCTGGGTACCAGACACCTGTTCCCACCCCAACATTTGTCCTCTGCATGCAGGAAGATGACCAACAGGAAGTTCAGCGTGACTGCTCCAAATGCGTCTCAATGTTATTTGTCAGACCACAGCTTCCTGGCCCGTGAGCTGGGTGATCTTACAGAGGCCCAAGCCAGCCAAGTGGAGGGAGGCCCTAGACTGGGTTTGCATCTGGGCTACCGCAAGGTGCCAAACCACTGGGCGGGTTCTTCCTGTCCCGCCCACTGGTCCCAGGTGAGCATCCCCGTTGCAGGCTCCACTCCCCACCCCAGGGTGGTATTAAGCAGGCATTTAGATACCTGGCGTGGAGAAGGGTGATGGATGGCTTTATTAACCCACTGAGGCGAAGCTGCTGACAGTGAAGGACTCCCCTGTCAGGGGATGCATCCCTTGCCCGAGGGCCCCCTCAGCGGCTGGCCTGACAGCCTGAGCCCCTGACGGATGGCAGCTCCTTAGAGAATAAGAGAGCGGCCTAGGGATGGACGGGCATCCCTCCAAATGCCAGGCCTCCTTCCAGGCCCACCCCTTTGAGGCTGAGTGCCACCAATGCACCTGATCCTGAAGACCACCAGCTGTCATTGTCTCCCATCCTTACTGCCTTTATTACATAACTCAGAGGGCAACAGCCACCTTGTCTTCCATGTAAAAGATGCCCCCGCAGTTGTGTGATGCATCCACAGACCCAACTCTGTGCTAAGCATTCCAATGACCTCTACCCACAGCTTTTGAATAAAGTGGGATTTGAACCCAGATCCACTGACCTCCTCCATCCCCTCTCTGCCCCTGACACTGTGTAGAAAGGACCATCCTTGGGGGGCCGTTTCCATGGTCCCTCCCATCCTCCCATCCTCCCATCCTCCTCCCCACTCTGGTCTTCCAGCCTCTTCCTCTCTCTGAATCTATCACGGAGCAGACCAGAAGCCTGTTAGCTGCTGGGGCCTTCAGCTCCCTGAGGCTGAGGCCAGAAAGGACAGATCGAGAGTGAGGAAGGTTCTGCCCACTCCTTTTTCTCCAGGGGCCCTCCAGGAACCCCTCCAGCCTTCACCGCTGTCCCATTGCCCCAGGCACGACCTCCTCAGTGGCTCCCTTGGGATCTGAGTGAACTTCCACCTCCCCTCCCTGGTTGCACCTCTCATGCCAAAGTTGCTGCCTGGTTCTTTCCCACCCTTGTCTGGATTGCTGTGGCAGCTCTGGCTCCCCCACTCCAACCCCCTCCACATACGCAGGCCCCACCAGAGTGGTCTTTCCAGAAACCCAAACTCCATCCTGCCCCACCCCCAGACCCAGCAGAAAGCCCAAACCCCTCAGCCAGCCAACACCCTCCAAAGACCTGACCTGCTCTCTTTTAAGCCCTGACTCCTGCCTTAACAACCCACTGCATGCCAACCACACTGACCCTCGGCCACTTCGCACACACACGTCGGCCACCCAGACCCTCCCCTCCACTCAGAAGGCCCTTCTCCTTCTTCGGCACCTGAAGCTCCCGTTCATCTTTCTGACCCAGATCTCCTCCCCTGGCTCCCCACCCACTAAGGGAGCCACTCTTTCTGCAGGATTCCATAGTGCTTTGCACCTCCATTCATCATACCCCTCAGAATGCATGGTCACTTGCTCATGTGACCAGGCACTCCCCACTTTTCTTTGAGTCCTTCACAGACAAGGACAGTGTCTCGTCCTCCATCCACCTCCCCAGGCTAAGCTAATACTAGATCCTCAATACATTAGAGCTCTTATGATTCACTATTATGATTACTCTTTCAAATAATCCTCTGCCCCTGGCAGAGCAGCTCCAGAACAAGCTTGAGCTGGCCTCTGCCTTCACCTTTGACCTCACGTCTTCCCGAAGCCTCTCTCACCATGTTCCAGTCATGCCACCCTGCTGCTGGCTTCTTGATTCTATCCAATTCACTCCCACCTCAGAGCTCAGAGAGCACATGCTGTCTTGACTTGGCCAACTCCTACTTATCCTGCATAGCTCAGCTAGTATGTCACGTCCTCAGAGGGGCCTCCCATGACCCCTGGATTTAAATTAAGTGCTCTCTTCTACATGAACAGGATATGCTGCAATAGACTGATTGCATCAGTGCCCCAGTACTTTGCCACCCCTTCTCTCCCTTCACCCACCGTCTTTGCCTACAACTTTGCAGCCTCTCTCCCTAAGGAGGTGAAGTCATTTCTCCACCACTAAAATCTAGGCTGACCTTGGGACTTGCCTTGGCCAATAGAATGAAGTAGAAGTGATGGTGTGCTGGTACGAAGCTTAGGTCTCAAGAAGCATTGCACAGATTCACCTACCCTCTTGCTCAACTACCTTCATCATGACAATATGCCCAGGCTGGCTGGTGATGAGATATATGAACAGAAATGAGTCCCCCTACCTTGGTCATCCCAGCAGAAGCCATCCAGATCAGCCAACCCACTACCAACTGCCTGTTATACAAGTGGCCGAGCCACGACCAGTAGAACGACCAAACTTTAAGCTCAGCCTGAAGTGCTAGCCTACAGACTCATGAGTTAAGTAAATGATTGTTTTTTAAGGCATCATGTTTTGGGCTGGTTTGTTATGCAGCACTTTGTGACGATTGAGAACTGATACATATCTGAAATCTCCCTTCCCAGCAGATCACAACTGTGATTATAAGTTCATTAGTGTAGTTCTCTTCTAAGAGCTTTTCCTCGATTAGACTATAAGTTTCATGTTGGTGGCTACCATGAGTATCTTTTACATTACTGAATTCCTTAACCTGACATAGTGCCTCACACATAAGAAGGTGCTCAAAAAATTCATGGAGTGAATTCATAAAATTGAACGGTTGAATAGGTGAATAAATGAATGCACCCCATTCACTCCTCCTGCAGCCCTTTTACTCCCACTCCCCAAACAGCCAGGATGGAACTAGTCTCCAAAGCAATTCACAGCAGAGGGATGAAGTCAGAGCAGTTGACGTTTCACTCTTGAGCCTATCAGCCATGAGAACCTGACCCCCTGTGAGCCAGTGAGAGCCTCCAACACGAGCTTTTGTAATTCCGGAAGTTATGCCCATCCACGAGTGGGTTCCCTGCCACACCTCCTTCTTAATTGTGGCAGCCACCCCATTCTGCCAGCACCAGGAGGCAGAGGGAGAGGAACTCACGCAACAGAAGGAGGGAAGCTTCCTCCCCTTCAACCACCAAACCAGGGGCTTATGCAGGGCAAGCATGCATGTTTTCTTATTCTCTCTAAGCTGGTATGGAGCCTGTGTGGTCTCAAGGAGACCTCTGCCACACCCTCTCCTACCTTGCTACCAGGGTCACCCTCTCCCCTTCTCCCAGTCCCAGCAAGAAGCTGGTCTTTAGAATCCAAACCACCCTCCTCCTTTCCTAGATCAAAGTAGAGAGGAGGAGAGCAATTTTTTGCAACATTCAGAGATCGTACACTGGACCATTGGGCACCTCTTCTCACTAGAGTCCCCCATAGCCACTTCCATTCTTTTTTTTTTTCAAAATGTAGTTTAAAATCCAAACATACGTATAAGCAAATACATGAAGACACTGTTTTGGATTTTATTAAATTCATAATGTGGGGGAGAATTTAGTGAACAATGTCTCTTCATGCAAAAAAACAGAGTGTCTCCGTCCACATCTTCTACTTTTCTTTAATTTCCTTATTAAGAGTTTTCTTTAGGCGTGCCTGGGTGGCTCAGTCGGTTAAGTGTCCGACTCTGGATTTCAAATCATGATCTCACTGTGAGTTCGACCCCCACATTGCTCTCTGCGCTTACAATGCAGAGCCTGCTTGGGATTCTCTCCCACCAACCCCCCCCCGCCCGCATGTGCTCTCTCTCTTTCTCTCAAAATAAATAAACTTTTTTTAAAAATTGCATTTAAAGAGTTTCCTTCAAACAACCAACAAAACTAAAAGGCAACCAACGGAATGGGAAAAGATATTTGCAAATGACATATCAGACAAAGGGCTAGTATCCAAAATCTATAAAGAGCTCACCAAACTCCACACCCGAAAAACAAATAACCCAGTGAAGAAATGGGCAGAAAACATGAATAGACACTTCTCTAAAGAAGACATCCGGATGGCCAACAGACACATGAAAAGATGTTCAATGTCGCTCCTTATCAGGGAAATACAAATCAAAACCACACTCAGATACCACCTCACGCCAGTCAGAGTGGCCAAAATGAAGAAATCAGGAGACTATAGATGCTGGAGAGGATGTGGAGAGACGGGAACCCTCTTGCACTGTTGGTGGGAATGCAAATTGGTGCAGCCGCTCTGGAAAGCAGTGTGGAGGTTCCTCAGAAAATTAAAAATAGACCTACCCTATGACCCAGCAATAGCACTGCGAGGAATTTACCCAAGGATACAGGAGTACTGATGCATAGGGGCACTTGTACCCCAATGTTTATAGCAGCACTCTCAACAATAGCCAAATTATGGAAAGAGCCTAAATGTCCATCAACTGATGAATGGATAAAGAAATTGTGGTTTACATACACAATGGAATACTACGTGGCAATGAGAAAGAATGAAATATGGCCCTTTGTAGCAACGTGGATGGAACTGGAGAGTGTGATGCTAAGTGAAATAAGCCATACAGAGAAAGACAGATACCATATGGTTTCACTCTTATGTAGATCCTGAGAAACTTAACAGAAACCCATGGGGGAGGGGAAGGAAAAAAAAAAAAGAGGTTAGAGTGGGACAGAGCCAAAGCATAAGAGACTGTTAAAAACTGAGAACAAACTGAGGGTTGATGGGGGGTGGGAGGGAGGGGAGGGTGGGTGATGGGTATTGAGGAGGGCACCTTTTGGGATGAGCACTGGGTGTTGTATGGAAACCAATTTGACAATAAATTTCATGTATTGAAAAAAATAAATAAATAAACCAGAATAAACCATAGTAAACTCAAAAAAAAAAAAAAAAAAGAGTTTCCTTCACAGAGGTCCTACGTCACTTCCATTCTTATGGCTATACGTTTTAAGTCCTTTGTACAAGCTATTCTGGAAATGGACTGGCCCAGTATGCTTTCCTGGCACTTACACAATCAAGCAGGGATCAACAAAGAAAAAAGCAATTTTATTTATTCCACCTACTCATTTATGAATATATTCAACAAATATTTTATTAAGCACCTACTATGTGCCAAGTCCTAAAGATACAATGGGTTGTGAGAAAGATCATGAAGCTTATAATACAATACAAAGGCAGGCAATAAGAAATAAGAAAATTTATTTTCTTAAATTTTGTTAATGTTTATTTTTATCTTTGAGAGAAAGGAAGAGACACAGCATGAGCAGGGGAGGGGCAGACAGAGAGGGAGATACAGCATCGGAAGCAGACTCCAGGCTCTGAGCCGTCAGCACAGAGCCTGATGCGGGGCTCAAACCCACGAACCGTGAGATCATGACCTGAGTTGAAGTCTAGTACTTAACCAATTGAGCCACCCAGGTGCCCTTGAAAGAATTTAAATAAGGTGACATAATAGAGAGTGACTGAACAGAAAAATAAAATCTGAGGAGGTTGCAGAGAAAATAGCAAATCCATAGCCCTTCTAGAGAGCTCTGTTTGGCAAAATTTTTATCTCCATAAGCCAAAGAGAGAGCTGAGTTTGTCAGTGATTCAAATGTAAATTATTCTCCCTCAACATGTGTTTACAGAGCACCTACCAGGTTCCTGGCTGCTATAAAGCGGCAACGTTAAAACTTGACCTAATGACTCTAGCTTCAAATGAGGAAGGAAAGAAGCAAAGGAAAACAAGCATTTACTGAGGACTTACTATGTGCCAGACATGAGCCATGAAATTTTGTGCATACTTTTTCACTCAACTCTCATGTGTTACAGAAGTAATAACTAAAGTCATTCCTGTTTTCCTCCAGCTAAGGGAGTCATCTCTACACATCTAGAAAGTGGTACCACTGGGATTCGGACCTGTGCAGGTGCAGCTCTTATCTCCACAGTGGGCTCCCTCCTCAGCCTCTTTTGAATTGAATCAAATCACCAGAATTAAAATCGTCTTTATTTTTATAAGAAGGTGAGAACATGATTCTAAGAAGAATATATTGACAATAATAAGAGAGGCAATTGCTATTGCTCTTAAGAGTTTAAGGATAATTCCATGCTCTTCTCCATCACCCAGCCAAAACCCCCTCCATGCAGTTTCTTCTTCCCCCCCACAATGTCTAGTCCTCAGGTATGGCCAGTCTAGACTCCTTGCTATGTGTTTCCTATCAAGGAGCCGAGGTATATCTTCTACACGGCACCTGCCTGCATCTTTGAGGCAGATATTTTTATGCAAAAAATTCTTGCCATAAGGAAAGCATGATTAAAATATCTTTTACAAAATGCATTAATTCCCGGGCAAAGATAAAAATTCCATTTGACTCAAATAGATTTTCTATGGTGAGCTAGCTCTGTATTGAGGGTAATGGATGGGGGAGGGGTAGGCTTCTGGCTCATAAATCAAAGGGGAGATGGGAAGGGGGAAAGGAGTTGATGGAGGGAGGAAGAGGCACTGGTGAAAATCTCAACCTGTGAGAGTGATGCTTCTACCCCTTCCCCCACTTCTTAATGATCTCATCAGGGGTCCAAGATCGATTCCCAGCCTTGTTCATCTATCCCCTTCTGCATTCATTATTTTAATAGCATCCACATAGGACCATTCAACATTTGCATCAGGCCAGCATTAATGGGAAGTTTGTTTGGGAAGCTCAGGAATCAAGGGGAGGCAGACATCTGTGATGGGGGCCAGGACAGTCGAAAAGGGAGCATGTGTGAACATTGGGGAAATATGGGAGGAGGAAATTTACAACTAATGGTTCTGTACAAATCAGACCAATGTGACTGAGTTTCCCCTTCACCCTAAAAAGCCCCTCTAGCCCCAAGACCTCTTAGCAAACCAACAAGCATAAAACTTGGGGATGTATGTTTAAATGAAAGGAGTCCAGATCTTTGAGCTGGATCAAAAAGACTGTCATTCAAATTCACACCATAAACACTTCCCAGGTGCTCTCTGAGCCAAGCACTGTGATAGGTTTGAGGGATGCAGTGTGAAAAAGACCAGGCCTGCCCTTTAGGAACTCCAGTCTAGGCAAATGAAGACACATATAAATGCTATGCTAGAAACAAGCCAGGGAGGACACGGTCAGGAGCTTTTAAGAAACAGTGATGTTTGAGATGCAATGTGAAAGTCAACCAATAAGCATCTTCTGGGCCCACTGGAGTAGATGTACTTCCCTAGCAAAGAGAGTGACACATGGAGAGGCACGGAACATGAGACAGGATGCTGTGTTTGGGAACTGCGGGAACCTGGGAGTCCTGGAAGACACAAAACTGGCAAGGAGGTGGGAGAGACTGAAGCAGTCGGTCAGAACCTTGTGTGCCAGGCTGCAGAATGAGGCTTCATCCTATAGGTCAAAAAGTGCTTCGGGCAGATTAGAAACATAAAAATAGAATTGCATGATGAGAAGCCATGTACAAAATAGATTTAAGGGGAGAAGTTTAGGACAGGAGGCAGGTGGGATACATTCAGCAGTCCTCTTGGGAGAGGATGAGGCCTGAGCTAGGGCAGTGGCCGCTAAGCTAGAGGGGAGAGGTGAAGTCTAGTGGTATTCTGAAGTGAGCGCCAAGGGTCTGGCCCCACCTGGTTGTGACACTCCTCTCTGACCACCAGGCATCTGGAGGATGAGGAAAGACAGGAAGGAAGGAGGAGGCAAGGGGCAAAGTCAATGAGCCTGGGGCTGGAAGCTGGATCCTCAGAGGAGTGGTTGAAGAAACAAGGGACATAGCAAACATTTTCAAAGCTCCAATGGGCTATTGCCTTAGTCTGAGTTCCCCCAAAGCAGAATTTAAGAACTTAGATGCAGGTAGTTTATGTAGGAGCTGACCCTTGAAATGAGGAATAAGGAGAGTGAGCCACAGAAGGATGGACAGCCAGTACTATGTGGGTTTGGCTGAGCTGGTTACCACTAGGGACAAATGAAGCTCATTCCCACTGGGAGCTTTCTGGGGAATTGTGAGAATGCCTCTCAGAGTTGTCTCTCGAGAGAATAGGAAGCTGGGCATTGACCTAGTACTGCAGGCTGCTCCCCACCCCCGACTGTACCTGGGCAGGAAATAAGGAGATTCCACCCCCCCCCGCCCCCGCCAGGTTTTGGAGAAAGGCCTGAAACAAGGGAGCTGAGACACATAGTGAGGACATAAAATGGAACTTTGTACGTGTGCCTGGGAACCCCCCACTGCAAATACAGCTGAAGTGAGAGAAGGGACAAAGGGATGCGTCCCCAGGCAGAGGGAGCAGACAAGTCAGGAGCTGATCCAGAGGCAGAGCCAGGTGACTTATTCACCATCCCAAACCTGGAGAAGGCAGAAGCAGGGTCAAATGCCCTCAATGCAATACATGGTACTCTACAATAAGGCCTTCCTGGGGTGCCTGGCTGGCTTAGTCGTTGGAGCGTATGACTCTTGATCTCAGGGTTTTGAGTTCAAGCCCCATGTTGGGTGTGGAGATTACTTTTTAAAAAAGGCATCTCTTTGCCATTAATTATAAGAGCTACAATTTATTGCACGTGTATTGGCTGACGGATGCAGGGATAAATTCTTTCCATATGTATCTCATTTAATCCTGAAACAGCCTTAAGAAGAAGGCCCCATTAGGGGCACCTGGGTGGCTCAGGTGATTGAGCGTCTGACTCTTGACGTTGGCTCACATCATGATCCCATGATTGTGGGATCAAGCCCCTCATTGGGTTATGCACTGAGCATGGAGCCTGCTTGAGATTCTCTCTCTCTTTCTCTCTCTCTCTCTACCCCTCTCTCACCTCTTCTCTCTCTCTCTCTCTCTCTCTCTCTCTCTCTCGTAAATAAATAAATAATAATAATAATAATAATAATAATAATAAAAAGAAGGTCCCATTATCATTCCCATTCCATAGAGGAAGAAGCCAAAGTTTGGGTGGAATATATTATTTATCCAAGGTCCCCAGACTAAAAAGGGAAAGATCCAGGATTGGAACCAGGTTCCTTAACCCCAGATCCAGCCCCATGCTGCTCATTCAAGAGCACTTTATCCACGTAACTGGACAACTGGTGAGGATTTGGATAAGGTTTTTGGTTAGATGATAGTATATCATACTAATTTCCTGATTTTGAAAATTCAGCTGCAATTATGGTCACATGAGAATTTCCTGGTTTTTAGAAAATACACATTGATATGTTAAAAGCAAAGGGACATTATGTTTACAACTTACTATAAAACAGTTCAAGAGAAATGTTATATGTATTTGTGTGCATGCACACACACACACCGATAAAATAAATGTGGTAAAATACTAAGTATGTGAGAATTTAGGTAAAAGATGTATGTCAATTATTTGAATTATTTTTGTAAATTTCCTGTAAACCTGAGATTATTTTAGAATCTTAAAAGTTTTCTAAAATCACCTAATCCCATGGAGATTCGTTTGCCTCACTTTTTCAAAAGAGGAATAAAAAAAAATCCCACTCCATTGCAAAGAGCAACAAAGAAAGGATTATTATTGGCATGGGAAATGTCTTTGAGGAAACTATCAGAAAAGAGTCTTGGCCCTGAAGGGTTTCTTGGATATTTGAATATTTTCTTCCCCTCAGGATCTTAAATTTCTTTGGTGGCTGAACCTTGAGAATCAATGCCCAACATCATGGCCCTACAAAGCCAAGAAGCAGAGCTTGCAGACCTGCTGGTCTCATCCTGTGCTTGCCAGGTTTAGCCACTGGGAGGATAGAATTTCAACCTACTCTTTCCTACCTGCCCCATTCATGAGCAATTCAGCTCTTGGAATCTTGTCTTGTGTGAATCTTAAGGCTGAATTTGGCCTCAAGGTCCCCCAGGTATGGTTCAAGTGGATGTAATGCTGAAAGTTGGCAGAATGCCAAGGGTTTGGAAAAGGGGCATTGGGGATACCCCAATACTGGAGGGTATCGGGGATCAAGCCCGGTTCCAGCACAGACTCCACTGCTTAGACAATTCCTTCAGACCCTCTTGGCCTCATTTTCCCCATCTGTAACAGGAGGACTCATAATATCTGTATCACAGCTTTCATGTACTCATTCATTCCTTCAATGGCATTTTCTAAGGACCCTCTGTGAGCCAGATGCTGAGCGAGTCACTGGGAATAGAAGAGTAAGTTGAGAAGATGTGATCACTCCCTTCTGGAATTTATCACCTTATGTGAGGAGACTGACAGCAAGCAAGCAAGCAAGCAGATAAGTAACTGAGATCCTATAGAAAGTGAAAAGTGCTAAGGATGAACCAATGGCAGACTGTCAAAGAATAAGATGGTGATCTACTTGGAGAGGTGATCAGGGAAGGCTTTTCTGAACAGATAGCACTTTACGAAGACCTGAAGGGGGAGGGATACAAGCCAGGTGAAAAGGCATTCTTGAGATCATTAGAGGTGATCAAGAAATAGTCTTGAGATGATTAGTGCCTCTTTCTTCCTTCTTCCTTCCACCTTGGCCAAGGCAGGTGGCCATTTAACAAAGGGGCAAAGCCACATTGTCCAAAAGGTCAGCAGCCCTCTGGGCAGCTTGGGCTGGGCCCTTCCCAGGGACCTCCCCAACTTCTATCCCTACACACACAGGAGCTGTGCCAGAAATCAGTGGGGAGAACGAGAAACTCCCTTACCATATGGTTGGGGTTTTTTTTTTTATTTTTTTTAATGTTTATTTATTTTTGAGACAGAGAGAGACAGAGCATGAACAGGAGAGGGGCAGAGAGAGAGGGAGACACAGAATCTGAAACAGGCTCCAGGCTCTGAGCTGTCAGCACAGAGCCCGACACAGGGCTCGAACTCACGGACCGTGAGATCATGACCTGAGCCGAAGTCGGACGCTTAACCGATCAAGCCACCCAGGCGCCCCACCATATGGTTTTAAGATGCTGGCAGTTCCCGCTGGGGAGGATGCTAAGCTAACTGCCTTTACCTGCACCCCTCCCACGCCACAGGCAGGGCAACCTCTCTGAAATGTCCCTCAAAGGGACTAACAGGAGTTGTTGGATAAATACCCCTGCTCCTTCACCCCTCAGGTAGAATCATACTATCTCTCAGAAGTCCACATGGCACTGAACCCTGGTTTCTCAGTTCACGAACGCTTCCTGTATTTACTTCCTTCCCTCCCCTGTGTCACCTTCCTGCTCCCACTACTGTTTGCTGGGATCACCTCCCGAGTAAATCATCTGCATTCCTACTCTAGTGTCAGGGCCCACCTCAGGGGAGGCCAACTTACCACAGTATTCAAGGATTACTTAGTGATCTAAATGGAATTGCGGGCTACTAAACTTGTAAGCCCCTCAAAGACTGGGGCAACCCGTCTTTTAGCTCATGGTTGTATCCCCAACGTCTCACACAGTGCCTGGGACAGAGGAGGTGCTCAATAAATGCTGAATGAGAGACTGAGCTCGCAGAGCTAGGCAAGTCCCCACAAGGGCAGACATTGGACCCAGCCTTTCCCGGGAGAGAGCCCTGGGGGATATTTGGCCTCCAGGGGCCTCAGACACCTGGCCCAGGCATGGAGAATGCTCCACTAAGGGGACCAGAGTGAGGAGCACTGCCAACAGTTAGGGGAGTGAGGCTGACAGGCAGCACTGGGCTGATGCGGCCTGGCCTCTACTCAGTCTCCTCTGCAGAGAGTCCCAGCTCTACTGCACATGGCTCACCGTGGTGAGTGTGCAAGCAGCCACAACACAGGGGCCATTTCAGTTAGTTCAGGAAAGGTACAAGAGCATGACAAACATATGTAATTTGAAAATAGGCCAGTCTTTTGCAATAATTTAGAGGCACTAGTTAGGAGCAATAGAAACCCCCCAATTACTGATGTTTAAGGCTGGCACTGTTGCTGGCTGAATATTTCATGCATAAATGAACTTCCGCGAGGCCACCCGCTGCTTCTGATGAGGCTCTTGCGGGCTTTATTGCCCGGCGCCCAGCAGGGTCCCGCCAATGGGCCCCATGACGGATGATGCATTGTTTTGTGGCTTAAATAATGCAGTGCGGGACAAGCTCAGTGCTGGTGCACTTTATTTACATATCAATTGAGTGGCCACTCTGAATATGAAGAAATATGAGAGGAGAAGTCGCTGGCACTGAATATTTCATGGCCATGAGCCCTGCAGGAAGTGAATGTCCCCAGCCCAGAGCTAGGCCTGGCCGCGTGTGCTAGGGAGAGCTGGCATTAATAGTCTGGGAGATGAGGCAAGAACAATCTCCCGAGCCAGGAGGGGAGCCGCTAACCGGAATTGATGAGCCCCCTATCATCTGGACACAGCCCGCCGTGCTTTTTCAAGTCAGCAAAATATCTGCTTCCTGCCTCTACCTTGTGGTTCCTGGAAACTTCCACAGAGAAGGGACTTTGTTCAAGCCATCACATTCTGACTTCTCAAGCCACGTGGATGAAGCAGAAGTAAACAGAGTGTGGAAAATGGCGTGTTCCCCCAGGGAGGCCCTCGCTGTTTCTGAGGGTATGCTGGAAGATGAGTCAGGGGGCCCAGCTCAGCATCTTCCCTCTGAAACGCCTCTGGGATCTCCCACCCCTACAATCCTTCACTCACCGATTATCACACGGTCCTCCACTGTGTATGTGCCAGGCGCCTTGCTACGCGCTGCAGACACAACTGTGAAGAAAACAGTCTCTGCCCTCATAGAGCTCACAGTCAAGTGCAGAAGACAGAAAACAAAATGAGAAATTATATTGGCTGGATGTATCAGCTGTCTATTACTGCTTAACAAACTACCCCAAAAACTCAATGACCTAAAACAATAAGCATTCATTATCCCTCCTGGCTTCTGTAGGTCAGGAATTTGCAAGCGGTTTAACTGAGTGGTTTTGGCTCAGAACCTCTTATGAGACTGTAGTCAAGATATTAACCAGGGCTGTGGTCATTTGAAATTCTGATGAAGGCTAAAGGATCTGATTCCAAGGCAACTCATTCACATATGGAGAAAGAAGGTGCCAGCTATTACCAAGAGTCCTTAGTGCCTCACAATACTGACCTCTCCATAAGTCTACTTGAGTGTGCTCCCAACATGGTGGCTGCTTGAGTGGCCTCGCAGCATGGAAGCTGGCTTTTTCCAGGTTGAGTGATCTAAGAGAGCGAGCTGGAAGCAGCAATGTCTCTTACAGCCCACCCTCAGAAGTTGCAAACCATCATTCTACCGTATTCTACTGGTCACACAGGTAAACAATGTAGGGGGGCACTACACAAGGCGTGGATACTAGGAGACAGGGATTGTTAGGGGTCATCTTGGAGGATGGTGACCATGTGGAGTAAGTGGTTGCACAAAGAAAGGCAGCTGGTCTGGTGTAAGGGAATCTCATAAGGCTTCCTAGAGAAAATGACATGTGGTTAGAGACCTAAAAGACAAAGTTATCTGGGCAAAGAGGAAGGGGGAAAAGAGGGCAGCAGAGGGAACACCCAACACACAACAGCCCAGAGCCAAGGGTACGGAGAACCCAGGGAACTAAAACACAAAGTTCAGTTTGGCTGGAGCTCAGAGAGGGCATTAAATGACTGACTCCATTGTGAGGGGTTTGGGGAGAGACTCTGGAGGGTTTGAGACTCCCCTGGGGGTATGGTGGGCACCAAGCTTGCTGCACCCAAGTAGTGGTACGTGAGTCTGGGTGAGTTTGAGAAGATGCACTGGAGAAATGGAGACTGAACCCTGAGTCAGCCCCAAGCTGTAGCATAATCGATAGGACTCAGGTTAGGGTTAGAGATAAGTTAGACATACAGTTAGAACTACAGAACTGGACAGAGGTTCTGTCTCAAATGCCAGCACGCCACACTCGCTGCTCTGTGATCCTGGCAAGTCACTTACCCTCACTGGGCCTCGGTTTTCTCATCTATAAAGTAGGGATAATAGTAGCACCTGCTTTACAAAGTTGGGGATGTTGATTGAGATGAGGCATCTGGCACATAGGATCCACTCAGTAAATTCTTGGGGCATGAAGGAGGCCTTCACCTATGTCGAAGTTCTTCTCTCTGCAACCTAGAACCCTCCACCTTTCCCCTCCACTACCTCCTCCCCAACTTCCAAGCACTACCTAATATTCTGCTCCTGAGAGTCTTACTGCCATGCTCCCCCACCAGATCGGAAGTCCCCCGAAGTGGGCAAGGCCAGACTAACACCCTTCTTTGGGACTGACCATACTCTAACAGCTCTGTGCTCAGCTAGGTGAGTTTCCTGACTCCATTATTCTCCTCATTCTAACATTTTCCTTCATAGCAATTATCACACCTTATGAATTTGTAGTTAGTTGTGCACTTGTATGGGCTTTGTGGTTGTTTTGCATTATTTTTATTTTGTTCTTGCTCAGTCTATCAACCAGAATGAAAGCTCCATGAAGTCAGGGACCAACTGCCTTGCTTACTCCTGTAGCCCCAGTGCTAACACAGCACCTGTCAACAACAAAACCTGGCAGATAGAAGTGGAGAGTCTGTACCAGGCTGCCAGGGTTTGAATTCCAGGACTGGTACTCTCTAGCTGTATAGCTTTGGGCAATAGAGCATCTCAGTTTTTCCCTCTGTAAATTGGGGTCAATAATAGCACCTATCTCATTGGGAGGATTAAATGGTATTATATGTAAAGTCCTCAAGAACAGTGCTGGAGCATAGTAAGTGCTATACAAGGGCTTGTTTGATATACAGATATAGTGAGGTGTAGACATAGAGAGAGATACACATAATAGTAGGTGCTCAATAAATATTTGATGAATTAACAATGAGCTGAGCTTACGAAAGGGACAGAGTCCTAATTGGGGCAGAGCCTGAGAGAGCGTTGAGGACCCTCACACAAGCTAGTTCCTTGATCTGAACAAAGAAACTTGAACTTGGAGACCTTAGAAGTTGGTGGCAGTGGGAAAGGGCAGCTACAAGCAAAGGCCTGGCGGGATGGGGCAGGGGCCAAAACAGACCCTCTGCAGAACCCCCACCTGCGATTGCTAGCCAGAGTACAGCTAAATCATACATTATTGATTTGTCAAACGTATTTGCATATAAATAAGCATGATCATTCATGGCGGCCTGAATGGTGCCGCCTCCCCTCAGTGCCATGATTACAGATGGATGGCCCTAGTTAGACACGAGCCAGGGACGCGCTACCCCTGCCGCAAAGTCAGCGGCTGATTTAAAACTACATTTATTGGAGCATGTAAGTGTGACAGCCTAGTGGTGAGTTTGGGATAATTAGTCTAAAAGACAAGATAAACGAGCCCTAAAACTGGTATTGTAACGAAGATGCCCCCCCCTTCAGGCCCCCACCACCAGCTCAGCCCTGATGCCAAAAATACAGCCGATGATAATTAACTGGGAAATGTTAACAGGCAGGATTATGTTCCAATTGCATTTTTTCAAAGGACTTTAGAATTTTACGCCCAAGTTGATTGTGTTCCCCTCCCCCTGGTGATTAGACTGGAGAGGGGGATTCTCTGCTAAAAGCAGCAGCTGGGGGTGGGGTCAGACAGGCCCAGGCAAGGCCTCCAAGGCCAGGCAAGCAGGTGGCTGCAGCCAGCCGTCCCCAAGCTTGTACAGAGACAGATCTTCAGGGTGAAGCACACTGACCCAGGGAAATTATATCTGCCGTGTTAATTCATTCCACGTGGGAGATCAGCCACGAGGTTGGATGCTGGCATCGGCTGCCTCTGATGGATCAAGGGACCCAGCTGCTCAGCTCTACACCATTCTAGAGGCTCATCATTGCAAGGAAACACACTGCTTGCTAACACTCCATTTTAATTGTCCCAAATTACACTGGGCGACTTATAGCCCAGCAGGGCCAGCCAGCAAATATCAGACATTACCTTGAAGATCAGCTGGGCCTAGTAAGGAAACTGTGGTTCCAGGGCTGAGACTCAGCACGGTGCTGGCACAGAAGGAAGGGGCTCACTGACTTTTGGTTCCTGTCACAGGCTCCAGGCTCCCAAGGAAGGAGTAAGGGCTGCCTGTGACTTCTGACCCATCCTATCAGCCCTTTTGAGGACTTCTTTTCTGAGATTTAAGCCTTATGGATCCAGACAGAGAGAGGGAGGGCCCTTTGGGGTTTGGTTGAGGCCCTCAAAGAAAACTCCAAATAGGGGCTCCTGGGTGGCTCAGTTGGTTAGGTGTCTGACTCTTGATTTCGGCTTAGGTCATGATCTCATAGTTTGTGAGTTCGAGCCCCGCGTGGGGCTCTGCTCTGACAGCACAGAGCCTGCTTGGGATTCTCTCTCCCTCCCTCTATGTCCTCCCCGACTCATGCATGCTCTCTCTCTCTCTCAAAATAAATAAACGCTAAAAAAAAAAAGAAGTCTCCAAGTGGAAGGCAACAGCAAAGTCTGTGGTCAGCAGAATAATGGGCCCCCAAAGATGTCCATATCCTAATCCCCAAAACTTTACATGACAAGAGGGCCTTTGCAGTTACGGTTAAGGATCTTGAGATGGAGAGATTATCCTGAATTTTACATGTGGGCCCAAAGTGATCACAATGTCCTTATAAGAGGGAGGCAAGAGGGTCAGAGAGAAAGAAAGAGATTTGAAGATATTACACCCCTGGCTTTGAAGATGGAAGAAGGGCCACAAGTCAGGGATACAGGCAACCTCTAAAATGTAGAAAAGGCAAGGAAATGGATCCTCTCATAAAGCCTCCAAAGGAAGGCAACGATGCCGACACCTGATATTAGCCTTCAGACTTTGACCTCCAGGACTGTAAAATAATAAATCTATGCTGCTTTAAGCCACGAAGTAATCTGTTACAGCTACAGTAGGAAACTAATAGAGTCCCCAGCGTTCCCACCTGGACCTCACTACATCCCACTGTGTGACTTTGGATAAGTCACTGAACTTCTCTCAACCTCAATTTCTTCACCTCTAAAATAGGCAGCTCTAAAATAGAACCTACTTCACGGGGTTCTTGTGAGTATTAAATAAGCAAATGCCTGAAAAGTGCTCAGTGCATAATAAGGGCTCAGTAAATAGCACTTAGTGTTGTGGCTGTGGTTGCCATTGTTGTCCCTTGATGCTGATCCTGAGACCTTTCCAGTAAAATAAAATTGATAAGAAGATACATATAGCCAGAGCACCTGGGTGGCCCAGTTTGTTAAGCATCTGACTCTTGATTTTGGCTCACGTCATAATCTCACGGTTCGTGAGATTGAGCCCCACGTCCAGCTCTGTGCTGAGCATGGAGACTGCTTGGGATTCTCTCTCTTTCAAAATAAATAAACATTTTTTTAAAAGATGCATATAGCCAAATTAAAGACTGATATAATCATCAGATATTTATTAATCACTTCTGTATGCAAACTACTATGTCAGGTACAGTGAATAAAATAGCAAGCAAAAAAGAGACCCAGCACTTACCTTCTGGAGTTTGTAATATGGCAGGGGAGATGGACCAGATTTTATAATTAGATTCTACTATATATTATAATATTATAATTATGTGGTATGTTATATTATATTTATGTTAAATAATCTCCCAAACAAGCGGTGTGATTGAGAGATACTAAGAAGTACAAAATGGAGAGATATATGCAGGGAGGTCAAGGAAGGCTTCCTGGAATAAGCTGACTTGAAATATTTCTGACTTGAAATATTTCAGCACATTTGGTTCTCTGGGACCATAAGAGCATGGACTCTTCTTTTTTTTTTTTTTTTTTTTTTTTTAATTTTTTTTTTTCAACGTTTTTTTTTATTTATTTTTGGGACAGAGAGAGACAGAGCATGAACGGGGGAGGGGCAGAGAGAGAGGGAGACACAGAATCGGAAACAGGCTCCAGGCTCCGAGCCATCAGCCCAGAGCCTGACGCGGGGCTCGAACTCACGGACCGCGAGATCGTGACCTGGCTGAAGTCGGACGCTTAACCGACTGCGCCACCCAGGCGCCCCGAGCATGGACTCTTCTAAGCTGTGGGAGGAAAGACTCTGCCTATACCTCTGGGGTTATGCTCAGGCCTCTGAGGAATCTAAGAGGAACTCTGTCCAGGCCTACAAATGCCCATGTGGTGGGTTCTGGGAAGGTAGACAGACACTGGCCACAGGTTGTCAAACAGGAAATGGAATGATCAAGTATGACCTTGATCTGTTTAAGGGTGAGCCTATCCCTTGGATGTTGGACCCTTATTTGACTCCAAATATCAGGCCAGACTTTGTGTGGGGGCCCTAACCCTTAATGCACAGGTTCTAGCTGGAAAGGTAGAGTCCCTACCCTGAACCACAACATCTGGGCCTCCTGTGGTCACCTTAGTTAGAGCTTCCCTCCAGCCCATCCCTGGGCTCAGCTTGCCTTCAAGGAGATCATATCAGGGAACTTGCCTAGTTTTGGAAGTATCCTCAAACTCCTAACATGATTTGATCTCTTAGAAACATAAAATCCCAGCTATTCATTTCATAGCACAAACTATAGGAAGTAAAGCTTGATAAAAACATCCGAGCCAGTGAAGATGTCCAGAAGACAGTAATGATCATAGGGAGGAAGAGGACACAGTTCCTTGAGGATATGTCATCATCTCTGAGCTAGGGTGAGGGGTGTAAGAGATTTGAGTATTTGTCAAAGAAGCCTGGGTTTAAAATGATTGTGTGGCCCTTTGGTATAGCCTTCAAGGAGCCTTGTGTGTCTGCCAGACTATGCATCAGCCAGCTACTGCTGTGTAACAAGGAACCTCAAAATCTCAATATATACAAGAATAATCACTTACTTTTCAATTGTGGGTCTGAAGATCATCTGGGATTTGACTGCTCTAGGCTAAAATTCCTGGGCTAGGCTCTAGGCCAGAGGTTGGGCTCTTCTGACATTCCATTGACTAAAGCAAGCCAAACAGCCAAGCCCCAAGTCAGGAAATAAAGAAGTGTGTTCTACCCATCATGAGTCTGAAACAGGGCATATTGCAAATCCCAATTCAATAGAGCAGATCACTATGCTCCTTCCACGGACATGGGAAAGAGGAAATATTTATCTGACCACCAAGTAATTCATCCCATACCTTAAAACTCTGGGTATAGTAGAGTATTCCTCTCTTCTCGGGATAGAAAAAAAGGTCTAGGGACCTCCCCTCATTCTGTGAATAAGTTTAGGCCACAAACCTCCATTCTGTGTACATGCTAAACTTTCTGCACACCACCTGACTCCCATGGTGACTCAGGTTGGCTGTGTTCCAAAGCCCCCCATCTGTACTTGTTTCCAAGCTTAGATAGTCACTACATAAAATCATAGGCCTCAGCTGAGCCTCAGCTGCACATAGTAGATGTGCAAGAATCATTTATAGAATGAATGAATCTTCTGCCCACCCCTTGGACACCATCCATTGGCCTATTGGATGTCCTCTACCTAAGCTCAATCCCACCTCCATTCCTGCTGTATACACAGCTTGGCCAGGAATATCATATCAGACTCCAGAACCCACCCACCCAAACAATGACTGTTACAAGCTACAGACCCTCTCTTTCCCAGCTTTCACAACACTGGCCATGCCATTGGCAGAAATTCCAAAACAGCCTACAAAATGAGAATGTAGGAGACCACATCCACAGAATGTTTTGGCAAAAAGCAAATATTGTGACAAACAATTGGAAATGTGGTGCATTTATCTGCACTTTCAGTAGCTGCTCATATGTTCACATTAAAACAGTTGAAAATGTATAATTAAAAATCTGTTTCAAAATGCAGAGAACATGTAAAAATAATTTATCCATTCGCAGATGAAAAACAAAAACAAGTAAGTGTGAGCCATGGGAAAAAGAAAAGAAAAGAAAGCAAGCTCCTTCAGGATGCAGACCCCAATGGATGGTTGACTAGAGTATGTGTCGTAGCGCAACATGCCCCCGTGCCCTGATGTGGGATCCAAAGGGTCTGCGTCAAGCCCAGAAAAGCCTGAAGCCTTTTCAAGCTGGCCAATTCAATGCTTCAGATGCCGTGTGTGAGAGGCGTTGTGGGGACAAACACTGAGTGAATATTTGGTGAAAAGCCCTTTGCATGGGACTCATGACTCAGATGAACAGGATGCAGATCCAGCCTTGAAGTCTAGCAGGACAGACAGACAGACAAGCACCAGAGTGAAAAGACATATTAAATTGTAAGTGTTTGCAACCTCCCCACCTCCCAGATTGCTAAAAAGAAGTTAATCTTTGGCCATTCTGAACTTCTTTCTCTTCCTCTCTCTCAGGGAGATCTTGAGTCTGCCAATAATTTCCCTGGAATTTTTTTTTTCTCTTCTATTTGGAAAATTGTAAGGCAAAAACACTTAATAGAAAAGAAGGACTTGAAAAAGGAAAAGGAGTAACCAGGAAATCAAGAGCCATGAATGGGCTGGATTAGAGAGTTAGAGTTAGTTTAGTTAGAGTTAATTAAGAAGGCACAGGGGCGCCTGGGTGGCTCAGTCGGTTAAGCGGTCGACTTCGGCTCAGGTCGTGATCTCGCGGTCCGTGAGTTCGAGCCCCGTGTCGGGCTCTGGGCTGACAGCTCAGAGCCTGGAGCCTGTTTCAGATTCTGTGTCTCCCTCTCTCTGACCCTCCCCTGTTCATGCTCTGTCTCTCCCTGTCTCAAAAATAAATAAAACGTTAAAAAAAATTAAAAAATAATAATAATAATAATTAAGAAGGCACCTGTGGAGGAAAGGGGACATTAAAAGCCAGAAGAATGAGGAAAGAGAATTTTAAGTACTGCTTTGATTTATGATTTGGATCCTCTTTGACACTCTGAAAGATACCAATAAAATATTGAAATTGCTTTAAAGTCTTTTGTTAACATGTGATTCTTTGAATGCAATTCCATGCTGAGACTGGACCACATGAAGCTTTGGTTTTATCCTGGTTCCACGAGTGAATACAATTTGGTATACCCGGGGAAACATGCTCCAATAGAGGTGTGGACACAGTCCCTTGAGAATATAAAGAACAAGGCATCCCAGAAGAGGAAAGAAGGCTTTCCTCAAAGGAGGTAATGTTTGAGTTGGATCCAGAAGGACATAATCACCTTACAGGCATGCATTGCAAGGGCATTTCTGATAGAAGAAATAATATCTGCAAAGACACAGCGTGTTCAGGGAAATGTGAAAGTTGTGGTGGGGTAAAGAAGACACCACAAAGCCCAATGGATGGACAGGAGCCACCTGGAGAAAGTCCTCAAACGCCATTAGGAGAAGCTTGGCCTTTATCCTGTGGTCAACAGAGAGCCTTAGGAGCACAAGAGTGACACACCCATGGTGTCGTTCACTCAACCGTCCTGCTAGAGAAGCTGCAACCCCTAACGCCATCTTCCCTCTTCTGAATTCCACCCCCAGCAAAGAGACCAGGCAAAATGGAATCGAGGCTCCAGCAGACTTCAGAGGACACTCAAAGTTTGCAGTGACCAGTGAAGAAAGAGATGCACTCCGGAAAAATAAAAAACCCATCTTTCATCATCTGAATTCATATGCAGGGAACACATTTGTCTCCAGTGAGCATGTTTCACAAACGTGCTTAAATGAAAATGGACTTGATTTGAACGGCAATGCAGTCTTGGTAGCAATCTGATGTTTTATTTTATTGTTTGCAATTAGTGACAAGTGAGAGAAATATTCAGATCGTGCCATATCGCACAGAGTGTGTATTATCCAAGTGCATCGTTCTGATGGGAGGATGGGGGCTGGGGGACGCAGCCATGAAGAACCTGAATCCCAGAAAGTAAGCTGAAGACATGGTGTCTTCAAGCTCCTAACAAGAGAGGAGGCATTGTTTAAAGTAAAAAAGAACAGCTGGCTGCTGGGATGTAGACAACATCTCGGAAGGAAATTCTCTCCAGGGACAGGACAAACTGGGTGTCTAGGGAGCCCAGGCCCTCGCCAAGCAAAATCTTCTGTGGCTGGCAAAAGAGAGGCCCCTGACTTCTCTGCTCACTGGCCATGAGTGGTAAAAGGGCCAGTGGTTACTGTCCAGTGTCACCCAAGGTGGGGTTCCTCAACCTCAGCACTACTGACATTTTGAGTTGGATAATCCTTGGGTTGGATAATGCACAGTACAGCATTAAAGGATGTTTAGCAACATCCTTGGCTTCTACCCACTAGATGCCAGTGGCACCCCACCCCCAGGTATTACAATCAAAAAATAGCTCCAGGGGCGCCTGGGTGGCTCAGTCGATTGATTAAGCGTCTAACTTTGGCTCAGGTCATGATCTCGCGGTTCATGAGTTCAAGCCCTGCATCAGGCTCTGTGCTGACAGCTCAGAACCTGGAGCTTGCTTTGGATTCTATATCTCCCTCTCTCTCTTCCCCTCCCCTGCTCATTCATATTCATTCATTCATTCTCTCTCTCTCTCTCTCTCTCTCTCTCTCTCTCTCTCTCTCATAAAAAAATATTTAACAAAACAACTCCAGACATTGCCAAATGTTCCCATGAGGACAAATCACCCCCAGTTTGGACCCATCTGGCCTAGACTTTGATTATCAGTTCCAAATCTTGGCAAGATGGAGAAGGAGTCCAGGGTGTGTGAGACAAAGGTTTGATGGCTCAGAAATGTTCCATTCTGAAGAATCTAAAGATCCTCAGCTTACCTCAACAAAGCCACCACTGCCCTCCCATGGACCTGGGTGGGGGCAGGGAGCACAGAGTCCCTTAGCTTTGATCTGTCTGGGACTTCAAAAAAGCCTGAAGGAGAGCTGACTAGACGGCATGGACTAATAGCATGAGAATGGATTTATAGTTCTAAGGACCTGGGTTTAAACCCAGGCTCTTCACTTTGCCAGGTGTGGTCTGTCCTTCACCGAGGTGGACACTCCTTTCCTTACTATGCTTGAGCCACTTTGGTCTGCTGGCAGCTTTTCATATAGCCTACATTTAACCTCAAGGCCTTTGCACATGATGTTACCTCTGCCTAGAACATTCTCACTCCCCCCCCCATATATACACATACACATAAGCACAGACACATACACCCATAAACACACACACACACACACACACACACACATACACACACAGCTAGTACACTCACCCTGCTCACTCCTCTGATGCCTGCACTTTTAGCCTCTCGTGGTGTTCACTTCACAGAAGCCCATGCTATTCACAATTTAAAAAGTACTGTAGGGGGGAAAAGGACAGAGGGAAAGGTTGATAAAGAGAAAAAGAAGTAAGCCTGAGAGAGCATGTCCAAGAAAGAAAGAGAGATAGAGACAAGAAGACAGAGAAAGAGGGAAAGAATTCCACAGTCAACTTTTTTAAATGTGAAGATTAAAAGACAATGCAATAAGTTAGGTTTTTCTCATGAATATGTATGTATGCTCTCAACTGCTTTCCTTCTAGCGTAAAACTAGACTTGCAGAACCTTCTAGATATAAGTGAGGGGTACCATCTGCATAATCTTATTCCATGTTTATATCGATCCCAACGGATAGGAGCCACCATATTCCTATGTAACATGTGGGGAAGGTGAGGCTTAGAAAATGTGTGTAACTTGCCCCAAGCTATATCACTAGGGAGCAGTGGAGTCAGAATTTGGATCCAGGAACATGGGGTTCCAGCGCCTGTGCTCCTGGCCACACACGATGTGAGCTGAATGAGTTCAGCCACCAGGAGGGAATTGGCCCGACAATGGGCTGGGACACAAAGCAGACGTTCAGTAAATATTTACTGAATGAGTGGAACCAGAAGTGGGATTCACTTCAGGGAAATTTTAATCCAGTCCGGCTCAGCCCTGTCCCCGCCCCCGCTCACTTATCACCATGTAATTGAAATAATGCCTATCGACAGAGACTCACAAACAACTGCTCAATTTTCCTCAAAATTCAATTAAACTTCGTTTATTCTGGGGATCGATCCAATTAAAAGAAGGAAAATTTCAGATGGTCTGAGCAACACCATCCATCTTCAAACATAGTGTCTACCCCAGTGATGTAATAATTCGCCCAATCAATGCTTTAAAAGCATTTAGCAGTCTTGATAATGAACTTTTGTCAAAACAGCCTTGCAGAGCAATAAGTGCCTGCAGATTAATATGAAGTCATAAAGGGCTAATGCTTTGGGGGGTAGAGAGTGGCGACATGAATCAGTGAGAGCCATGGCCTGGAGCTTCCACACCTTCTCAGAGCTAGTCATGGGCTGTGTTTTCAAGCCCCAGAAAATGCTGAATGCACTTCCCCATTTCTGCTATCTGTAGGTGTCTCTCCCTCCCAGGTCTCGGTTTGTCCAACTCCACCAGCCAGGCACCTGGGACACCCCGGACCCAGGTGGTCCCACTCAGGCTGTTGGGGCTACTCGCCCTATTGGAGAAAATGTCCAAAGTAAGGAAGGCTCTGCTGGAAAGGGCTTCCACCTGACCATCTCTGAAAGCTCTTGCTTTAAAAATCGTCTTTGAGCTGCAAGAAACCCCTCTTCTACTTCAGATCTCCTCTTTCTCTTGGGGGTATTCAACTTATTAGGTGTGATGCTACGCAAGTTACTTCAGGTCTCTGAGCTTTAGCTTCTCCATATGTAAATTGGAGATGATAGCATGTATTGACCCTCGGGGCAAGGAGGCTGGGTTGGATCTCTGGGTGGCAAGGTTGCAAAGAGTAATAAGATTCAGCCTCCATCTTGAAAGAACTCAGAGGCACTGGAGAAAAGTAGGTGAAACAGCCACAATGCAAGACGCTAGTGTTGTTAGAGATGTCTGAACCCAGCGCTGGAAACCGTGCCTGAAGGATCACAGGGGCCCTCGCCAGGGCGGTGACTCTTGAGCTGAGTCTTGACCAGAGAGCAAGTATTTTCCAGGTGAGGAAGAGAAGAGAGGATGTCCGGGCGGAGGGGACTACAAGGACAGAGGCGTGGGGGATGACAAGGATGGACACACGCAAGGTGCACAGCTGGAAATGGAGTCGGGAAATGGAACGGAACAGGTGGGCTTAGCCTCATCTTCAAAGGTCCCACTTGCCAGGCTGAGGAGATTGTCCTTTTCTCTAAGAGAAATGGGGAGCCATGGAAGGTCTTAAGCAGAGGATTGATATGAGGAAAATCACACCCAGGAAAGTTGGGTTGGTGGAGATGGGACAGTTGAAAGGACTCAGGTGAGATACAGTGGTGGCCACGGTGGTCTCACCACACAGCCCCGTTCCTCCAGGAATCCCTCCAACTGCCCTCTACCCACAATGAACACACCCCCAACCTCCTTGTTCCCATCAATAGTGTCCCTCTATCACCAGGCAGGAAAACCAGGAGTCCTGCACACTTTTCTTCTCCATTCCTCACAATCCCTGGGATTCCATCATTCACCTTCTACCTGGACCCTGTGTGGAAAGACATGATGTCCCATCCCCAAAAACTTAACTTAAACTCACTTTTAGTCCAACAAGACCCCTTACCACTCTGAGAGGGCAGCCGGGATGCCAAGTGTCCCCTGCACCAGACCTGGACACACCCAGAGCTGTCGCTGATCCTGGCAGCATTGGTCCAGGGAAGAGGAGGGTCCAGGGAAGGTCAAGAGCGTTCACCTCCAGCATCAAGGCATGGCAAGTCACTTCCTGCAGAGCTGGGCTGGCCTGAGCTGGGTGAGTCCCTGGGGCTGGAGTGGTCCAGGACCCATCGAAGGCTTGTTCTCCATCTCCCACACCAGTCCATCCAGGCTGGAGGACACCTTGGGTGGTCAGCGTTCTCACCATGGGGAGCCAGGCTGTGGCTCCAGCTTCCGGCACTAAAAAACCTTTCATCCACTCCTCTCCAGGCCTAACTATCCCTTGAAAAGCCGGCAGAAAGTCTCAGGGGTTGGCTAGTCTTTTAAAAGCTGGGGGATCTGGGCAGCCAAAGGGAAGAAACTCTTGCTCTGTTTGCCAGAAGTCACTGCACCCCTAGGGGATGCCAGGCTCTGACCTGCCATCACAGAGGCACAGGATTTGGAAAGAGGAGGATTAAGAATTAAAGAAGAGGGAAAGAAAGAAAGAAAGAAAGAAAGAAAGAAAGAAAGAAAGAAAGAAAGAAAGAAAGAAAGAAAGAAAGAAAGAAAGAAAGAAAGAAAGAAAAGAAAAGAAAAGGGGGAAGGGGAAGGCTTGTGCTGCTAGATCAGGGGAGTATTAAATGATCCCAAGTCCAGAAATGTCTTTTCAAAGACTTCAGCCATTAGGACTTAATATTAAATTTACTCCTTCTGTGCCTTAAAAAATAGCTAATTTTTTTTCAAAAGGTGCTTTTGATGCCAAAGGTATGGCTTAGGCTGAAAGGCACCGGTACATCAAACATCATTTGGGGGATTTCAAAGGGCTGTTTCAGCAGGATCCTGTTCTCCTGATCCTCCTTCTCGGCTGATGAAGTTTCTGAGCTCCCTGAAGTCAGATCTTGTGTTCTTGGCTATCAAAGGCCCCAGCAACACTGAGTCTGTCTGTCCATCCCGGTAAAACTTTTGCATAGAAAGCCTCCCTTTTGCACAGAGATCTGAGGGGGGAATAAAAAGGATGCTGATTTGCCAGGAAACAGGAGGGAAGCCCTGCTGAGCTGATAGGAATCTTCGGACCAGATTTGAATACATTTGGCCCAGACAAGGGGGTGGGGGAAAAAATCCATTACTTTGGAGAAAAGCCTCACCGGGTTTCAAAGGGAAATATGTTAATGCTGGGAGAAATCATTTGTGTGGGTTTGCGTGTGAGTGTTTCCACAGCCCCACAGTTTAACATCGTCAACCGGGAGCAAAAAAGCAAAAGCATTGGAATTAAGCTGCCACTGTTCAGGGGAGGCAAAGGAGAGCTGGAGGGCTGGAGGGAGTCTGCAAACCACCCCGGCCCTGCCCTAGCAGTCTCAGCCAGCCGGGTCTGGGGTCTGAGACTCAGACAGCAGCAGAGCCCCCGACCTGGATCCCCCAGCAATGTTAGAGGGATCTTCCTTTCCTTCCTTAAGGTCTTTCCTCAGGAGTCTGCAGGCTGTTGCTCACAGATGTCCCCCAGACGGTTCCCAGTGTCCAGATGGGAAAACTGGGGCCTGCAAGGGGAAGGGCACTGCCCAAAGGGCTGCACTGGTCAGGCTTCCTGACTCATCTGCACCCCTGCTCTCCTCCAGACCATGTCCTACCCACCGGCCTTCTCCCAATAGCCCCTGCTTGCCCCGGCACCTGCTGCGCTCTCTGAAGACTGCACCTGGGTGGATGTATTTATCTCTATGCATAGCCTCTGTGGACACCCTAAAAATGAGGTGTCTGTCATATCTGACCTGAGGCCAGGCATCTCTATGACCAGGCATTGTCCCAGGCCCCATAGGAACTGAACAGTTGTGTCTGGATAATCATAGGAAAGCTCTCTCTACGGCTACAAGAGGCAGTATGCCTGGATTCAGGAGTCCCAGGTCCTGGGCTCAGCTTGGTCTTTTTCCCGTAGGCCTCACTTCCTTCCTCTATAAAATGAGGACCATTCCATCATCCCTGTCTCTGCTTCCTAGGCCTGCTGTAAAATTTCAGTCAGATCAGGAACAAAAGCTGTGGGCAGGGAGTCTTCAGAACAGGGCAACAGGAGGCCTGCTCGCCCCTCCAGAAGTAAGGCACAAGCAGGAAGAAGGAATGAGGCTGTTTTGAAGGCTGACCTGCATGGTTGTTGCAAATGCACCTTGGAGGCCCTGCACAGCCCACATCAGTGCAGGACTTTTCATGACACTTTGACAGCTCTTTTCTTCATTAGGAGAATAGCTGGTCGAATTTAGAGAAGAAAAGAGACTAAGGACTTGTTTCTTGAGATAAAGATGAGGGACTGGGTGGGAGTCAGGTGCTGGAGCTGCCTGATTCGGACTCCTATCCTTGGCTTATTACACAAGGAATTGGGGGCCAGCAAAACTTGGCACTTGAATCTCAGCACTGTCTTTTCGCGAGGAGAGGGAGAGGAGAGAGAAAAGAGAGACAATAGCTCATCATTAATGGTCTTGAATTAATATAAATTAGTTGAGCACATCTTGGCTGCTCCCAGTCAGGCAGAGCAGGGGGCTGCCGGGGCCAGCATGGAGGTTTCTTTCACCTCACATTCACACAGCCATCCATAACACTGCTGCTGACCATGCACTCCTCCCCGCCTCCCTCCCTGCCCCCACTACGGGATCCAGCTCTGGAGGTGTAAAACAGGTGTAAAACAGGGGCAGCCCCCCAGAGCCTGTGACCTTTGGAATAACCTTTGGGAGACTGCCGCCCAGAGAATCGCTGCCGTTAGGAGCAGAGGGTGTCTTGAGCTCAGCCACAGGCCAGACCCCTGCCTCCCCCATCTCACACTGTCCCCCGGGACCACAGAAGCAGCAGGATTGCATGTCTGTGCCCACAGCCAAGGCCACAAACAGAACAATGCCTGGCAACCAGAACCACCCAGAACCACCAGAATGTTGCTTAGGACTGTAGGCTGCCCGGGGCACTGGCATGTTTGTTTGAACACACAAGTTGTGAATTCTGTCCCTACAAGGGGTCTGAGTCAGGCTGGCCTTTCCTCCACTGCATCGGTGCAGTTATAATTCAAGGAATATAAAGCCGCCCATCAGGTAGCACAGGGCAGTTAGGTACCAGCAAATGGGCCTCGGATGAGACTATGGGTGACCACAGGTGTCCTAACTCAGGATGGCCCACTTAGGCACACTGAGGCCACCTAACCCAGGCCTGGCCCACTGGGACATGCTGGGACCACCTGACCCAGGCCTGGCCCATAAGGCATGCTGGGACAGTCTCAGGACCAAGCAGAACATTTGCTGCTTAGCCCAAAGTTCAGAGGTCAAAGGGCACTCCCAGTATCCCTGGGAGATAGGAACTTTTAAGCCCACTTACAGGGAGGGAAACTGATGCTCAGAGAGGCCAAGTCCCTTGTCACACAGTCACACAGCCAATAAACAACAAGGTCGGGTTTTAAACAGAGACAAGAGCCAACTTTATCCATGTGGCAATTAAAGCTTTCTAAATGATTCCTCGGACAATTCTCAGCACTTTCATGAGATGGAACTAGTATCATCCCAATTGCATACACACAACAACTGAAGCTCAGAGAGGCTGAGCCACAATGGCCATAGTCACACAGCTGGTAAGTGATGGAGCTGGGATCCCAACCCGCAGTGGTCTGGCTCCAGAACCCCAGCAGCATGGCACAGACGGGGAGCCAGCCTGCCTGGCTTCAAACCCTGCCTTTTCCACTTACCAGCACTGGGACTTTGGATGAGTTGTTCAGCCTCAGTTTCCCCACCTATAAAATGGAAATCATAACCACAACATAGCAGCACGGAGGACTGAGTTATCGGTGTCCGTGGACGCGCACAACACGGCCTGGCCCGTACCGAGTGTCACGTGTTTGTCAGACGATCTCTGTTCCGCACAGCGCTCACTCCACTAATTCTCTAAGCATTCGAGTAAAACCTGGCAGCCCGGAGGACCCTCTTCTCCAGCCCGTCCCGGGCCCCGTGGGTCCAAGGCTCGAGGGAGGCACACAGCCGAAACACAGCACAGACCCAGCGTCCGTAATGTCCCTGTCAGAGCAAACGAGGCCATTAACAGACGAGCTCTGTGATGGAATTGTCCTGCGCGGTATTTATTACAGGGTCCTTTCTCTGACGCCTCCCCGGGAGAGAATATTAAATATTTAATGCGCACGAGGCTGCTCGTTTGTCATCCCCTCTTCAGCTCTCAAGTTGGCTCTGGGCTGGGGGAGCGCCAAAGTCCGAGGCCTGGCATCCTAATGCCTTCCCTCCTCCCCTACAGGGCACCGGGCCAGACCGGGCCGGGGAAAGCAACAAGGACCCCCGTCAGGGACTCTTGGGGCCAAGGCCCAGATGGGTCCTGGGGAGGTGTCCTCCATCACCCAAAGTCTTCTGAGTCACTGGCCACTGGAGCCTGGAAGCCTTCACCACACCCAGCCTGTCCCTCCTCCACACCCCCGCCACTGCCTCCTGCACCACCTGCCCCTCTGCAGAGGCTCCTGTCCCGTCCACACTCGGGGAGCTGGAAGTGGCAGGGAGCAAATGCCCCTGAAGCAAATCTCCATCAACGATGGGCTGTGACTTGATGCGTAACAGCCCCAGCTTCCAAGCCCCATGTGTTGGATGGCTCAGGGGTATGTGTTCCACACTGGCCCCAGAGGTCCCCAGTGGGACTGGGCTCCTGCTGCCCACAGCCTTTATGGGTGGGCTTCCTTTCCCTCTCTGCTCTCATGTCCCCTCTCCCCTGCTAGCCCAGGGTGGGATTATCCCCCAACCAAACCGCCTGCATTCCCATCGTGGTCTCGGGGCTGCTTCTGCAGGGCCATAAACTAAGGTAATGCCACAGCCAGGTGGGGGACCATCAGAGCACACAAGACACAAGCCTCGTCTCCCGCCGAGCACTGACCCACTCAGGGCGAAGCCCTGTGCTACGGGACTGGGGACCCAGAAAGGAGCCCCAAGATCTGACTCCTGGACCCCCAAGAGCTCCCAGACCGCATGGGGCACAGTCACAAGACACTAACCACAGTGCAATGTAACCAGCTCTCACTTCCGTCAAACCAGCCCAAGTGGTGCCCTCCTGCAGACAGAGTCACCCTGTGGCCTCAGCTCCCTCCCTGGTGCAAATGTGGGGCCCCTCAGTGAACGCAGCCCAATGAAAGGGGTCTTGTCAGTCACGTTCATATCGATTTTCCAGCTTTTCTTGGTCTCTTTCTTTCCCTGGTGACTTTTAGCCATCTGTGTGATATTTGGGTGTTGGCACAGTATAATCCCATTTGAGAGGAGAGGCTGTGGGAGAAGCTAAAGGCATTTGACAAAGATCCATGTGTGAGGGAAGGGACAGACGTCTGGATTCTCCATCCCCAGAGCACTGAGCAAAGGCATGTTCCCAGCATCCGGCCTTGCACGCAGGGCAGGGTGGCCTGGAGGGAAGGGGAAGGCCTGTCGTTCAGGAGGAGCACAGGAAGTCAACCAGACTGCAGGCCCACTGAGTGCCAGGCTTGGGCTTCTACCTCCATGACCTCCTCTACTCCTCACGACAACCGCATGCAGGTGCTACGGTCTGGGACTAGGGCCCTGCTTCCCTCTTCCTGAGGCAGGGCTTGGCTCCTGCAGGGGCTCCTGCCTAAGCCCTTCTCCATCTCCACTCTTGGCTTCCTTTTCCTGTGGCCAGCGCATTCTCCAGGTTCAGTATCAGCCTACCTGTCATCTCCCCAGAAAGTGCTTCCCTGACCTCTTACTCTGGGCTGAATTGTATCCCCCCAAAAAACAGGTTCAAGTCCTAACTCTCTGTACTCATGAATGTGACTTTATTGTAAATAGGATCTTTACAGGTGTAACCAACCCAAGCGGATTGGGGTGGGCACCCATCCGGTGACTTCTCCCTCACAGTAACAAGAGAGAAATTTGGACCCAGAGAGGAGAGTGTGCCATGTGAAGACAGAAGTTTGGGGCCACAAGCCAAGGAAGGCCTAGGGCCACCAAAAGCTGCAAGAGACAAGGAAGGTTCTCCCCCAGAGCCTTTGCAGAGAGCGTGCAATACCTTGATTTCAGACTTCGAGCTTCTAGACCAGGGAGAAAATAAACTTCTGTTGTTTTAAGTCACATGGTCTCTGGTGAAGCAGCTCTAGGAAGTTAATAAACCCTTTCCTAAGGTAAATCTCCTTTGCCTCCTCTATCACACATCTTCCCTTCTCCCTCCTTCATGCCACTAATAACAAAGTACAATTATCCTTACGTGTTGTGTTCATTTCCCATGTCACTTGCTAGACTAGGAGCCCAGTGAGGGCGGAGGACTTGCCTGCCTTGTTCTTTACTATATTCCTGGTATCTGCCCCAGTACCTATGGGGCCTGGTACATAGTAGGTGCTAAATAAGTGTTCACTTATTGACAAAGATTTAATGGATGCCTATGATGTGCTGATCTTGCTCTAAGTGAACAAAATAAACAGTCTTCTCTTTATGGAGTTCACATTCCACATTCAATAAGGACCATAATAAATAAGTAAACAGGATGTTAGAAGATGATGAGGTCAGGGCAAGGGGCAGGGCAGGATAAGGGATATTGAGCACTGGCATAAAAGAGTACAAACTGAAAAATTAACTTAGGTGGTCAAGAAAGCCTTGTCGACAGGTGCCATTTCAACAAGGTTTCAAGAAAGTGGTTTGAAGGAATTAGCCATATGAGATTCTAGGGAAAGAACACTCTAGGCAGAGGGCATAGCCAATGCAAAGACTCTAAGGCAGGAATATGCTTAGTAGTTCAAGGAAGAATACTGGTCAATGTAGATGGACTAGAGTGAGGAGGGGGGAAGAGTTGCAGGAAAGGAAATCGTATATTTGATCAAATATTTGTTGGATGGATGGATGGATGGATGGATGGATGGATTGTTGGATTGATATAGATGGATGTAGATGGATATGGATGGATGGATGGATGGATGGATGGATGGATGGATAGGATGGATGGATAGAATAAAGAGGAGAAAGAGAGAAGAAGGGAGAAATGGTCCATGTCTAGGAATCTAAGATAGGTACTAACTCTGTCCTCTAATCATATATTAGGTCAATAATTGACCTAACGACCAAAAGGGTCCTATCACTCAAGAAATGTAGCCAATCACAGAACAAACAAAGTCAGCCCTCCACACCCTTTTCCGCCATAACACAGCATCACAGAACAGGGATGAGGATGTCTAAGAAAATAGGCTTAAGCTTCTTGGGGACCAAGGGTCCCAAGTAAGGGCTCTTCCAGGGTCTGGGATCCTGCTTATCCAGCTGGATATCCAGAGCCCCCAGCTGGATAAGCTCATTTAGAGCTATGAACCATGAGGCTGAGCTGGTCCAGGCTCCTGATCATCTGATCATATGCACTCCTGTTAACAGTGCATCTATCCCAGAGGAATTGCTAGTGAAGCCACTTCTGGTACTGAGTCCCTGAAGGACATTCATAAAAGTCATTAAAAATAACAGATTTGAAATGAAATCATGTGAGTTTATTAAAATTGGGAATTTCCTCTTCCTCCCTCACCCCCAGCTCCAGCTGGCTCAGATTAGCATCCCCAAGGGGCCCCAGCAGAAGAGGAACCCCACTGCCAGGAATCTCCTGCATGAGCATGTGACCCAGAGCCTGAGTCAGGGGCAGCCCTTTGTCTCCAGAACCTGGTCCTCTTCTTCCCTCATCTGTCCCACCTCTCCTGCTCTGGGAAACATTTCCAGTCCTCCAAACAGAACACACTGTGTGTGTACAGACTTTCCCTACATGCCTCGTCTGTCCCCTCCATGGGACACTCAGCTCTCATGTGTCCTGTGCCACATTTTGCCCAGCTGGCCACATCACCTCGTAGAATCTTCTTTTCTTGATTTCCACGACATCACACTCCCCTTGTGTTCCTCCCACCCCTCTGTTTCTGTGAGGTCCCTGTCACCCCACACCTTTAAAGTGTCAGAGCGCCCCAAGGGCTCCATCTTGGGCTCTCAATCAATCAATCAATCTCTCTCTCTCTCTCTCTCTCTCTCTCTCTCTCTCTCCCCCCACAGTTCTCTCCTTAAATTATCTCATCCATTCCCAGGGTTCAAATATCATCACGATGCTGACAACTTCTAATATTTTCATGTCCAACCCCAGCTTCCCCGCTCACTCCAAGACTCCATCTTTACCTGGACTTCCACAGGCCGAACTCACCGTGGCCAAAATGAACCAATATTCTCCGTGTTTCCTCTCTCAGTAAGCAGCACACCCCCTCACTCCGCAACTGGAACCAAACACCAGGGAGTCCTTCCTGACTCCTCTCTCTGTGACCCCGTCCCTTCTTGTCCTCAGGTCCCCTCTGCACTCACTCCAGGACCCACCTCAAATCCAGCTTCTTCTCTTTCTACCTCTTCCGTCCTAGGCCAGGCCTCCTTCCACTACTCCACTCCAGCCAGAGCGGTCATGGGCTAGGAGAATCTCCTGGAGAGCCCACACCCGAAACTGTGGGCTCTGCTGCAGGGAGAGGAAACAGCGACGGCCATGCACGCACGTAGTCCTTGGGTGCCCTGCGGATCAAGGCCAGCTGCAGACCTCCAAGGAGAGAACCACGCAGCGATGCAGGGGGCAGCCCTGCACCCTGCACCGCCCACACTCTCTCTGTAAGCCCAGACGAAGAAGCTGGTGTCACACAGCCCAGTGTGCAGAGCCCAGCATATCCTAGTTATTGGTCACCAGTTATTTTCATCTTCACTAATGGTAATAATAACGATATCACTCTTTGCCTTCATGGCTCCCTTTACAGAGAGTTTCCAAGGGCAGTACTGTCACGACTTCTTCACCAACCCCTCGGGATGGGTGTGATACCCTCAGCCACAGGTGGGGGCCCCACCGTGGCAGACACAAGGACTCCATGCCAGGCCATATGAACACAATTAAAACTACAGGTCCCAGGGGCGCCTGGGTGGCGCAGTCGGTTAAGCGTCCGACTTCAGCCAGGTCACGATCTCGCGGTCCGTGAGTTCGAGCCCCGCGTCAGGCTCTGGGCTGATGGCTCGGAGCCTGGAGCCTGTTTCCGATTCTGTGTCTCCCTCTCTCTCTGCCCCTCCCCCATTCATGCTCTGTCTCTTTCTGTCCCAAAAATAAATAAAAAACGTTGAAAAAAAATTTAAAAAAAAAATAAAATAAAATAAAACTACAGGTCCCAATTCCCACCACGCCCCACGGTCTCTGCTTGTAATAAGCATTTCCATACTCCCTGTAAAAAGCTCGCCACTCCAACACCCAGTTAACTCTGGGAACATCGGCAGAAATCCTTCACTGGCCACTGATTCCTAGGATGGGCTTGGGACAGTCCTTAGCACCTACCATATTTCCCAGCAGCCCTGCACCCAATTGCTGTGTTCCAGAAGAGCCTCATCGAAACCAGAGCTTTATTTTAAGTTCAAGGGAACCCTATTTCACTTGCTCATTCTCATCATTCTCGACCCTGGCTGCACTTGAGAATCTCCTGGAATGCCCACATCCAAAAACTGTGATTCTGTTGGCCTGCGGTAGGGCTGAGTTTTGATACTCTGATTTGTGAAAAGAACAGGCAGCCATAGTTGAGAACCACTGATATTTGATCCACAAACACAGATGGAGCACTGGTTGAGGACCAGGGATATGCCTTCTGGAAGCTTCTACCTAATATGGGAAATAGGAAGGTACATGGATTATTAAAATGAACTATCTTCCAGGTGTTGGTTTTTATCAATGTTTTTAACTTAACACACATTTCTATTACTTGCCAGTTGTCGGGCAATGCTCTAAGCACTATACAAATGTAATTTATTTAGAACTTGGAACAACAGTGCGAAAGGTACCATCATTAGCCCCATTTTCCAGATGAAGCTACAGAGAGCTTAAGTAACCTGTGTCAAGTCACAACATCTAGCAAGTGGCTGAGCTAGAATCCACACGCAGAGAATTGGATTCATCTTTCCAACCGCTGGTCTCTGCAGCAGTGGCTTCTAAATCTTAGGGGGATTTGCACCGAAACACAGATTCTTGACCTCTTTCACTGCACTCCCCGCCACCCTCAGATTCCAGTTCAGTCAGCCGAGGTGGGACACGGGAACCTACATTTTTTTCATGTTGCAGGCGATTCAGATGTGGGTATCCTAAGGACAGTCCTCTGAGGGACTCTGGTTGTAAACAAAGTGTGGTGGTTTTAAAATGTGTCCACAGGGGACGCCTGGGTGGCTCAGTCAGTTAAGCATCTTGATTTTGGTTCAGCTCATGCTCTCACGGTTCATGAGGTCAAGTCCTGTGTCAGGCTCTGTGCTGTCAGTATGGACCCTGCTTGGGATTGTCTCTCCTTCTCTCTCTGCCCCTCCCTCACTCATGCTGTTCTCTCTCTCTCTCTCTCTCTCTTTCTCTTAAAATAAATAAACTCTTAAAAAATTTAGAAAGCAAAATAAAATGTGCACAAATTCTGCAACATACCCTCCTTTAAAAGATGGAAGTTAAACCCACTCTCCTTGAGAAGGGGATGCATTTAGTGACGTGCTTCTAACAAACAGAATAAAGCAGAAGGGATGGGGTGAGATGTGTGGCTCCCAAGAGGAAAGGGCAGGACAAGCGCTAGCCCATTAGCCGGCTGGGGTACAAGAAGTAGCATGCTGGCCCTGAGAGAAATGCAGCTTCCTCCTTTGCTCTCTCTCTCAGGTCACTCCTTGCTGGGGAGACCAGTGGCTGTGCCGTGGGGACCCTGAGGCCAACCTGTGAGAGGAGCTGAGGCTTCCTGACAACAGTCAGCACCACCATGCGAGTCAGCCATCTTGAAATTGGACGCACCAGCCTCCACTGACATCTTGATACAACCTCCTGAGAGATCCTGAGCCACAGCCACCCAGTTAAGTTGCTTGCCAATTTTACTAAACTGTTGGATAATAAGTGTCTGTGGCTTTAAGCAACTACGTTTGGGGGTATTCATTATGCAGCAGCAACAGATGACTAATACAGAGAAACAGCTTTCACCATTGATAAGAGTCAGGAGGAGCTGCACATGACAGATGCCACGGCTTGAGAAACACAAGCCAAAATGGGGAGAGAGGGCATTCATTCCAGGTAGAGGGAACAGCATGTGCTAAGGCATGGGTGAGTGCAGTGAGCTGGTATTTTCGGGCTTTGCTGGCAGCACCTCAAGAGGCACCACAGTGCATGCCTAAAGACGCGTCAGAGGCCAGGTCAGGATGGACAGAGCACGCATACATCCCCGTTTGCCCAGGACAGTCTGATTTACGCCTATTACCCACGCATCCCATGCGATTTACTGTTTGTCCTAGATGCAATCGTCTCCTACCCTAGAGGCAATGGGGAGCCATGGAAGGGTTTTAAGCTGGGGAGTGACCTGATCCCAACTGTGTTTTGGAAAGATCCGTTTGCAGAGAATGCACTGGTGTGCAGGGTGAACTGCTATGGAAGGTGGACTGGTTTGGGGTGAGGGTAGAGGCTTGACCAGAGTAGAACAAGATGAGAAACCAAGGAGGACCTGGGGACAGTCCCCTGGTCAGACTGGTCAGTGATCATGACAGCCTGTATTGAGGCCAGAACAACAGTAGTGGGATCAAGGGAAGTTTAGGAAAATGTAGGAGATCTTGAACAGACTCTGTCGCAGTCAGACATGGAGGAGGAGAAGCTAGCAGGAGAGATGCAGAGGCTGTTGGGGAGCATGGCCCCCACATTCCAGGGACCGGAGCTCCGTCTAAAAATAGCTCTCAAATGAGTCACCTCAATCGGAGCCAACAAGGATTTGGCTGGTTTGTTTCCGAACCGCAGGGGGGGTTGGCCAAAGAAGCTGAAACCACACGTAGTCTTGGCTCGAGCAGGTCCTGTTGGACCCGGTCTCCTGCTAAGGGCGATGCCGCAGCCCTGACGCCTATGAGCTCCTCTCCAGTGCACAAGATAGCGAGAACTATTCTTGTTTTGCAGTTAAGGCCTCAGGCCTGAGAGAAGCTGCCAAGGGTTTCCAGGGCACAGGCTGTAGAAGCAGCACAGCCGGGATGCAAACCCAGATCTCCCCAGATATTCAGTATCAGCCAGAGAAAGCTTTTTGGGTAAAATCCCTAGAAACACACTCTTGCCTCCTCCCAGCTGGGATACCTTGGCTGAACTTGAGTCATCCTCCTAATAAAAATTCCATGTTCCATCAGCAGAATGCTTCCAGCCCAATTAGATCAATTTTCTCTAAGTAGCAATAAATGTGTTTTCCTTTCAGAGGCCAGCCCGACACATTAAGCAGGCTTGGGGCAGCCATTCCCCAGGCCGCTGGCTCCGTGTGCGCAGGGTCAGGGGTCACAGTGCCGCCGCCTCCAGCTCATTAGTGGGGCCCATTCATCTTTGCTGGGGACACCAGCACTCAACATGGTGGCAGGGCTCAGGGCGGGGGAGTGTGGGCAATTCATCAGGGACTCAGGTTCGCTGGAGACAAGAGCAGAAAAGCAGACCTGCTCGCGGCCGGCAGGATCCCCAGGCCCAGCAGCTGAGGCCTGGAGCCGCCTGGTTAAAGGTTAACCTGGTCCAGGATGTCTGTCTGTGGGGGCCGCAGCCACCATGCAGGGAATGAAGGGCCCCGGGGAAGCCCCTTTGAAATGCACCTGGCTCCCGTCTGAGGTTCCCTTCCGGCCTCTTCCCTGACCCCCAAAATCCATCCAAGCAAGGCCTACAAGGGCCTGGAGAATGACACTGTCACTTGAGACCCCTGTGGCTCAGGGACTTGCCTGGAATAGACCCTTTGATTTGCAAATCCAGATTCTAGGAATGAGAGGGCACTTTAATACTGCCTTATCCTGCCCTGCCGGGACCCCCAGCCCGGTGGGAGCTTGGCAGAAGGAATGAGACCTTTCCGCCTCCCCAGGGCTGGCGCTCAGCCTTCCGCACACATCTAGAGCTTGCCACCCTGGGCCAGCAGAGGCCACAACCCGGAAGCAGGACCGCCAGAGGGCCAGCTCACTGTAGGAGTTTGCCAGGGTTGCGGTAAGGAAGTACCACAAACTGAGCAGCTTAAGCAACAAATCTTCATTGTCTCACAGTTCTGGAGGCTAGAAGTCCATGATCAGGGTGTCAGCAAGACCAAGATCCCTTTGAAGGTCCTCAGAAAGGGTCTGTCCCGGGCCTCTGTCCCCAGTCTCCAGTAGTTCCTTGGCGGCTGGAGGGCGTAATTCCAATCTTCACGTGGCATTGCATATGTGTGTGTCTGTGTCCAAATGTCCTCTTTTATAAGGACCCCAGTCGTATTGGATTAGGTCCCACTGTCATGACCCGAATCACCTGTTTGGAGACATCCTCCATTCGCCTGACCCGAATTGAACTGAATCACCTGTTTGGAGACATCCTCTCCAAATGCAGTCACATTCTCAGTTACTGGGGAATAAGTCTTCAACATATGAATGGGGGTGGGGGCGGTACATAATTCAGCCCACAGTAGTCCCACTTGGGGCCACAGGAGAGGTGAGGCCCAGTGATCCCGCCTCATTTGGGGATACAGATGTGTATGGCGTTGCCACCGGGCCCTTCAGGAGGTGCTGGTGCACAGTGACGATCTGGAGGGTGCCCCGTTGGGCTCATAGGTGGCAGGGAGGTAGGCACGGGTCAGTCACACAAGTAAATGTGCAGTTGCGATCTCTGGTGGGTGCCTTGAAGCCCAGGGGTGGGCAGCTAGAGACGCAGGTCACCAGGTCACGCTGCAGGTAAGCAGTAGAGCTGAGTCTCAGGCCTGGCTTCCCTGGGCTCTTGTTCAGTCCAGCTGACCCCCACCCCCACATCCTCCTGTCCTTCTGGCCCCTAGCATCCTCTCAGCCTGATGCCTTTCCCGGAAGCCAGATTAATAGCGTCTGAGCAAGCCTGGCCAGGAAGCACAGCTCAGGGTAACCTTTCCACAGAGCTCAGGGGGCCTAGCAGAGGTCTTCCTGATTTACACCGTCCCGGCCGCACCGCCCCCCTCCACCGTGGAGAGCCCCTCCTTCGGTGCTCCAGGCGTTTGCAGCTCAAGAGGCGCTCTGTCCAGATGGCCATCAGCAGGTCCTGGGCCCAACTGTCACCTCCTTGGCGAAACCTTGCTGACCAGACTCCCCCGGCATCCCCGACCCCAAACCTCTCCTCGGCACCCTAAGCACAACTGAAACTAAATAATGGATTGCAAAATTAGCTGTTCTGTGTCCGTGTCCCCTGGAGGCCACAAGCTTTCTGACAACAGACACAGTTTTCCCATCCACTTCCACATGCCCCAAATCCAAGTCCGTGCCCGTGACATGGCAGTGGACGGTAAACATTGGCCAAATAAATAAACAAAATAATTGACTATTTAATCAACCTCCTACTTCTCCCAAAGCCACAAGCTGACCTGCAGGCTTGGGGCAAGTCTATGCCATTCCCGAGGGCACCAAGGGGGATAAAGATGAAGAACAAGAGGGATGGTGTTCGGGGTCGGCGGGAAGAGCTTGGGCAAAGACAAGACAGTGAGGATGTGCAAAGTGGGTTTGGAGAACAGTGAGCATTTCGGTTCGGACAGAGCAGGGCTTGAATGCTGGGCTTGGGCGTCACCGAAGGTTTTTGAACACTGATAGGCAGAGCAGGTGCGTCCACACGACAGTGCAAAATGCAAGACCAGAAGTCAGGAAAGGGGATTTTGCTAACACAAAAGTTCAAGAGCCGCCCCACAGGAAGGGCAATCAAGGTCACTGGGGGAGAGCAGAAAAGGGGGAAATGACACTCATTCTGGGGACTCCTGTAGCCCAGGGAAGTGGGATTCAGTAGAGCAACATGATCAGGAAAGCAGAGAAGGAATGACCTGAGAAGTTGGAGGAAAGCCAGCAGCCCCAGTGCGCTAGGAGGGAGGCACTCGGGTCATTCTTGTATCTGCCCACTGTGTGGGTCAGGGGACCTGTTTTCAATGTCCAACCCTATCAGGGACTGGCTGTAAAACCTGGGCAAATGACTGCATCTCCAGTGCTCTCTTTTGCCATCTGCAAATCGGAACTGGATAAGCCTGTTGAAGAATACGGCATGTATTCATAGACACGTTGAGATCTCCAGCACAGGCCCCAGCCCACAGCTCCCTCTGGGGCTCTCCGGCCACACAGTCCTGGTGTATATCAGGATTTCTCACCCTCAGCCCTGTAGATTTTAGGAGCTAGGTAAGTCTTTTTTTTTTTTTTTTTTTTTTAACGTTTATTTATTTTTGAGAGAGAGAGACAGACAGAGTCTGAGTGGGGGAGGGATAGAGAGGGAGAAACACAGAATTCGAAGCAGGCTCCACGCTCCACACTGTCAGCAGAGAACCCAAAACAGGGCTCCAACCCACGAACTGCGAGATCACGACCTGAGCGGAAGTCGGACACTCAACCGATTGAGCCACCCGGGCATCTCAGAGCTGGCTATGTCTTTAATGCCCACATGCATTGTAGAATGTTTAGTGCCATCTCTGGGAGCCAAAACTGTCTCCAGACATTGCCGAGTGTTCCCTGCAGGGCAAAACTGCTAAGGCAACCACACAGGTCTGTAACCAACCCTTTCAGGAAAGCTGTGTGCAAGGAGAGGAATTGTGTCTTATCTCCCGGAGGAGGTCCTTTGTGCCCATGGCCCCAATGCACCTGACCCACAGACATCCTCTGAACACTTAGTCTGTGCCAGACTGAGCAGAACAGTGACTCTGCTCTCAGGGATTTTACAGTCAGCAGGAGGAACCATGTTGATATATGGGATCACATGGGATGGTGGGCAGGGTAACAGCCCCCAAAGATGCCCACAACCTAATCCCGAGAACCTGTGGATATGTTACCCCACATGGCAAGAGTGATTAAATCAATGGTGATTTGCAAATGTGATTAAATCAATGGTTCTGAGCTAAAGAGGTTGCCCTGGATTATCCAAGTGGGTCCAATGTAATCACAAGCCTCCTTATAAATGAAAGAGGGAAGCAGGTGAGTCGGAGTCAAAAAAGGGGAGTGGAAAAAAAAGGAGGTGTGATGACAGAAGGAGCAGTCAGAGTCAGGGAGTGATGAAGATCTACAACACTGGCTTTCAAGGTGGAAGAAAGAGCCACCACCCAAGGAATGCAGGTGGCCTCTAGAAGCCAGAAAAGGCAAGGAAATTCCCCTAGACCCTCCAGAAGGAACGCATCCCTGCAAACACCAGAATTTCAGCCCAGTAAGACCCACTTCAGATTTCCGACCTCCAGAACCATAAGAGAAGAAACTTGTGTTATATTGAGCCACTTAGTTTGTGGTAGTTTGTTACAGCAGCAACGGGAACTAATACAAACAGTCACACAGTTATGCAGAGGGGCATGGAGAATCTCAGAGGAAGGAGGAGGGCTGCCATGTATGGTTGTCCAGGTCACGCACTACTCAAAAATAGTTAACGAGGAAGGTCATTGGGCTGAAATTTGACCCATAGGCCTCTTACCTAACCATGAGCCCTTGTGAGGACTATGGCTGTGGGGGTGCGGGAGGGGGTAGAAAGACACCTTTTTCTAATTCATACACGGGCACTTTCCATTTGCCAAAAGATGTGACCGAGGGGAACTGGGTGGGGGTCTTTAATTTGCACCTGTAACTGTGGCCCTGGCAGGAGACTTTGAGTCTTCCTGAAGTAGTCAGGAAGGGCTTCACAGAGTCAGAGATACCTGAGCTAGCTCGTAAACAGCAAACGGGGAAGGAAAGAGGAAGCCATTCCAAGGAAAGAGGATGGCATAGAAGTCTGAGGAGCCCGATGCACCTGGAGGAAGATGATGAAGCCCCACCGGCTGGAGCAGCAGGTATGTTTGAGGGGAGGGGATCCAGAGGTGTGGGGTTCCCTTTGGGACCTGCAGAGTCTGAAGGGCCTGTCGACATTCATGGGGAAGCAAAGAGGCCTGGCAAGAGGTCTGGGCTGTTCCACACCAGCCTCCAGACGCCCCTCCAGCAGCCTGGCACAGACCAGACTCGGGTTCCCCTCCCACCAGCCCAGCCCCGGAGACTTCTGCCCCATGGCTCTGAGGGGCACCCGGCTGCTGGACAACTTGCTTTTAGGCTCTAGTAGTGAGTCCGTCCCCTGCAGTGCCCCCCGCCTTCCCAGCACTTAACTCAAGACAGGTATTGATGACGCCGTGACCTTCCCTAATATATTGCCACAATGTGACGCGGGCCAGTCCTGCAGTCCCCGGCCAGCCACAGCCCCTCCCTGGCCCTGAGAAAAGAACAAGGAAAAACCATCAAGCTGAGCACGAGGTTTGCCATACAAATGACAGTAAGTAAGTTGTTTTCAGGAGGCCGCAAACGGGCCCCCATAGACTAATGGGTGTCCATGGCTTCCTCCCTCCCCCTCCCTAGGCCTCCCCCTTCCAGAGCTGGCCCAGCTGGAAAGCTCCAGCTCTCCCCCCCATGCCCCCCCACCCCCAAGCCCTTTTGCTGACAGTATAACCTTCAGGAACCTGAAATTCCTGAGTGGTCCCCAGAGCTCAATGCATCTTGAAAGAAAATTTGTGTAATGTCATTTCAGGCTGTCCCTAATCCAGAATTATTGAGGGGGGGCTGGGACCTGGGAATTGCCTCTGACACTTGACAAATACTTGGCTTTGTGCAAATGGACAGGCTCCTGAAATAACTGCCTTTGGATGTCACATGAAGAGAAATTAATTCTTTATTAACTTCCGCAATGATAATCTAATAAACCCATCGGGCCTCCGGGCCCCTGCACTGAAAGAGCTTGGTGGTTTGGATGCAAATGTCTCCCGACCCCATTTTGTCAGGAATGTGCTCACAGAGAGGAGAAATAATCAGCTCTGGAGGTCAGATGTCAGGTCAGAGTCAAAATGGGTGACTTTCACGGTTCCACACAGCTCCCAAGATTCAGGAGACTCAGGTCCTCTCTGTGACAACCAGCTGTTCTGGATTTTCTGAGACGGACCTCAATTTCAGATATGCTGTCCTTTTGTCCCCACAAGAGCATTTGTTCTGGTCAGAGGATAGTCTCTCATTTTTGCTTAGATTATGAAGTCACCCTCCAGTTCCAAAGGACGGTCATCCATACTTTCAACCCCCAGGTACCTGCCATGCGCCAGACATGGAAATACAAGTCCTCTGACTTTGGGAGCTAACGGTCCAGTGGAGAAGCAAACAACAAAATTGGCTGTGATTGTAAACTGGGGGAAATGCTATAAGAACAAAGAATATCCGGGAAAGAAGACAAAACCCACTTCTCCTCAGAGATGAGCCTAGCCCCCGGTCACCGTGCAGGTCGGCAGTGTGAGCAGTAGGTGGCCGACTGAGAGGCCTTCAGGTCCAGTCTCTCTGGTAAAGTCCTGGCTGCACACACCCCACCATGAGCCCCCACAGAAACAGGAGTCTGAAGGTCCTTCCTGGAGGTAGAAAGAGCAGAAGGAGGGGAAGGAAAGGGACTTATCATTGCTCCCCGGAGCTGAAGGGGGGGTGCAAAGGCCTTCCAGGGCAGGCAAATCAGAAACCTCCAGACTGTCAGGGGCAGACGATCCCAGCCTGAGGTGGTGCTTTACCCACTTACATATCTCCCATCACAGGGCACTCACCACCTCTCAAGGCACCCAGAAAACTCATGGCTATGACTGCACAAATTCTTCTTGAACAGACCAGTGTGGGTGTGAAAATGAACTAAGAGCATGCTAAAGGCATATCACAAACTAGCAAAGAGACAAAGGATAAAGGATTATTCAACCCACAGTCCTAGATCAATGATCTAACTATATGAGATCGCAAAACGGACTTAGAAACTCAGTAAAAACCAAACAAGACAAAACACATGGGTGAATGGAATTTGGGAAAGGATTTTCTAAGCATAAAAGCAATAGAAGGTTCACCAAGGAAGAGACAATGAATACGACTGCATAAAAATTTTACATTTCTCTATGGTATAGACTCAAGCATAATAATAAATATACCCCTTTTTAAAGGGGGCAAATGTCAAAGGAGAGAATTCACAAAAGAAGAAATACAAACAGCTAATATGCATGGGCGGGGGGGGGGGTAGGGGGGGGAATGTCCGATCACGTTCATAATCACAGTAATGCAAGTTAGAGCAGCCATAAGGTGTCAGCTCTCACCTATCAAACTGATTCTTAAACCACGTAATGCTATTCAATGCTGTGCATGAGATGTGTGCTCCCTCACGTTGCTGGCAGACGGGCGCAAATTGTTACAACCTTCCTGGAAATCGGTTTTCTAACATGGATTGAGAACTGTAAAACTTTGTATACCTGCTTCCTCAACACACAAAGAGCCAGGCTGCAAAAAGAGAGAGGTAGTGTGGTGAGAGACTTACCAAGACTTACCAACCAAAGGCAGAGCATGGACTTTTGTTTGGATCCCAATTGAAACAAGTTGCCTGTGGGAAGACATTTTTGAGACAATTGAAGACAACCCGACCTGGCCAGATATGCCGATACTTAGGAATTACCGTTCATTTTTTTAGGTGTGCAAATGGCATTCTGGTTACGCCGTAAGAAGTTACTATACCACTTTGAGATGCAAAACTTAACTATTACAGGGGAAGTGCTACAACACCAAGGTCTTGCTTTAAAACATTCCACCAATGGGGCGCCTGGTTGGTTCAGTTGGAAGAGTATGCAACTCTTGATCTCGGGATTGTGAGTTCGAACCCCACATTGGGTGTAGAGATTATTTAAAAATAAAATCTCAGATAAATTAAGTAGTCAATTAATTATTCCAACAAAAAAATAAGGAGGGTTAGATAAAACTGTCAGAATGTCAGCCATCTTGAAAGCTGAATGATAACGCAGGGTGTCCAGTTCATGATTCCCTCCTACATGTATTTGAAATTTTTCCATAATAAAACGTGTTTTTATTTTACTTTTTTTTTTATTTTTGAGGGAGAGAGAGAGAGAGAATACGAGTGGGGAGGGATAGAGAAAGAGAGGGAGATAAAGAATCCAAACCAGGCTCCATGCTGTCATCAGAGAGCTGATGCAGGGCTTGAACTCATGAACCAGGAGATCATGACCTGAGCCGAGACTAAGTCAGATGCTTAACCGACTGAGCCACCCCGGCTCCCCTCCATAATAAAAGGCGTTTTTAATATATCTGTCCCAATGACATTTTCAAAAATGTGCACAAAGATTTATACACAAAGATATCAACAAGAAAACTGGTCACAAAAGGAAAAAAAAATCCATTAAAGCCAAATATCACATCACAAGTTGTGAAACAGCCAGAGAATATATTGGGCCACTGTTGTAAAAAGATATTAAAAAAAAAAAAACACACATATTGGCCTTTGGAAAATGTTCATATATTAACTGATGGGGGAAGGGGAAGCAAGATACAAAATTATAATATTCACTATGATCCCAATTATCTTAAAAATGAATCCATTTACACAGGGGGGAAAAGGCCAAAATGTTAACAGTGGTCATCTTCAGAAGGTATAATTACAAATGATTTTTATTTGCTTCTTTAAACTGTTCTACATGCAAGAAGGTGGAAAAAAATGCAATTATCTTAAGAGCTGCTGCCAAAATTCCTCTTGGAAAGAATCTGCCTTTGGAGAAACACCTTGATACCTACCTGGGCTAGAAACTGAATCCTTGAGGGCCTGGCCCCAGGGGAAAGTGAGGCCAGCCCAGCCACATCTCAGGGCAATGTGGGCTGGGTCTAAGAAGTGGGGGAGGCTTGGAGAATGTACACCAGAGGGGAACACCCAGAACTCCAGGCAAGAGTTTTGTGTGCCCCCTGCTTTGGGGACGGAGCGGCTAGCTCCTTCCACCTGGAACTCTGAGAGGCGATATCTCTCCCTGCACCCCTGCCAACACCTCAGGACCCTGTATGTTCCAAGTGTTCCACAATAACAGGTATTTTTTCTAAAGTCAGAAAGAAAATGAAAGTTTTATTTTTCTTTGTTAAGGAAAACAAAGCCTTCTTGATCCCAACCTGGAACCTGCCTTTCTGGAGCCATCCCCGATTGTTACCCACCTGGAACCATCCAGAGCAGTTGGTTGTGTGTCTCACCCGCAGCCTGAGGGGAGTGAAGATGGCACTAACTGCCCCAATGACTTGAATTCTTGTCTGGTAGTGTTGCCCAGCACACTGCTTCACCCCAGCAACAGCGCTGCATCCCAGTCACAAAAACTGAATCCGGTTTGTGGGGGTTTTTTCAACACTTATAGAACGGGTCTTCGTGTCCCCTTGCTGCCCTTGCCAGCTGGCATTTCCTCCTGGGGGTGGTCTGAGTCCCATCTCCTTGAGGCTCCCCCTCCCAGCTTCTAACTTCCGGGGCACCCCTTCCACCCCCACCCCCTGTGATGCCTCAGTGTTCACTTTTTACCTTTTACGTTTGCTGATGACCAGCTGTCGTTTGTATGAAACACTTCCTGTGAAAATACCTGCTGTGGTTTCCACCTCCTGATTGGACCCGACTGATGGACTCCTGCTAAGTGTCACCTTCCCCCACTGTGTACCTAATGGGTGATTTTCTAGATGCAACTGTTAGATTCCCTCCTGTAAGTTTGGAACCTAGCTCCCACCTGTCTAGAGACTGTTGGATCCTGTCTTCAACCCATTTACTATCCCTCCCAGTTCCGTGCCATCTGCCAGTGTGCTCAAGTGACCTAGAGCCCTCATCTAAGTCACTAATCAAAACACCACCCAGGGTGGAGACCTCTGGGCAGCACTGGAGAGCTCCCTCCCTTCCCGCCTCCCCCGAAGCACCTTCCAACAGGCCTCACTCTCACCTGGGTCCTCACAAATCACATCAGAGCTGAGGCACATGGAAAGCCACATGTGAATCATCCTGAAACTGTAATCCAGCACAAGTGGGGCATGGCCAGTGTCAGCCGGCACAGCTTGGGTTGCCTCTGAGGAGAATTGGCCTCCAAGGTGAGAACCTGATGTATCTGTCATCTGGCGAGCCACACCTCAGATCAGGAGCCGCTGGGTCTCTTTCCCTTGGAGCGTCTTCACCCAGGTCCAGTGTTTATGCTGTTTACTAACTTCACAGCAAAGTAGCAGCACAAATAATATCAAAGGCCTATTTTGTAAATTGCGTGTAAATTATATAATTTTCCCAGGAATGATTTTTACATCTAATTAGCACAAATTGTCTTACCAAAAAAAGGAAAAAAAGTTACATCCAAAAATAGCACGTGGGTTTTGGCTGCCTTAATTAGAAATGCTTCCTTTAAAATGGAAATCAGCAATCTTGCAAATCAAAGGGACTCCAAGGTCACGCTTAGGGACCCCAGCCTCTCTTGGGGAATCCAGGAGGTGCTTGGAAGAGAGATCTCATTGGGAAAAGGTTTCCTATGTGGGAAAGAGAAGGTCACCCAAGACGACCTCGCTTCTAGTGTTGGGGAGTTGTACCCCAGAAGGAAAAGAAGCATAAATAGTGACCAGGCATATCCTTTATGTCAGGCACCGTGCACTGTGTTAAACACCTCCACATAGATAATGTGGTCTTCTTCAGGGCCTTCTCCAGGGCAGTTGTTCTCCAAGCAAAGACTACAGGGCCCAGACACCTTTTATGCCAAGGCTCCACCCTGAGTCCCCTCATTCAGGCAGCAGACAGGAAAGGAGAGGACGTGTACAGAATGCACACCCCCACTTAACAACCTCAACTCAGAGGTGGTTCCCATCCCTTCTCCGATATTCCACTGTCAACAAGTAGTCAGAACCAAACGGCAGAGAGAACAGAGCTAGAACCTTCCCAGTGAGCCTTGAAACATTCTTTTTTTTTAATTTTTTTAATGTTTGTTTATTTGTAGGAGAGAGGGAGCACAAGCAGGGGAGGGGCACAGAGAGAGGGAGACATAGAAACCGAAGCAGACTCCAGCCTCTGAGCTGTCAGCACAGAGCCCGATGCGGAGTTTGAACCCACAAACCATAAGATCATGACCTGAGCCAAAGTCAGACACTTAACCAACTGAGCCACCCAGGCACCCCAAGGAACGTTCTTGATATGCACAAGAGACAGACAATGGTGAGCCCCTGACATGTCTGCCCCAAATCTCAGCACAGGACGTCCGCCCCCCCATTGACTGAAGTTGGCCCCCTCCCCCCATCATCCATTGGCTGGATTCCTGGTCCAGACTCCAACAACTCCTCAGGTAGCCACCTGCCTGGGAAGGCAGGTCAGGATGAAGCTCCTGATCACCATCTACTCCTCCACCCTGCCTGCCCCCCATGGCTGAGTTCTGCATTCATTACCTAAAACTGTCACAAACAGAGAGGCTTAAACAACACAAACTGACTGTTTCACTGTTTCAGAACCCATGATCTCAGCAGGGCTGACGCCTCTTGAGGGTTGGGAGGGAGAATGTGGTCCAGGCCTGTCTCTCTCTCCCAGCTTCCGGTCATGTGCTGGCAATCTTGGTGTTCCTTGGCTTGTAGATGCCAACCCATCAGCTTCCCTTGGCATTCTCCCTACTTCCTTTCACACCATCTTCCCTCTGTGCGTGTCTCTGCGTCCAGATTCCCTCTTTGTAAGGACACAGTCGTATTGGATTGGAGCCCACCCTAATCACCTCGTTTTAACTTGATTATCTGCCAAGCCCCTATGTCTAAATAAGGTCACATTCACAGGTACCGTGGATGGGACTTCAACATTCAGGGATGGGCAAGGAGCGCACAATTCAACCCAAAACAGGGTCCCAGCCTGCTCTGAGGTCTTGACAGCCCTGGGCTCTTCCCATCTGCCCACCAGCCAGAGAGAAGAGAGCAAGCTCTTCTGACAGGAACGCCCCACGTCCCCTCCCCAGGCCTGGGAGGAGTGGCTGGGGAGACAGGTGTGTGAGAAGAGGAATGGGAGCAGCCAAACTGGAGCCCTCCAACATCAGTAGCCTCATGATGATTAATAATTATTAAGTTATTAATAAAGATTAATCTGGATCCCTCTTAAGAGCTGCAGAGGAGGCTGGCTCCTCGCATGAAACAAACGGATAAAAACAGCTCAGAAGAAACCTGCCCACTAGCCCGGGGACCGAGTGCCCCCGTATCGTCTCCTGGGGCACACGGCCTCAGAAGAAGACCTGGGCGTGAATCCCACACTGTCACTTTTTGGCGGAGACACCTTGAGCAGGCCCAAACCGTCCTCCCAGGATCGAGTGAGCCCTGCATGAGAGGCGAGGTGCCCGTGCAGATGGCCGCTCTGTGTTTGCTGAGTCTCCCAGGGAAGGCCTGAGGCTGGAGGCTTGCTGGAGCCTGAGCCCTGAGTCAGGGCCTCGCAAGCTGAGGCATCATGGAGTCCTAGTACATCACCTGACACAGAGGCTGCACAAGATTTCTTTCTGCTCATTGCTGGCTGCTGAGCCAGGAACACCTCAAATGGACACAGCATGGCAGTGGAGTTGACCACACACACACACACACACACACACACACACACACACACACACGCTGCCTGGGTTCCAGAGCCCATTTGGGGCCAAGAGCCATCGTGTCCACTGTGCTCTATTTCACTTTCCTTCTGATGCTCTCCTCCCCTTTGGAGGTTCTCAGCAAGTTTATATTTGGGGATAATTGTAACGTAATTTGATACATAATTAGGGCAGAATAGAAGACTGCATTTTTAACTACCCATACATCCCCATCTCATTTAAATAATTCCTAATATATCCAAGCCGGCTGCCCGTGCGGCACTGATGTGTATTGAGCTGAGGATAATGAAATAAGGGATGGGAGAGGGAAAATGCTATTTCAGAGTCTGAAGATCACCAATTAATGACATGAAAAACCGAGAGGGACTCTGTTCGCTTAATGTCCCCTGTGCAAGGCACAAATGCAGACCCCTCATGGGCTCCCCGTTCAGCTCCCCCAAGGCAATTAAAATAAGCCAGAGGGACAAGGAGGGAGGGGGGGGAAAGGCAGGGGCCAGTCCTGAGGGGACAGAGCTGGCTCGAGGACAGCCCCTGGCCCTTCCCCCACCAAGATGGCCATTTTCACATCCCACTGTCCCTCAGCCCTGACCCAGCTTCCCCTGATGCCCCCCCTCGTTCTCCAACACACATCTATTGGGCACCTACTGTTTTATGTTAACACTGAGATCTGGAATAGATTCACAGCCCTGTTCTAATAAAACAACCCACCCACTCAACCCACCTGCTCCTCACAGCCCTCTGGCCCTGAGGGACCTGGTCCCCGTCTGCACTTCCATCCCAGGCCACAGGCCACGCACTGGGCTCTAACCTCACAAGCTCAGGGGCTTGGCTCACGTTTTCCCTCTGCCTGGACACTGCCCCAGCTCCTCCGTGGCTATCTCCCATCCATCCTCAGGCTTCATTCACACATCACCTCCTCAGATAGGCCTCCCCCCCCCCCCGCCACTCACTCTCCCAGCTCCCCACGTATCTACTTCACAGCCATAATACGTAACTTACTTCTATTCCCAAACTCTATGGGGCAGGGACCGTGTCCTATTTTCTCCTGCGTACCCCGAGCCTAACACAGAACAAGCACACAGTAGGCATCAGTGAAAGCGCTTCACATATGTCGAATGGATGGATGGCTCCAAAGGAGAGAAGGGTGCTAAGCAGAGGTGGCCCCACATTCCGGCTCAACCCCCCCCTCCAGCCTCCTCCATCACACATTTCCCTGGATACCCCACCACCTGGCCCTTCAGGAGATTCACACCTCCTGCTAGTGGCCTTTCTCTCTGCCACCCGAGACCTCTGCATTCCCATCACTTATACGCCCTCAGCCAGCTCTGGGACGTTACAGTGCGGCCTCTCCAAGTGTGATTGCCACACCCAGCAAGGTCCCACCACCGTGCGGAGAACCAAGGCGTCTGGTTGGGGCTGGAATGGGTCAGTGAGCAAGGCTTCCGGTAGGAGCTGAGATGGTGTTGCAGGAGACAGAGTCACAGCTTGGGGTGGAAGCCCAGGCCAGCAGCCCTCAGTGGCTGGGCTTTTGGGATGGGCCAAGAGAGAGCGGCTAATGGTCCCGTGCTCTTAGCTCTTCATTCTCCTAACAGAAACGAGAGATCCTCCAGTGTCCTTGTGCCCCTCCACCCCCACCACACACACATACATGTACACACATACGTGTACACACACACACACACACACACACACACACACTCATTTTCCCAGGACCAAGACCTCAGTCCACAGTGCTGTATCCAGAAAATATTTGCACTAAAAGCCTTCTTCAGCACAGCCCACGGGGCTCCCACGGGGCTCCCAAAGGAGAGAATTTGGCCAGATTTCATTTCTCTCCCAAATGGTCTCATAGCAGCAGATTTGACTCCTAGGATCTGGATGTACATCCTTTCTCTGCAAGGAGCCTGGCACTTGCAGATGATCGAGCTGTCCCACAACCCGCGATGGAAAATAGGCCAAAGTGGTTCCTGCCCGGGGAACTCAGCCTTATCTCCGGTCCTTACTCCTCTGCCATCACCCAGGTGCCTGCTTGTGGCTGCGGTGCGGGGCCGCTTGGCAAAGCATCCTGGGCTGCAAGTTCCAAAATGTATAGCCTCCCTCCCTGACCTCCCACTCTGGTCCTCACTGGCCTGGGAATCTTGGCAAGTACCTCAGGGGTCATTAGCTATGTTCCTGGACAAACAGCAGGGCCCCACACACCAGAAGCACTGCCCACCTTAAGGACAGACTGGCTCCTTGTTGCCAGCCCCTCTGTGGACCAGACAGACCAAGAGGTCCGGGACAGGCCCCATCTTAAACACATGGCCCTGAAGACCACCATGTTGAACAGTGAACATGTCAGACTTCATCATCCTGGTTTTCAGTTCAGAAAACCCACTCGCCACACTGGCGTCTCTTCCAGGCCCCAGGCAGCGCGGTGCAGGGCTGAGAGCTCAGACCTGGAAACCAGACTACATAGCTCCAGATCCAAGCTCTCTTGCCCCACCCCCACCCCCAGCTTTGTGGCCTTAGCACATTGCTTCCCTCTCACTCATAAATGGAGGTAAATGCAATGCCTCTTTCCCAAGAGCTGCTGTGAGATCAAAAGAATTAATGTTTGAATTAATATTCGGGTTAATACCCATCTGTCCTGTTTTGCTTGGGACTATTCCCAGATTAGCACTGAAAGTCCTGCACCCCACGAACCGCTCACCCCCTGGACAACAAATAGGGGTGGTCACCCTAACTAGATATACATGTACATTTATGTACAAGGTGCCTGACATATGATAAGTGCTAAATAATTTTTTTTTTTTAAGCCTGTGCTGGGCACCAGTGACATCACTTGCCCAAACATGCCCCTGCCTGGACTTGCCCAGAGCACACCCCATGGGAGGCTCACAGATTGATTTGGGGCTAGGCTCCTAATTCGGTGACTGGAGCAGGCCTCTCCAGGCCCCTGTATGAGGCAGACCCCCTTCCCCTGCCCGCCTGGGACGCCCGGAGGGGTCCCCGCGCCCGGAAACGTCCTGTCCTGTGGCCCCTCCTCTGGTGTCAGAGTCTCTCTGCTCCAAACAGATGGGCCCCCAGGGACCGCCCCCGCAGCCTAGGAAAGCCCCAGCCCCTTTCACACTCAGGTAAAACTTTAACCAGAGGCCTTTGGCGGTGCACTGGGCCCTGGGCTCCCATTCAGGGCATGATAAATGACTACTGTCAGCACAACATGAATGCCCATATTGAAGAGCCCTGCTTTCTGTCTCCCTCCCTTTCAGGCCGCCAACTTCTTCTCTCTTAAGCCACTGAGTGTCACTCACGTGTCCCCTTCTCCTGAATGCCCCCCAGTCAGAGACCCTTGCTCCTGCTGCCCCCTGCCTCCCACCTGCCCACCCTTCCTCTCCCCCACTCCCTCCTCCCCTCCCCTCCCCCATCCCCTCCTCCAGCCCTGACTCACCCCATCCCAGTCCCTGGGCAGAGGAAGCTCACATTCCTTGCCCCCATCATCCACACTGTCACCCCCAGCACAGTCGACCCCAGGTACGGGAACTTGCCATCACTGTGTCCCACCAGCACCGTGTAGGCAGTCCTAAAGGGAAGGAAGGCAAAACCAAACAGGAACCCCAAAAAGTAAATGAGAAGAGAGCATACGCATGGCAAAAACAAGAGTTTTTACCGCAAATGCCAGGCTATTTTGTATTCGGCTGAGTCTGGGCTGTGTTTCTCTGAGGAGAAGAACAAAGAGTCCATCAGATTCCCCAAAATGGACCAAAAAGTGCTGCTCAGAGGCTCTGCTCATCCCAAGAGGGCCCAGCAGCACCAGAAATCCCAAACTAGCTCCACACTGCGGTATCAAAGCCACCCTATTGAGACAGACCACACCCGTGTCAGAGGCCTCCATCCGAGTGGGTCGCCTCCGTCACCAACCGCGTAAGAGGGAGCCACACGGGGACAGCCAACAATAACAGGAGCCAGAACCCCCTCAGAAAGGAATGCTCCATTGGCATTCCCGACTCCAGGGGAAATGCTGTTTCCTTTGGGAGCAGGACACGGCCACGTGCTGTCCTGTCTTTGTCAGAGCCCTCTTCAGCCCAGCAGCTGAGGAAGCTGAAGATGGGCTCCACGCGATGGGGGCTGCTCCGTAAGCTGCCTCATCGGCGTGTTCAATAGTAAGATGGCTTTCATTCAGAAAAGTGCTACTCATTTCATCACTGAGGTGACCTTCAAGAGGTTTTTGGTTTAGTGACAGACGAGCTGCAAGGCAAGGGATGTGAGAAGAGCATGGTGACCTCATGTGTGCCAGGGCCCCTCGAGACCACCTTCCAGCTGCATTTCCACACCTGCCCGGGGACCAGAATCCCAGGGGCTATCTTGAGACTCTTTGCATGTTATGAACCCCTGTGTATTGTGGGAGATATGTGAAGGCACACATGAGGCATTGCTGTCTACTATTCCCCAGAATTCACACAATGCAGGAGAAATGGAGGGGCTTCCCTCACTCTGCACCCCCACTTCAAATAGGGAGCCACCTCTAAGACAGAAGAAGAGCCACATGTGGGCCTACCACAGGACACGGGTGGCCACTGGTGACTTCCCAAATACCAAGGTGAGACAATGGACATAGTCCCATGGAATGCCCTCCAAAATAGAATTCTATGGTCAAATACATTAGGGAAGCACAGCTTGTTAAAACTCCTTTCTTAGAGGGCCACAATGAAGATCAGCTTATTCTGGGCTCTGAGGAATCCTACAGTAAACAAACTTGATAAACCCAGGGCTTCCCAAACTTACTTGACAGACAGCTGAGCTCTTTCTTATGTAGAATGCCTATCAACATTCCTAGAAACATATAAGGCACATTGCCTATGTGATCTCACTCTGTACCAATAATTACTCTAGGTGAGTGTAATTATTATCCCATTAGACAGATCAAGGTCATGAAGCTCTAGAAAGTTGAGTGAATTGTCTCAAGTTTCTACAGCCAGTACCTAGCAGAGCTGGGATTTGTCTGACTACTAAATGGGCTACCTGACCATCTGACTTTTGAGGCAATGTGAGAAATGAGCTTACAGAAAATAGACACCATCCCCATCAGAAGCAAGGAAAGAAAGTAGCATTTTCTGGACTTGATATAGAACCTGCTCAATGTCAGGAAACGAGAAAGGATGAAAGACGGGAAGAACACCACAGTGGGTTCTGAATACTGACATGATCTCCCCCAAGAGTCTTGCTTGTGAATAGTCTCATCAACAGTATCTGCTTCCAAGCATCTTTCTAGTTGCTGCAATCTGGAGGTTTGCCTGAATTGTGATGTATTTCATGCATTGGTTTATTTCACCTCCTGATCAGGCCTGAGGGTAGTCAAACATAGACCAGCCTCTCTTATCTACTTCAAAAGAAGCAGAGAAGATGTGAGGAGGTCAGACTCAGGGCAAGAGGTGAACATCAAGGGGCAGGAGCTGGCCTGAGCCCAATCTCTGAGGCCCTACAGCAAACAACTCTCAAGGTTTTCACCCACTGCAAGTTCCAGAACCAGACGCTGAGTAGCCTGAGCCAGTCAACACCTGGCATTCTCCTGCCAACTATTATGGGTCCAGGGATGATGGGCACATGACAAAGGTTGGCCCAATCCCTTTTTCCCTCTGTATGAGCTATCTAATGCTGTGTAACAAACTATCCCAAAACTTAGTGGTTTAAAACAGCAACAACCATATATTATGCCTCAAGATTTCTCCAAGTCAGGAATTTACAAGTGGCCTGATTGAGACGTTCCAGCTCAGGGTGTCTCATGAGGTTGAAGTCTGATATCAACTGAGGCTGTTATCATCTGAAAGCTTGACTGGAGCTGGAAGATCTGCTTCCAAGGAGGCTCACTCGCATGCCTAACAAGGTGGTACAGGCTGTTGGTGGGAAGCTTCAGTTCCTCATGGGCCCCCGCACAGAGCTGACTGAGTGTTCTCACAGCATGGCTCTTGGCTTTCCAAAGTGAGCCATCCAAGAAACCAAGGACAGCTGACATGACCTTTATGACCCAGCCTCAGAAGTCACACCACTGCCTCCACCATGTTCCAGTAGTTAGGAACATTCATTCAAGTATAGAAGGATTAGACCCCACCTTTTAAAGAGAGGAAGGCCAACACCTTTCCATTCAGAGTTCCTCTCTCTCCCTTGACGCTCACTCAGCCCCAGAGATGGAGTCCAGCTCCTTTAGTCTTTGTGTTCCTTGACATAATTAATTCCCCCATTGACCAAGCCAGTTTGAATTTGATTACATGCTACTTGCAGCCAAAGGCATTCTGACAGATACAGATTCTTAAGCAATTTTGATGCAATGTGGTAAGTGTCATAATCAAAGTATTCACACAGTTTTTCACTGAGACAGCAGAAGAAAAAATCGGCTCACAGGGCTTGGGGAGGACCAAGACAGGTGATTCCTGAATTACAGTCATGATTGGGGTGCTGGTATTGCTGATTTTGGTTTTTGGTTTTGTTTTTTATTTTGATTTAAATTTTATAAGAATTAACGTCTATTTCTAGGCTACATACTTAAGATAAAACATTCAGGCATCTCTCTTGATGAGTAGTTCTGGATTTCTGTTACAAAAAGAAATCTCCAGGGGTGCCTGGTGGCTCAGCCAGTTGAGCATCCAACTCTTGATTTCAGCTCAGGTCATGATCTCACAGTCATGGGATCAAGCCCCACATCAGGCTCTGCACTGAGCATGGAGCCTGCTTAAGATTCTTTCTCTCCCTCTCCTCCTCCTCTCATACATGCACAAGCATGCACACACACAATCTCTCTCTCTCTCTCTCTCTAAAAGAAAAAAAAAGAAAGAAAGAAATCTCCCACTGTTAAAAGAAAAAAAGCCTTGACAATTCTGCTATGTGATTTCAGTATCTCATTTCTCTGCATTAGGCATCTCAACCCTTATTAAAATCAAATACAAAAACAAGAAAACTTAGCAAACTTGAACCTAAAGTGAGAATCACTTCATTATCATTAATGAATAATCACCCTCACATTAGTGAACTAACTTTAAAATATCAAGCTTAACTCCTAATTAACCTTCAATCGATGCTTTAAATAAATTTTATTGTAGTTACTTTACAAAGTAAAAATATCATTAATAACACAACATGTTCCATGTTGTCATCTTCCATATACTGTGACTAATAGAAAGTATTTCTTTAATTTTCCAAACTCGCTGTTTTAAAATGATATTAAGGATGGGGACGGTGGGGAAGAGCAGAAGTCAGATCATGGATGTCCCGCCAGGTCACACTGACACTGGGCAATGTCCTGAGGGCTAGGCCTGGTGAACACACAGTAGCTACACTGTTTGTCCATCAGAAAAACATCTGGGGGCACCCGGGTGGCTCAGTTGGTTGAGCATCTGACTCTTGATTTTGGCTCAGGTCATGATCCCAGAGTCATAGAATCGAACCCTGTGTCAGGCTCCATTCTAAGCATGGAGCCTGCTTGAGATTCTTTCTCTCTCTCCCTCTCCCTCTCCCTCTCTCTCTCTCTCTCTCATTCTCTGTGTCTCTCTCCCCTTCTGCCCCTCCCCCACTCATGCTCTCTTTCTCTAAAATTAAAAAAAAAAAAAAAAAAGAAAAGAAAAACATCTGGCTGGGGCATGTTAGGGTCAGGGCCCAAATAAGCACCCCTGAGTTCTTCTCGATACCTGCCCCAGCTGGTCACATGGAAATAACCCCAAATCCAGATCAAAGGGAACCAGGCAATCAGTGTATGTCCTAGTTACCAAGAGACAAGAGCAACCCTGTTCTTTCTTCTCAAGGGTAGAGAGAGGGTCCTCCCACAAAATCCTGCATCCCAGACACTTGGTATATTACCGAGAACTAAGGAGCTATGGTTATCATTATGGAAGACTTTTCATGTGCCAGCCCTTCTAAGAAACACTCTGTAGGCATTATTATATTACATCTTCTTAATGACCCTGAGAGGTAGGTATGGGGCGGGGGGGGGACCATCACCAATGCCGATACCCATGTGTTCCTCTATACTTCCTCCCCAGCAGCTAGTCTGAGGTCATCAGCCTGAGCTGTAGCCAGTGGACTATAGGCAGACGGGATGGATACCACTCCGTGGCTTAAGTCCTAAAGCCAAGGTCTGCAAACACTTTCTGCAAAGGGCCAGGTAGTAAATATGTGAGGCTTTGCAGACTCTATGGTCTGTCAACAACTGACTCAACTCTGCCACTGCAGAGCGAAAGCAACCATTGACAAAAAGTAACCTAATGGGTATGCCTGTTCCAATAAAACTGTATTTACAAAACCAGTCAGAGACTACATTTGGCTCATGGGTGTAGTTTGCCAACCTCTGTTCTAAAACATCCCACTAAATCCTCATCCTTGGATGGCTTAATACAGAGGATCCAGCAGAGAACCCTGAGGAGGGGATGACAGAGCTGCAAAATGGAAGAACCTGGCTCCCCGAGTCACTGATGTAAGGGGGCCACCTAACCCGAATTGTACTGCAACTGAAGCAAGAAATTACTTGCGTGGTGTTCAAGCCACAGAGATCTGGGGAGTGTTTGTCATGCCCTCTTGCATTAATTAGCGGGATTAACAAATTAGGTTTAATTGTTCCTTGTATATAATTGTCCACCTCTTTCCAGCCCAGATAACTGGCTTTATCCACTTTTGGGGGAGGTTATAATTCAGTGAGAGCTCACCCAGTATAGACCCAACTATGCATTATCCCTGAACTGGACAATAGCCTTGCGTCCACACAGTCCTACAGCTTATTCCACACCACTGGCCTTGGACAATTGCTCCTTTGTGACAGCTGAGAAAAATGAGGTTCCAAGAGGGAAGTGATCCTCCCAAGTTTACAAAGCAAGGAAATGGTAGAGCCGGGTCTAAGATGACCATAGCTCCAGGTTTGCTGGGACTTTCCCGGGTTCAGCACCAAAAGTCCCACATCCATCCTGCACAACGGGTCACCACCCAGAACTCAAGCACAGGTCTGTCTGACACCAAAGCTCATCCTCATGGCCAGCAGGAAGCCCAGTTCATCTTGGTCCAATCCCTACTGGGAGGCCTCACACACCAGTGTCCACTCCAGGTGTGCTAGACCTGGGGGATCAGCAGGGAGCCAGGTCATCTCCTTCCCCCCAGGCCTTGGGCCTCTTCTCCGAAGTGGTGAGTCAGGCATGAATTTTAAATATACACTAGCTTGAGTGTGGAAGTCAGCCCTGACATCTATAAAATGGCACTAAATCCTGCTTTTATGAGCTCTTGCTACTTTCTGCTGAGTGTTTTATCACACTCACTAGAAGTTTACTGAGGAGAGTTAATAACCCAAAAACACTGTGGCCTGCCCGTCTCCGGATTGAGGAGCAGTGGAACACCCAGCTGGTGATGTCAGAGGTGCTATGAGCACTCGTGCCATGGACGCATGTGTCCCCCTTCCCCCTTGCTCTGCTCTGCCTCGGCCCAGCCCACCATTCCTTCTTCCATCAGTCCATCCTGCCATATGCTCTGGGCCCAACCCCAGGATGGGTGCTCAGGTGGTCAGGGAAGAGCTCTCTGAGAGGGTGAAACCTGAAAGTTGAGAAGAGAAGAAGCTGCTAATGCCAGAAATGAAGGGAAGAGTGTCCCAGGGAGATGGAAGGGCATGGACAGAGGCCTTGAATCCTGTGACACTTTACCCAGCCAGAAAAGGCTTTCCAGACAGGAGGGGAGATGGCCAGGACAAATCCTGGAACACCAGACTAGAAGAGACAGGCGGAGGAGGGAATGTCCAGAAAGGAGACAGAAACAGAACAGAAAGCTGGGAGGGAAAACCAGGCTGGAGGGAAGTATGCATGATGAGGCAGGGGGCATCTCAGGAAGACAAAGCTCAGTAGTGTCAGATAGTACAGAAAAACTGAGTAAGAAAGGGGTCCCTTGTCTTTGACAATGTCAAAGTCACAGTTATTAAGTGCCTACTGTGGACCAAGTTCTGTGCCAAGTTCCAGGGAAGGAGATAAAATAAAACACAGGGGCTTAAGGAGAGGGGTTGGGGAGCAGAGAAATATTAAAATGATTACAGTGATATGAGTACGATGCTATGGGATCCTACAAGAGGAGCAGAGGAACTCTAGATGGGGAGTTGAGGGTTCTTGTGAGAGCAGGGCACATGTGATTTGGGTTGTGATGAGTGAATAGGAGTTTACTAGATAGGTAGAGAGACAGAGGAAACATCCTGAGGCAAGCAGCAGAGGCATATGCTCAGGAATGCAGGGAGGTCCCTTACCCTGGGAGAGCGAGGAGACAAGGCTGGGAAGAAGGGTGGTGGTAAAGGACCCCCCGGGCCCTGCCAAGGAGTCTGGGTTTATTCTCCAGGCAACAGAGCAGCGTGGAGGGAGGCAGTACCCAGTTTGCACCTTAGAAAATAGTCTCAGGGCGCCTGGGTGGCTCAGTAGGTTAAGTGTCCGACTCTTAATTTCGGCTCAGGTCACGATCTCACGGTGTGTGAGTTCAAGCCCCACATCAGGCTCTGCACTGACAGCACGGAGCCTGCTTGGGATTTTCTCTCTTTCTCTGTCCCTCCCCTACTAGTTCATATTCATATTCTCTCTCTCTCTCTCTCTCTCTCTCTCTCTCTCTCTCTCTCTCCCCCCCCCTAAAATAAATAATAAACATTTAAAAAAGAAAATAGTTTCGGCTATGCATTCCAGCCCCAGCTTTGACACTAAGTCCCTTCCATGCTCTGGGCCTCAGTTTCAGCCCTCTGAGTGGGGAAATGAGACTATTCCCCTCCCGTCCTTATAATCTGAGGGCTCTGCGGTTATTGTAAGAGTCGCTGTTCTGAGAGTACCTTTCGTTTCTGTGCATCCGGTAGAAGTAAATTCATCACGTAGATTCAGATTTTCAGAGTCATAATTTGCCTTGAGTTTTTGAGAAGTTTTTGCCTGAAAGACTGCCTGGGTCAAGCATGCCACCAGCACATCTAAGAGGCTTGTTCCCAGTTCCCCGGTGAGGATGAGAAGTGAGAACTCCATCGTAGCCCAGGGGAAGGGCTGACATTTGGTGAGATGTCTGTATTTAAATCCCACCACTTGACATCTGTTTCCAATTAATCTGCCCGTGTTAAGAGGGATGCTGCCCGGAGCACAGGATTCAAGCTCAGTTGGAGAGGCAGAGGGAGGCAGCCTTAAAGACTTAATGCAAAGCCAGTGCACTGGCTCCCTCCACTCACACAGGGGCTCCCACATACCCCCGGGAACACCTGGCCTGCGAGGTGCCTGAGGATGAGCTCCACTCCTCTCTCTGCAATTTACACTTCAGCCATAAGGGGCATGATGAGTTTGAAGAACTAAAAGCAAAGCCAAGGTCTCAGATATACTGAGCGGAGACTGGCATGAGGTGGGTGGGCAGGTAGGCAGGGGCCAGATCTCGCAAAGTCTTATAGGCTGAAAGGAGGACTCCCATTTTTTTTTCTAGGTCTGGTGGGAACTGAGATGGTCCAGTTTGCATATTTAAGAGATCCGGCCTCTCCATGGAGAACGGGTTGGACAGAGCCAAGAGTAGAAGGGGAACATCGTTTCAAATGACACTAGAAAAGGCAAAACTGGAGACAGTAAAAAGACCAGCAGTGCCCAGGGTTCGGGGAGAGGAGGAGAGAAACAGGTGGAGCACAGAGGATTTTTAGGGCAATTGAACTACTCTGTATGACACTGTAAGGATGGACCCGTGTCACTATATGTTCATCCAGACCCATAGAAAGTACAACACCGAGAGAGAGCCCTAATGTAAATTACGGATGTCGGGCAATGATGTGTCACTTCAAGTTCATCGACTGTAACAAATGTGCCACTGGGGGGGGGGGGGGATTGTGCCTGCGTGGGGACAGGGGTGTGTGGGAAACCTCTACTTTGCATTCAGTGTTGCAAAACCTAAAACTGCTCTACAAAATAAAATCTATTAATCCAAAAACATTTAAAAACCATGTGCACCTGGGTGGCTCAATTGGTTAAGCGTCCGACTTTAGCTCAGGTCATGATCTCACAGTTCATGAGTTCGAGCCCCTCGTTGGTTTCACTGCCCTCAATGAGGAGCCCGCTTCCGATCCTGTCTCCCTCTCTCTCTGCCCCTACCCCACTGTCTATCTCTCTCTCAAAAATAAACATAAAAAATTTTTAAAACATTAAATTCACCTGTTTCTGTTCACTTATTTTAATGTGGCAGCAAGGAAATACGACCTCTCAGGTGTGGCTCTCACTATGGCTCTACAGGCTGGCGGTGAGTTAGAAGGGATGGTGGTTATTTAGACTAGGGTCGTTAGCAGCGGTAAATGAGAAAGGAGAAGCCGTGTCTGAGGTGTGGGTCAGAGGTAGTTTTGGCAGGTCTCGCTGATAAACTGGATGTCGGGAAGGAGCAAGGGAAAGGGGGATATCAGAGATGATGGCTGTGGGTCTGGTCTGAGCACTTGGATGGACGGTGGTGTCATTTCCTTGGATGAGGAGGGAAGACAACGGGAGGAGCAGTGAGTTCCTCTGGGACAAAGTGAGTTTGAGACGCCTCCGAGATGCCAAGTCAAGACGTCAAACAGACAATTGGATACACCAGCCTAGAATATTCAGAAGCAAAGTCTGGGGAGAACACCTAAATTTGGAAGCAATCATTTGGAAAAACTAGGTCCCCCTTCTGTGTATGAATCTCACCAGACAGACAGACAAACAGAGCCATTAATCGCACTCCTCTGCTCTCTCCATTACAGCAAAGCCTTCTGAATATGCAAATCTTCTCTCTGGCTTTGAGTCTTCTCTGTATGTCACCAGCTCTCTCCTCTTCACTGCCCCCACCAGATAAACTCTCTTTCTTGGTTCGCCCACCCCCCAAACTTGCCAGGCAAAAACTGTGGCGAAGGCACCCATTGCAGACAATCTTCATTGGAGGACTGTGGGTCAGGATGTTTGCACAAATGCCTCACAGCATCATTTATCTTGAGGCATGTCAACTCGAAAAATGTTAGTTCATGTCACTGTCGGTGTAAATGCCAAAAATTAGCTTTCTTTCATCAGAAAACGGAATAATTAACTTTGCAACTGTTTCCAAAACTGCTAATTAATGGGTTTTACCCACTTGATTTGTCAGGCTACATTGCGAGCTGAGCAGCGCCTGAGCCCCTGGAGGATTCCCGTCCTCCCCTTCTCTCTGTCCCCTGCAGCCGGAGTCAGGAGAAGTTGCAGGTAAACAAGTGGAGAAAAGCAAGACCAAAGGAAGGTGCTGCCATTTTGGAGTCGAGCGGTTCCTTTTCCTTTCGAAATCAGTCTCCCGCCACTTTTCTTTCGCACATGACCATCCCCCACCCAGTTGATCTCAAAAGTGCAGGACTCAGCCTTAGTTGACGGGATCTCCATCCACCTGTCACCCAAACTTGAAGGTCAAATCGCCTGCCTCGCTCCCTCAACCAAGGTGCTGGGCATGGTGGTTAAAGACTTAGGCCCTGGAGGCAGGCCGATGTGGGTTTCATGGCCAGGTTGAGTTCCTCCCAGCTGTGCATCCTTAGGCAAGACACTTCCCGTCTCACTACCTCGGTTTCTTCATCTATAAAATGGGATTCACAGTAGACTTAAGTCATGCCATGGTTGAAAGCTTAAGGGAGATGATAAATGCACGGTCTTGGGCACAGTACTTCAGATATCAAGTCATCAACAAACAGGGCTCTTAGTACATCTCTTACTCCATTTCCATCTACAGGCCCACTCCCCCTCACCTGGACTGTTGCCTCTTCACTGAGAGCCAGCCCATCCCCCACTGGGATTGCCAGAGAAGTGTTCCCGCCATGCAAATCTGAGCATTTAGTGAACTAGATCACTGGTCCCAGTTATTCCTCTACTACATCAGGATTATACATCCATATCCTTCACCTTGTAACTTTGCAGGGCCTCCTACTGTAGATGGAGTGTACTTCCCCACCCCTCTGATATTTTTCATTTCTTTGTTTAATTGTAGTTAAGTACACATAAAATTTACCATCTTCTCTTGGTATTGGCTGCTATCAATATTGACTGCTAATAGATTTCACCTCCACCCTGCTCTGGAGAATTGTCATTGGCTAAACGGGATCTGTCAGCTTGTAGCCAGTGATTGATTGACAAGGGAGGGGTGTATCAAAGGGGATTAAGGTGGATCCAAAGCAGAGGTACACGTTTTGCTCCAAAACTCTCCACCGAACCAGCTGAAGCCTCTCTCCAGCCAACACCACGTCCTGACTTAACTTTCTTCCTCTGTTTTTTTTTTTTTTTTTTTTTTTTTTTTTAAGATTTTTTTTTTTAATTTTTTTTTCAACATTTTTTATTTATTTTTGGGACAGAGAGAGACAGAGCATGAACGGGGGAGGGGCAGAGAGAGAGGGAGACACAGAATCAGAAACAGGCTCCAGGCTCCGAGCCATCAGCCCAGAGCCTGACGCGGGGCTCGAACTCACGGACCGCGAGATCGTGACCTGGCTGAAGTCGGACGCTTAACCGACTGCGCCACCCAGGCGCCCCTCTTCCTCTGTTTTATTGTGTTTCCTTAGCTTCCCTTCTCCTGAAAGTGGAGAAGTAAACAGTAAAACATGTTCCCAATAATCCTCATGAGCGTAATAAATGGTGGTTGTCTTAAGCCACTGAGTTTTGAGGCGTTTTGTTACATGGCATTAATAACTGATACAATTAGAGCACGTAACAGGTGGAATACCATCCAGCCATTAAAAATGATGATGGGACTCTGTGTATCGCCTCCAGAACAATGACTTACTCAAAGCAGTGTTGCTTAAGAAGAATCGGTCACAATAATGTATGACCAGCAGTGTTCTTTCTGTTAAAGAAAATTAGTACATGGGTATTCAGGTACAGAGAAATGTCCAGGGGGGACTGCAGTGGTTAACAGTGTCTATCCTTGTGTGGTGGGCTTGTGGACAATATATTATTTTTGTCTTTGCACTTATTTTATACCACCTAATATTTAAATTGAATTTTCTTTTTTATTTGAATTAAAGTTCAAGTCAAAACAACAAAATTACCAACTTAACCATTTTTAACTGTTCAGTCCATTAGTATTAAGTACATTCATGTTGTTGTTGTTTTTTTTAATTTTTTTTTTTTACATTTATTTATTTTTGAGAGACAGAGACAGAGCGTGAGTAAGGGAGAGGCAGAGACAGAGAGAGACAGAATCAGAAGCAGGTTCCACGCTCTGAGCTGTCAGCACAGAGCTCAACGCGGGGCTCGAACCCACGAACCATGAGATCATGACCTGAGCCGAAGCCGGACGCTTAACCGACTGAGCCACCCAGGCGCTCCAGTACATTCATGTTGTTGTACAGCAAAACTCCAGAAGCTTTCCTCTTGCAAAACTGAAACGACATCAAGCAACCAACCACTCCCCATTCCTCCCTCCTCTCAGCCCCTGGCAACCACCATTCTACTTTCTATCTCTATGAACTTGACCACTGTACATACTTCATATAAGTGGAATCATCCAGTATTTGTCCTTTTGTGTCTGGCCTATTTCACTCAGCATCATGTCCTCAAGGTGCTCTCATGCTGTAGGATGTGTCAGAATCTCCTTCCTTTTTACGGCTGAATAGTACTCCTATTGGTGTTGGGCTTAGCCATGTGACTTGCTTTGGCCAATGAAATGTTAGCAGAAGGATGGGATGCATGCAGGATCTTTATATATGCTTGCATAGCTTGCCTTGGCTTCCTGTGCTCCAGACCCACAGAGCTGAGGAGGGGAATCTGATGATTATTCCCCCGCAATCCCATCCCTGCCCGGAGCCCTCTCTAGATGCATTAAATGTGTTCTTCCCATTTAAGATGGAGGCTCTTAGCTTAAGAGAGCTCTTGATAACCCATCTTATCCCAGCCAAAGGTCTGCCTTCTCCCATCACAAGAATACCACCAGGCAATGAACTCACAGGCCACAGAACAGGAAGGCTCACAGACCAAATTGAGATGCTCAAACCATGCTATTCGCTAAACCAAATAAGACACAAAGCAAAAAAATCAAAAATAAGACATGAGGTTAGTTGACACATTTGAGATAGGAGTATGTAATGTTCATATGTCCTATGTCCTTCTCTATCACATTAGCCTGCCCCGCTGATGTGTGGTTCAGAGGACCAGAGTTCAGGTTTGAGCATGGGGTGTCCAACAGATGGAAGGTGCCTGGGTCAATCATACATAGACTCTATGGAAGAGACAAGGCAAGAGTGTATGCCTGGCCACTGCCACAGTCTTACCACTCACTTCTGAACATCGCTGGGTTTTATTCTTATTTCTTGGACAGAGCATAGGTGGGGACAGAACAAGACCAGGATTGGTAACACCAATGGGTGAACAATTTAGGGAGGACCTGTTGGAAATGGTACAATCATGACTTGATCTTTCCACCCATTTCTTTTTTTTTTTTTTTTTTTTAAACGTTTTTTTTTTTTATTTATCTTTTTGGGACAGAGAGAGACAGAGCATGAACGGGGGAGGGGCAGAGAGAGAGGGAGACACAGAATCGGAAACAGGCTCCAGGCTCCGAGCCATCAGCCCAGAGCCTGACGCGGGGCTCGAACTCACGGACCGTGAGATCGTGACCTGGCTGAAGTCGGACGCTTAACCGACTGCGCCACCCAGGCGCCCCTTTCCACCCATTTCTATTAATAGTACTCTTGTTTGTTTTACCATAGAAACCAATGAATCCATCTCTGACAAGCAGATTGCTAACATTCTTACTATCTATATTCAACACATCTTATGAATTCTGCCGGAGTCTCAGAAGCTTACTCATTGTGTGTACTTAACACATCCTCCAAGTTTTGCCTCTGTTGCATAAGCTAGAAGCTTATGTACTATCTACACCAAACACTTTGGAGAAGGTTCATCCATCTTATTTGTTTTTCTTGTCCTTGTTGGAAGAATTACATATTCTCAAGGAATACAGTAAACACATGTTACATTTTCCAAACCACCCACATTCCCACCACTCCATCACCTCCACCTCAGTCCAAGCTGCTGCCATCTTTCACCCAATCCACCTGTAACTGGTGTCCCCACTGCCACACTGACCACCCACACGGCAACCAGAGTCCCATCTGAAAGGGAACTCTCTTCCTGCTCCGCCCAGCCATAGAGTCTGAACTGCCAAGTGGCATTAAGGCCTATTGTGTTATGGCCACAACTACCTCTCCTCTCTCTGTGTCCCACTGTTACCATCCCTACACCATGCACTCTCAATTCCAGCCCTGCCTAGAATGAGCTACTTCCTGAGTGCCTGCTCAACTCCTACACTCCAATCCAGAACCATCTCAGGAATCACCCCCTGTGATGGCTAGTTTTATGAGGCAACTTGACTACTAATATGTCCTATCTCCTTCTCTGTCACATCAGCCTGCCCTGCTGATGTATGGCTCAGAGGACCAGAGTTGAGGTTTGAGCAAGGGGGTCCAACAGATGGAAGGTGCCTGGGTCAATCACGTATAGCCCAGAGAGCTGGTAAAACATTGTATCTGGGTGTATCTGTGAGGGTGTTTCTGGAAGACATTAGTATTTGATTCAGTAGGCTAAGTAAAGAGATCTGCCTCCACGAATGTGTGCAGGCCTCAGCCAATCCACTGGGGACATAAATGAAACAAAAAGATGAAGGAAGGGAAGACTGATCTCTCTCTCTCTCACTGTCTCTCTCACTCTTGCTCTCTCCCTCTTCTTGGGACATCCATCTTTTCCTACCTCACACATTGGAGCTTCTGATTCTCAGGCCTTAGGACTCTAAGACTTATACCAACAGCTCCTCAGTTCTCAGGCCTGTGGCCTGAGACTGAATTATACTGCTAGATCTCCGGGTATCCCAACTGGCAGCAGATAGCGGGACTTTTCAGCCTCTATAACCATGTAAGTCAATTCCTTTAATAAATGTCTCATATCTATCTATCTATCTACCTATCTATCTATCATCTACCTATCTACCTATCTATCCATCCATCTATCTGTCTGTCTACCCATCCATCTATCTACCCATCCATCCATCCACCCATCCATCTATCTATCTACCCATCTATCTATCTATCTATCTATCTATCCATCCACCCACCCATCCATCCTATAGGTTCTGTTTTTTTGGAAAACCCAAACTAACACACCTCCTCTGGGAACCAGTAAATATTTGGGGAGAAAAAAAAGGAAGGAGGATGGCAAAGGGAAGGGAATATGGAGGGAGAGAAGGATGAAGGGAGGAGAGCTATAACCATCATGCTATAGAAGGAACTAACCCCAGAAGTGATCATTGTCCTGCCCCTCTAGGTATTTAAGCAAAAGACTGAATGATGTCTCAGAAAAAAAAAAAAAAAGAAACAGAAATCATTCAAACATAGAATGTGTAGTCAGACAAGCTACAGTCTATGATCTTTCCTTGGATTATGGGTGTTCTAATTATCTCTTGATGCAACAAAGTACCCTGATAACTTAGTGGCTTACAACAACAGCCATTTAATTATGTTTCATGATTTGGTGGCAAGGTTCACCTGGACCATTTTTCTGCTCTCTGTGGCACTGACTGTGGGCACTCGGTGGTTGGTATTCAGTCATCTGGGCTGGGCTGGAGGATCCAAGATGACATCACTCACAGATCTGGACATTGGTAAGGACTAGAAGGCTAGACTCAGCTGAGCACCTCCCCTTCTCTGTGTAGACTCAAAGCCTGTCCATGAAGTGTGTCCAGAAGTGTGGTCAGACTTCAACAGCAGCTCAGGCTCCAGGAGACCAAGCTGAATGTTGCCAGTCCTTTTAAAAACTAGACTGAGAACTGGCATGGCAGCACTTCCTCCATACACATTTTTGGTCATATCAGTCACAAGCCAGCCCAGATCCAAGGGGAGAAAAAATAGACTCCATCTCTTGATGAGGTGAATGTCAAAATAATCGCAGCCATTCATAAATTCCTGGTGCAGAACCGATGACCACACCTCCAGAAAGACTTACCAGGACTGGGACCAGTCCAGGGAAAGCAACTCCTGAATCCCTGACCCATGGCAACTGTGAGAGATAACATATGTTTATTGGTGTTTAAAGCCACTTAGTTTGGGGGTCATGTGTTACATAGCAACAGATTATAAAGACGGGTGCCTTCACCAAACTGTCTTGTCCAAAACCGAATCCTGGGTAGAAGGCAACCAGGGACTGAACTTGTGATGTATTTTAGGATAAGAACTTCAAGGAAATTATCAGACCAGATCTTCAAAATCTGCTATCTCAGGGACAATTCTCATTCATGTATTCATTTAACAAATATTTATGAGTGCCCACCATGTGCCATGCACTAAGCAAAGTGGTAGAGACAGAAGGATAAGTAAAAATAGACATGGTCCCCCAATTTGCAGACCTCTATGAGAATATCCCATTCTGGGCCCTGTCCTGCTCTGTAACCTGGGAAGGTACACCCCGCAGGCTGGTACTGGGTCCCCAGGCAGCTTTGATCATTCACAGCCTCTGACTAAGCCCACCTTGCTCTCTGCTCTTCATCCCTGGGGTCATTCCTTGTAAAGGGCCGCCCTCTGCCCCATTGCTTGGACCTAGCTCTCTGACCTCTGGCTTCCCCCCGTAGGGGGGAAGAGTCAGGTACGGCAGCACCACCGTGAGCCAGCGCTTTAAGTCTAGGCCACCAGTCTGGAAGTCGCTCGGGCCCCATTCTTCCTGGCACCTCCACGGACTGCTTGCCGCCCCAGCTGAACAGAGACACTTATCCCTGGTCTGGGCTGTCTCTTCACTTCCCCTCGAGCCCAGGAGCCATTGTCCCCGGCCAGCGAGGCGCATCTCGGACGCACCATGTCCTCGGGCTCTTTTTCCTGCTCTGCCTGGATTGGGCTCATTTACTAAAAATTAGTTGGGAATGAAAAAAGCCCCTAGTTTATTAGCGTGCTATTATTCCCCTCCCGCCATCCCCCTGCCGCATGATGGATTGCCTGGTGAGGGGACGCAGCCCCAGCCGGGGAGTGAGCGAGCTCGGCGCGGTCCCCGGCGCAGACAGATGGGGAGGCCGAGTCCTGACCATGATTGATTAGCTCCGCAAAGCCTGTTGAGCGGAGTTCCATCAAGATTGATGCTTTCTCCTCATAACAGCATTTCCAAAAAGTTTCTATTACATTTTGATTATGTTTATAGAATCTCGCTGGTCTGGGGGAAGATGCAATCTCGTTCCCAGTGTGTGTGTGTCTGCGTGGGCCGTCGCAGGGCCTCTGCCCAGGGCCCCTCACTTTGCGGGCAGCAGGAAGGACCTCCCTTGCCTCCCAAGATCAAGCAGGAGGAAGCCAGTGTCCACTCTCCCGTTCCCTGAGGTTCAGTCTCACGGCAGCTCTGGTTTGGGAGGGCAAGTCCCACAGGTGTTCTAAGCCCTGGGCCTGAGACCGACAAGAGGGTGGGGAAGGGAGTGGGCAGGCCCTCGTCAAATGTCCGGTAAGCTCCGTGTTCAAATATGTATCTGAACGTGTCTATCTGTGCATGTGTGTGTCACACCTTACCCCATGAGGGATTTGGATGATTAACAGGAAACAGTAAAAAGATAAAATAAAAAATGAATAGAGAACAAGAATGAGGACCAGGGGAATGCAAATCAGCCCAGAACAGCAAGTCCAAAATGAAGAAGTAAAATATGTATGCAGTCAAGTAAGGTCCCACAATCCGGTCTGAGTTTCCTGAGAGTCAAAGAGAAAAGGGGAATAAAATCAGTTTACTTAGGTCTTACTGTCCTTAATAAAAAAATGAAAAAGTCCAGTTCTTCAGAGGACTCGATTCTTCCATTGAGAGTTTCTTCCATTTTAATTCTAAAACTTTTTTTTAATGTTTATTTATTTTCGAGAGGGAGAGAGACAGAGCATGAGCAGGGGAGGGGCAGAGAGAGAGAGAGAGAGAGGGAGACACAGAATCTGAAGCAGGCTCCAGGCTCTGAGCTGTCAGCACAGAGCCCAACACGGGGCTCGAACTCGTGAACCATGAAATCATGACCCGAGCCAAAGTCGGACGCTTAATCAATTGAGCTACCCAGGCACCCCAAAACCACAGTTTTAAACCTGTTTTATCTATCAGGTGGGCAAAGATCAAAATGTTTAACAATGTGCTGTTGGTAAAAGCTGGAGGAAATAGACACAGATAGTGCTGTTAGAAACAGGTGCACTGGGGCGCCTGGGTGGCACAGTCGGTTAAGCGTCCGACTTCAGCTCAGGTCACCATCTCGCGGTCCGTGAGTTCGAGCCCCGCGTCAGGCTCTGGGCTGATGGCTTGGAGCCTGGAGCCTGTTTCCGATTCTGTGTCTCCCTCTCTCTCTGCCCCTCCCCCATTCATGCTCTGTCTCTCTCTGTCCCAAAAATAAATTAAAAACGTTGAAAAAAAAATTAAAAAAAAAAAAAAAGAAACAGGTGCACTGGTGTTCACCCTTGGAAGGCATTTTGGCAGTATGTATTCAGATTTTAAATATGGAAGTCCACGCTGGGTATTTATTCCACAGATATTCTCATCTATGGGCACAAAGATACATCAACAAGACTGTTCATGAAAGCATTCTGTTTATAGAAAAGTTTGTGAACAAGCCGGATGTCCACCGCTACAAACTTCTTACACAGATAATGATACATCCATGAAAAGAAATGCTAGGCGGCAGTTAAGAAATAAGGGATGGCTGTTGAAAATGCAGTGGTAAGGAATGATCTCCAAGATAAGTGAAAAAAAACAAAGATGTGTAGAGGATACTAAGGAAACAGAGATATACAAATATCCCTTTCATGTCCATATCCTATTTTGCGGAGCTATGCACACAAACCTGGTTACGCGGATTTTCTCTGGGAAGTGACTATAAAGACATGGAATGAAAGATGAAAACAAGACTTACTTTTTAATGAATACTCTTTTGAACTGGTTAGATTTTTTTTTATCATGTGCATGTAACTTTTCAAAATGAAATACTTAAAAAATTTTTAATAAAAAATACCCAATTGCACTTAAAGAAATTTATTCTGTGGAATTAACTGGAGACAGGTGGTAAAATTTATGCTCCAAAATATTTATTATAATTTTATTTCTAATAGTGAAAAATCAGAAATACCTAATTATAGAAGATGGATTTAAATAAATTCTAATATATCCGTGCAGTAGACTATTTTCAACCATCGAAAATCACATTCATAAAGAATGACTTAACGGGGCGCCTGGGCGGCTCAGTCCGTTAAACATCTGACTCTTGTTTCAGCTCAGGTCATGATCTCAAGGTCATGAGATCAAGCTCCACATTAAGCTCTGTTCTGGGTGTGGAGACTGCTTGGGATTCTCTCCCCCTCTCCCTCTGTCCCTCTCCCCCACCAACACTCTCTCTCTCTCTCTCAAATAAAAATAAAATAAAATAAACTTTAAAAAATAATGACTTAGGAGGTGAGAAAACGATCATGAGATATTGTGGGGAAAAAAAATCAGGTACAAAATAGTATGTGTGGTATGATCCTGATTTTTTTCAAACACACACACACACACACACACACACACACACACTGAAATGTTTATGAGATTGAAAGGGTATTCCCCACATGTTAGCAGCCATGCTAACTCCATACTTCATACTTCATACTGCTAACTTCATGCTAAACTTCATACTTTCTATATATTCCACATTTCCTATGAAGAAATATTAATTTTATAATAAAAAGGCATTAAATGTTATATGAAAAAAACATAAATTTCCACTGGCCCACTAACATTGTATGAAAAAGAAATTGATTTCCACTTAGATGGATACCAAGTTCCTAGACACTCCATGGGGCTTAGGGTCTGCCTTTATTAAATAAAAAGACTGAGTTCTAGTGGGGGATTGTTTGGGGGCCAGCCTAATCTTGGGTGAAAGACTCAGTCATCCCAATTAGAGGCCATGTCTCAGTCCCATGGGAGTCACATTTCCCATGGGAAAAGGAAGACAGATGTTCTGTCCCCTTGATATCACCTGTAACTCTTCCCCACATGTTTTTGGCTAAAACCACTACTCTATTTCCAGCAGAAAGCTATAGCAGCTCCTCTAAATCCATCAAGCCTTCAAAGCCCACCACATCTAGGCAGTCTTCCCTGATACCACCTCCTCTGCTTTCTTAGGACACGGTGTGGACACCTCTCTCCAGTCTCCAGTTAGCTACTGAACTGTAAAAGTATTTTAAATTTATTAACAACACCTGCCATTCTTTCCCATCCTTTCTGCTAAACCTATTACACCCATTCAGTCACTCAATCTTCACAACAACCCTATGACAAAGCCTCTATAAATCATAGAGTTGAGGGGCACCTGGGTGGCTCAGTCGGTTAAGCATCCAACTTTGACTCAGGTCATGATCTCATGGTTTGTAAGTTGGACCCCCACATCGGGCTCTGTGCTGACAGCTCAGAGCCTGGAGCCTGCTTCAGTTTCTGTGTCTCCCTCTCTCTCTGCCCCTCCCCTGCTTGTGTTCTGTCTCTCTCTGTCTCTCAAAAATGAATAAATGTTAAAAAAAAAAAAATCATAGAGTTGAGCAAACTGAGGCACTGAGGAACCCAGTTACTTACTCGGGATCTTGCAAACAATAATGGTAGCATGAGGTCTCAGAATTAGTTCAGTGATTTCAAAGACCATAATCTCAACTACTATGAAATGCTGAACTCTTTCCCGATATGCAACTCAGAATCAGAGAGTCTTTCTCCTGGGCAAATCCACCCAAGTATTCATTTCTTCTTCTGACAGCAGCAACTGAATATTGCCTTGGGAGACACCTGAACCTCATTGCAGGCAGCACCTCTGGGGCTATCACACAAGGTATCCCACCTTTCCTGGTCAGGGGACCCCAGCCAACTCAATCATGCTCATTTCCAGGACTTGGAATTTCAAGTGGGTGATACAAGCACAGAAAGGACAGAGGCCCCTTGATCCAACTCATCTTTGATTCCTGATAACTGGACTCTCCTGATAACTCCTCAGGGCTGAACCTATTGACTTTACCTGTACCATAAAATTCCTAGTTTTGCTTGGGTTAGCCAGAATTTGCTCAATTTAGTGACCCTACCTAAAAGGGCCAGTATCTACAATATAAAAAGAACTCTCAAAATTCAAGAGTGAGACACAAAAAAACACCAAGAAAATAAAAATGTTACAGCAACATTGACCAAATGGCATTTATCCCAGAGCGCAAGTTTGGCTGAACTTACAAAAATCAACCAATGCAATATCATATTAATAGAATAAAAGACAAAGACAAAAACCATATGATCATCTCAACAGACACACAAAAAGCACTTGAAAAATCCAATATCCATTTATTAACAAACTAAAAATATACTTAACAAACCAGTAATATAACTGAAACTTCTCAACCTAATAATGACCATCTAGAAGAAAGAAAAAAAACAGCTACCATTATACTTAACGGTGACAAACTAGGTGTTTTCCTTCTGAGATCAGGAACAAGACAAGGATGTCTGCTCTTGCCAATTCTCTTCAGCATTGTACTAGAAGTTCTAGCCAGGATCATTAAACAAGAAAAAGAAATAAAAGGAAGGCAGAAACAAAAGCCATATTTTCCAGATTGGGAAACAAGAAGTAAAATTATCTCTATGCACAGATGACATGATCTTACATGTAGAAAATCCTAAGGAGTTCACTAAAAATGTGTTAGAAAGAGTAACGAGTTCAGCAATCTTACAGGATACAAGATCAATATACAAAAATAGACTGTGTTTCTATACACTTGCAATGAACAATCCAAAAATGAAATTGAGAAAACAATTTTATTTACAATAGCATCAAAAAGAATAAAATACTCAAGAATAAATCTAGCAAAAGAAGTGTAAGACTCCTATGCTGAAACTATAAAGGTATCATTGAAAAAAGCTGAAGACCTAAATAAATAGAAAGATAGCTAATGTCAATGTATTGTAAGATTTAATGTAAAATGGCAAATACTCCTCAGATAGACCAATAGGATCCCTACCAAAACTTTCAGTTGCTTTTTTTTTTTGCAGAAATTCACAAGCTGACCCTAAAAATATATATGGAAGTGCAAGAAAAGACAAAAACAATGGACAGAAGAGACAAAATCATCTTGGAAAAGAAGAACAAGATTGAAGGACTCACACTTCCCAATTTGAAACCTTACACTATAGCTACAGTAATCAGGACACTGTGGTACTAGTACAACAATAGAAGTCTAGATCAATGAACTAGAATTCAAAATCCAAAAATAAACCCTTACACTTATGGTCAATTTATTTTCAAGAATGATGCCAAGAAAATTCAATAGAGAAAGAATGGCCTTTTCAGAAAGTGATGCTGAGACAACTGGGTATCCACATGCAAAAGAATGAAGCTGGGCCCCTACCACACATTCTATGAAAATTAACTCAAAATTGATCAGTGACCCAAATGTAAGAGCTAAGTCTCTAACAGTCCTGAGAGAAAACACAGGAGTAAATCTTCATGTCCTTGGACTGGGTAATGGTTTCTTCGATATGACACCACAAGCACAAACAACCAAAGAAGAAAAATAGATACATTAGATTTCATCAACATTAAGAACTTTTATGCATCAAGAGACACTATCAAGAAAGTAAAAAGGCAATCCACAGAATGGGAGAAAATATCTGCAAATCATATATTCGACAAGAGACTTGTGTTTAGAGTATATAAAGAACTCTACAACTCAATGACAACAAAAAAGAGAAACAACCCAGTTTAAGGATGTGGAATAGACATTTCTCCAAATAATTTATACAGATTGCCAATTAGCACATGCAAAGATGCTGAACATTATTAGTCATTAGGGAAATGGAAATCAAAACTACGATGAGATGCCACTTCATGCCCACTGGGGTGGCCATAATCAAAAATATGGAACAACAAATGTTAGGGAGGATGTGGAGGGATTGAGGCCTCATACTTTGCTGGCAAGAAGACAAAATGGTGCATCCACTCTGGAAAACAGCTTGGCATTTCCTCAAAACATGGAGTTTTCATAAAACCCAGCAATTCCATTCCTACATGTATACACAAGAGAAATGAAAACATGCTGGGACAAAAATTTGTACACAGATATTCATCAGACCCCAAAAATGGAAACAACACAAATGTCTATCCACTGTTGAATGGATAAACAAAATGTGATAGACCCACTTAGTGGAATATTATTCACCTATAAAAACGGATAAAGTTCTGGGGTGCCTAGGTGACTCAGTCATTGGAGCATCCAACTCTTGATTTCGGCTCAGGTCACGATCTCATGGTTCATGGGATCAAGCCCACATCAGTCTCCGTGCTGATGGCACAGAGCCTGCTTAGAATTCCCTCTCTGCCTCCTCTCTCTCTCTCTCCCCTTCTCTGTCTCTAAAAAATAAATAAATAAACATTTAATGGGCATTGAGGAGGACACCTGTTGGGATGAGCACTGGGTGTTGTATGGAAACCAATGTGACAATAAATTTCATAAATAAATAAATAAATAAATAAATAAATAATAAAATGAAAATGGGTGAAGTTCTGAAACATGCTTCAACATGGATGAAACTTGAAAACATTATAAAAAGTGAAAGAAGTCAAATACCAAAAGTCATATATTATAAAATTCATATAGTGTTTGCCAGGGACTGGGGAAAGGGGAATAGAAAGTGACTGAACGGGCATGGGGTTTCATTCTGAGTTGATGAAATATTCTGAAATTAGATAGTGATGTTCAGTGTACAACTTTGCTAATATACCAAAAATTACTCAATTGTACCCTTTAAAAGAATGAATGTTATGATATGTGAATTATATCTCAATAAAGCTGGTTTTTTTTAAAAAAAAAAAAAAAAGAGGTCAAAACAAACTCAGTAAGAAAGCAAACAATCCAATTAGAAAATGGGCAAAAGCTATAAAGAGACATTTCGCAGAAGATGATATACAGGTGGCAGAGAAGCACATGAAAAGATGTTCAACATCATTAGCCATTAGGAAAATGCAAATTAAAACCACAATGGAACCCATTAGGATGACAAAAATAAAAAGTAGTAACAACACCAAATGCTGACAAGGATGCAGAGAAACTGGAACACCCTTACATTGCTAGTGGGACTGTAAAATGATAAAAAAAATCATCCTGGAAAACCATTTGGCAGTTTGTTATAAAAAATTAAGCATACAATTATCGTATGACCTAGCAGTTTTATTCTTGGGTAATTATCCCTAAGAAATGAAATTTTACTTTCACACATAGGTGAAACTGTATGAAACCCTATACATGAAGGCTGCGATAGCTTTATTAGTAATAGTGCAAAACTGGAAATAACCCACATAGCCTTCAATGGATGAGTAAACTCTGGTACACCCATAGCATGGAATACTACTTAGCAAGAAAAAGGAATGAATTGTTGATAGACACAACCTGGATGAATCTCCAGGGAAGTATGCTGAGTTTTCAAAAGCTTCCCAAAAGGCTGCATACTGTATTATTCCATTTATGTAAGATTTGGGGATAGGGGAAGCTTAGAAATGAAGAATGGATTAGAGATTGCCAGGAGTTGTAAACTGGGGGCTGGGGAATAGGAGGGAGGTGGGGATGATTATTTAAGGGCAACATAAGGGATCCTTACAGTAATCCATCTATCTTGACTGTGGTGGTGGATACCTTAACCTACCCATGTATTAAAATTATAGAGAACTGGGGCGCCTGGGTGGCGCAGTCGGTTAAGCGTCCGACTTCAGCCAGGTCACGATCTCGCGGTCCGTGAGTTCGAGCCCCGCGTCAGGCTCTGGGCTGATGGCTCGGAGCCTGGAGCCTGTTTCCGATTCTGTGTCTCCCTCTCTCTCTGCCCCTCCCCCGTTCATGCTCTGTCTCTCTCTGTCCCAAAATAAATAAAAAAAAAATGTTGAAAAAAAAATAAATAAATAAATAAAATAAAATTATAGAGAACTAAAGGGTGGCCCAGTCGGTTGAGTCTGACTTGATTTCAGCTCAGGTCATGATCCCAGGGTCATGGGATCAAGCCCCACATCAGGCTTCAAGCTGAATGCGGAGCCTGCTTGAGATTCTCTCACTCTCTCTCTCACTCTCTCTCTCTCTCTTCCCCCTCCCTACCCTTCTCAAATAAAAAAAATGTACAGAACTAAATACATACACACACACATAAGTACAAGTAAAAGTGGGGAAACATTAGTAAGATCTATAAATTGTATCAATGTCAATATCCTAGTTGTAATATTGTACTACAATTTTAGGAGATGTTACCACTACAGGAATATGGGTAAAGGGTACATAAGATCTCTCTGTGTTATTTCTTACAACTGCATATGAATCAACAATTAACTTAAGACAAAAAAAAAAGTTTAATTTTAAAACCCTCTACCTGATATGGTGGAAGGAATGGTGGAAGGAAAGGAGGGAGTGAGGGGGGGAGGGAAAGAGGGAGAAAGACAGAGGAAAGGAAGAAAAGTAACATTTGCTATGGATTTGCCTTGTTGTAGAATCCAGGCTCTTTAACACCTGGCTGGAGATACATATTATTATTATCCCCATTTTATAGATGAAGAAACTGAGGCTCAGAGAATAACTATCCTGTTCTCAAAGATACACTTTGAGAATTCAGGATGCAAGCTCTGCTCCCTGGCTCTCCCTCTGCCTGCCTCCATCCGTTAGGCAAATACAGCCATCAATCAAATGTAGGCAATGACTGCATTACTCAAGAGGAAATTGAAGCCAGACTGTAAGATGCAGTCCACAAAATTCATGATTTCTTCCCCCACCCCCGCTCCTTCTACTTGGTCCCTTTTTCATATGGATTGGGTTTTTATTTCTGCATTTATTGCACACGCAAATTACAGATGAGAGCATCGACTACACAAGTCATTACTCAGAGTAGCATCTCCCCAACTGCCACCGGACGAGGACCGAACAGCTTGTGGTTAATTTGCTATATAATCACTGGCTGTGACAGGGGGGCAGGGCTGTGCCTGTGCTAATATTTGGAAAGAGGAAGCTGAGCAGAGAGGACTCCTGGGGCATGGGGAGGGAAAGTGGGATTGGTCGGACCAGAGAGAAAAGAAGAGAGCTGGTGGGGAGCAGAAGGAGGGGGCGCTGCCCCAGTCAGAGGCTTCTGGAGGGTCTGCTCCCCTGCCAAGGAGTACTGTTGCTCAAACCCATTAGTCACATCTCCATGGGGGAACTAACCAGAATCCCCACTCTCCCAGCCTCCATCGTTCCTGGCCACTGCCACTGTTGCTTCAGCTCAGAGGAGGGATATTTGTACGCACAGGCATCAACATGGGTATGGGTCACGGGCTGGAGGAAGTTTACCAACAGGCAAGAGTTACACCACTCTACCAGTGTGCTAACAATCCAACAAGAAAAAAAGGCCAACAGTTTGATAAAAAATGGGCAAAGGATGTGAACAAGCAGTTCTCAGATTAGGAAGCTTATGTAGCCTCTAAACATACAAAAAGATGCTTAACCTTGGGCTTTAAAAAAAAGGAAATACAAGTGAAAACCACAGGGAGATGCCATTTTTTATTTATTGAATTAACAAAGATCAAGGTGTTTGATCACACACTGAACTGGCCAGAGTGTGGAGAAACCACCAGCCTTTGAGAGCAGTAGATGGCAATTCAGCATTCTCTGTCAAAATGTGTGACGCACATACCCATTGACCCATAAATTCTACATTTCTAGAATGTATTCCACAGCCATACTTGCATATATGTATGCAAAGTTGGATGTACAAGGCTATTCACTGCAGCACGGTTTATAATAACTGAAGATTGGAGACAGCCTGAATGTCCATCAACTGGGGACTGCTTAAATAAATTGCCATACATCCATACAATGGAAATCTTTACGGCTGTTAAAAAAGAATGAGGCAGCTCTTTATGTACGGATATGAAACCATCTCCAAGATATATTGTTAAGTGAGAAAAAGCAAAGTGCTGAACAGTGTGATTAGAATGTTGCTATTTGTGAGGGTTTTTTAAGGATATAGACACGTACACATCTACAGTTAGAGATGCAGAGCATCCCTCTGGAAAGATGACAGTCTTTGCAATGTTTGGTTCTATAGAGGGAAAAAGGTTCTGGGGGCTGGGAGCAAAGAGGGAGGGAGGCTCATTGTTCACTGTTTACCATGTGGGTGTATAATCAATTCTAACTGGTTAGTAATAATTTCTAAAGCCTCTGTTAGTTTCTCTTATCCAAGAATCAGACCTCTTGGCCTAACACCCAGACCTCTTTTGGGTTTGATTTTAGCCTATTCTCCTTGGTACCCTGACACACCACCCTTAGAACACTCCTCTGTAAACATACTGAATTCTCACTTCTCCCAAATGCACCATGCTTTTTCATACCTCAGGACCTTTGCACTTACTGTTTTCTGTGCCTGGAATGCCTCCCTCACTTTCATTTGCCCTACACAGGCTTACTCATCTTCCAAGACCCAGCACAAACATGACTCCCAGAGTGTAGCCTTCTCTGACCTCCCCAAGGAGAATGAATCCCCCTTCTCTGCCTTCTCATGGCATCCTGGACAGGCCTCCAACCTAGTATAACTGGGATTGCACCTGGACAAAAGTCACGTGGCCCATTTAAAAAAAAAAAAAAAAAAGGCTTCTGATTTTGTCCCTACTGGGTGCCAGCATCTGCCAGCATCAGTCCAGTCAATGTGAACGTCCACCTCCTCAAAGAGTGACCAAAATAAGAGAGCTGCATAGCCCAGTCCAGGAAGAAAGATCCTGTGGACCCAGAAGTGGAGACCTCAATGCACATTAACACATTTAAAGTTCCAAGGAGTCCTGCAAAGAAAAAACCTGTTAAGTCTGTTTAGCCAGTGTATCTCTCGCTTTTTAAATGCAGAATCTGTTTCCCTTAAACACCTCGAGAGATGTGGTAGCAGTGGAAGAAGAGCGTGTGTGGTTAGGGTAAACGGTCATGACAGAGGCCAAGGTCAGAAGCGCATATGCAGTGAGTGACTCGCAATGCACCAAAGGTCCATGCCTTCTGCACAGTGGGGAAACCGCTTCAAGTTGGATCCAGCCTGGAGGTTCATCTTCCCACTAAAACATTGGGGGCATCATCAAACCCTTTCCCTTGGTGACAACTCAGCAGGCAGACACACGGAACAGATCAGAGGGAAGGAGGGAGAGAGACCTCACTCTTGAGTGGAAATAACCAGAGGCAGGTCCTGCCCGCCATCTCATGGGAAAAACAGGTGGGCTGGGACACCCACCAAGGGACACAAGATCTCATCCTGGCATCCATGATAGACAGCACACAAGAGCTGGTGACATCCTGACTATCCTGGTTGTGGTCCCGCCATGCTCCTCAGAACTAACGTTTGGCCTTCTTTCCCAACTCTCTCAGTGAACCACCTTTTTAATATCTCTGGGGAAGGCCCCACCTGGCCCAGCCCTTCAGAAACCCTGCACCTCAGTGCAGACTCCCTAGACTGTTCATCCCAGCCCTGCAAATGAGACTCAGACACGTCTCCCCTTCTTCACCACCACGGCCTAGTCCAAGACCTTGTGCTGTACCTGGTAACATTTTCCCAAACCACTTCCTGATTCCATCCCTGCCCCTGGTCCACACAGCTGTCAGAGTGCTTAAAAACATAATGCGATCAGGCCATTCCTCTAGTTTTAAGCCATTAAATGGCGTTTCCCTTTACTGTTTTATTTTGCTTTGTTTTTAACAGCTTTATACCATACTATTCACCCATTTAATGGTTTTTAGAATATTCACAGAGTTGTGCCACCATGACCACAATCAAGTTTAGAGCATTTTAATCACACCCCAAAGAAACCCCTCACCCCTTAGCCGTCAGTCCCCAGCCATCTCACACACACAGCCTGCAAACCACCGATCTACTTTCCGTCTCTATGGATTTTCCCATTATGGACATTTCGTATAAATGGAATCATACAGGAGGAGGAGCCAAGATGGAAGAACAGCATGGAAGTTTCACGTCCATGAAATAAATACAACCAGACCAACACTAAACCATCCTGCACACCTAGAAAACTGATCTGAGGATTAACGCAACAATCTGCACAACCTGAACCACAGAACTCGGCAGGTACGTGGCGCGGAGAGGTGAACTTGGGGAGAGAAAAGCTGCAGAGGGCAGGGAGCCACTTTTGCATGTAGAGAGACGATGGGGGAAGGAGGAAGACAGGAAAAGCACACCCCCCCCCCAAAGCAGCGGGAGAGAGAGTGGAAAAGTGGAAACAGCCGCAGGGCTGAACCAAAAAGGGAGAAAGGAGGAAGGAGAGGGTTTAAATTCCATGAAGACTATAAACAGGGGGAACACAGAGTCTGCAGCTCTGCAGCTCGATACCTGGCGGTGCTCTGGTGGGAAGGGCGAATCCCCAGGAGCAGAGTGGAGTCCGGGGGTCGTCAGGCCACATGGGAAGAGGCAGTTCCCCTGCTGGCAGGACACCTGGTAGAGTCTGAGTGGGTCCCCCAAAGGCAAGGCCCCAGTGGACCCGGGAGAACAACCACATTCGCTGGTGCTGGAACAAGGCCGCTGGGGGTGAAGCCTGGTGCCAGACGCGTGTTGTGTTTTTCCATATTCCCTGAAGCGCTGCTGCTACACGATCGCGTGAACTCTTTCTGGGGCCGGCTGGCACCCGGCTGCGGTCTCTGGGCTTCGGCAACAGCACGGTCCCGCCAACGTTCCTGGGTGCGGCCAGCACCGGCCGCTGCTCGGTGAGACCCTCCACAGAGGGGCAGAACGGGTCAAAGCCGCAGTCCCTCAGAAGTAAGGGGTCTGGAAACACAACCGCATCTGAGACAAAACTCGGAAAGGAGGTGCTTGCCTGGGGCTTGGTCACAGACTGTGTAAAAAGCAGGGAGTGGATGAAAGCCGAAGACAAGGACAGGTGCGGGATTGCTGATCGGAGAGAACAGAGTTCTGATACGAGAGCTGTGGAAGCTGAGTGACGCCATTTTCACCGCTACCGCGCATGCGCATACGCACCTACACGCGCCACAACAATCTACCCCCGTAAGCTAAGCAGCGCCATCTAGTGGAGAACGGAGCCATTGCACTAAGCCCCTCCCAACTGGGCCAACCTCGCTCTTCAGGAACACAAGTCTCCGCATGCTTAGTTTATGGACTACAAAGCGCTTCATAGTTTGACTTCTAGGGGAAAACAAAGCAATTTCAGTCGTATTTCAGTCTGTTCACTGGTCCATCTATTCAATTTTCTTCTTTTTTTTTCTTTTTTCTTTTTTTCTCTTTTTCATTTCTTTTCTTTTTCTTGAATACAGGAAGAGAAAAAATTCATTTTTATTTTCAATTTCTAATAAAAATATTTTTTTAATTTTTTTCTACTATATTTTTTACTTTGGTGTAAATTTTTTCAAATTCTATTTTACTTCCATCATTTCATTTTAGTCCACTTCAGTGCATTCATTTTTTCAAATTTTCAAATGATTTCCTTTTTTTTTCTTTCCCCTTTTTCCTCTAATTTATCAAGCCTCTTTCAACACCCAGACCAAAACACACCTAGGATCTAGCATCATTTATTCGATTTTGTGTTTGTGTGTGTGTGTGTTTGTTTTTAATTTTTTTAATTTTAATATTTTTTAATTTTAATTTTTTTGACCTCATTAATTCCTTTTCTCCCTTCAAAATGATGAAGTGAAGGAATTCACCCCAAAAGAAAGAGCACGAAAAAATGACAGCCAGGAACTTAACCAACACAGATACAAGCAAGATGTCTGAACCAGAATTTAGAATCACAATAATAAGAATACTAGCTGGAGTTGAAAATAGATTAGAATCCCTTTCTGCAGAGATAAAAGAAATAAAAGCTAGTCAGGATGAAATAAAAAATGCTATAACTGAGCTACAATCTCAAATAGATGCCACGGTGGCAAGGATGGATGAGGCAGAACAGAGAATCAGCGATATAGAGGACAAACTTATGAAGAATAATGAAGCAGGAAAAAAGAGGGAGATTAAGGCAAAAGAGCATGATTTAGAGAAATCAGTGACTCATTAAAAAGGAACAACATCAGAATCATAGGGGTCCCAGAAAAGCAAGAGAGAGAAATAGGGGTAGAAGGGTTATGTGAGAAAATCATAGTGGAAAACTTTCCTGACCTGGGGAAAGACACAGACATCAAAATTCAGGAAGCACAGAGGACTCCCATTAGATTCAAGAAAAACTGACCATCAACAAGGCATATCATAGTCAAATTCACAAAATACTCAGGCAAGGAGAGAATCATTAAAGCAACAAGGGAAAAAAGTCCTTAACCTACAAGGGATGACAGATCAGGTTTGTAGCAGACCTATCCACAGAAACTTGGCAGTCCAGAAAGGAGTGGCAGGATATATTCAATGTGCTGAATCAGAAAATTATGTAGCCAAGAATTCTTTATCCAGTAAGGCTGTCATTCAAAATAGAAGGAGAGATAAAAGTTTCCCAGACAAACAAAAATTAAAGGAGTTTGTGACCACTAAACCAGCCCTGCAAGAAATTTTAAGGGCGACTCTCTGAGAGGAGAAAAGATGAAAAAAAAAAAATGAATAAAGACCAAAAGCAACAAAGACTAGAAAGGACCAGAGAACACCACCAGAAACTCTAACTCTACAGACAGCAATGGCAATAAATTCATATCTTTAAGTACTCACTCTAAATGTCAATGGACTCAATGCTCCAGTCAAAAGACATAGGGTAACAGAATGGATAAGAAAACAAGATCCATCTATATGCTGTTTACAAGAGACCCACTTTAGACCTAAAGATCCCTTCAGATTGAAAATAAGGGGATGGAGAACTCTCTATCATGCTAATGGTCAACAAAAGCAAGCCAGAGTAGCCATACTTATATCAGACAATCTAGACTTTAAAATAAAGACTGTATTGAGAGATGCAGAAGGGAATTATATCATAATCAAGGGGTCTATCCACCAAGAAGACCTAACAATTGTAAACATTTATGCGCCAAATGTGAAAGCACCCAAATATATAAAACAATGAATCACAAACATCAAGAAACTCATTGACAGTAATACCATAATAGTAGGAGACTTCAACACCCCACTCACAACAATGGACAGATCATCTAATCAAAAAATCAACAAGGAAACAATGGCTTTGAATGACACACTGGACCAGATGGACTTAACAGATATATTCAGAACATTTCATCTTAAAGCACTGGAATATACATTCTTCTCCAGTGCACATGGAATGTTCTCCAGAATAGACCATATACTGGGACACAAATCAGCCCCAAGTAAGTACAAAAAGATCGAGATCATACCGTGCATATTTTCAGACCACAACGCTATGAAACTCGAAATCAACCACAAGAAAAAATTTGGAAAGGTAGCAACTACTTGGGGACTGAAGAAATCCTACTAAAGAATGAATGGGCTAACCAAGCAGTTAAAGAGGAAATTAGAAAGTATATGGAAGTCAATGAAAATGATAACACCACAACCCAAAACCTCTGGGATGCAGCAAAGGTGGTCATAAGAGGAAAGTATATAGCAATCCTTCCTAAGGAAGGAAGAAAGATCTCAGATACACAACCTAACCTTACACCTTAAAGAGCTGGAAAAAGAATAGCAGATAAAACCCAAAACCAGCAGAAGACAGGAAATAATAAAGATTAGAGCAGAAATTAATGTATCAAAACCAAAACAACAGTAGAACATATCAATGAAACCAGAAGCTGGTTCTTTGAAAGAATTAACAAAATTGATAAACCACTAGCCAATTTGATCAAAAAGAAAAAGGAAAGGACCCAAATAAATAAAATCAAGAATGAAAGGGGAGAGATCACAACCAACACAGCAGAAATAAAAACAATAATAAGAGAATATTATGAGCAATTATATGCCAATAAAATGGGCAATCTGGAAGAAATGGACAAATTCCTAGAAACATATACACTACCAAAACTGAAACAGGAAGAAATAGAAAATTTGAACAGACCCATAACCAGTAAAGAAATTGAATTAGTAATCAAAAATCTCCCAAAAAACAAGAGTCCAGGGCCAGATGGCTTTCCAGGGGAGTTCTGCCAAACATTTAAGTAAAAATTAATACCTATTCTCTTGAAGCTGTTCCAAAAAATAGAAATGGAAAGAACACTTCCAAATACTTTCTATGAAGCCAACATTACCTTGATTCCAAAACCAGACAGAGACCCCACTAAAAAGAGCTACAGACCAATTTCCCTGATGAACATGGATGCAAAAATCCTCAAGACATTAGCCAACTGGATCCAACAATACATTAAAAAAGTTATTCACCACAACGAGGTGGGATTTATACCTGGGATGCAGGGCTGGTTCAATAGCCACAAAACAATCAATGTGATTCATCACATCAATAAAAGAAAGGACAAGAACCATATGATCCTCTCAATAGATGTGGAGAAAGCATTTGACAAAATATAGCATCCATTCTTGATAAAAAAAAAAAAACTCAAGAAAGTAGGGATAGGGGCGCCTGGGTGGCGCAGTCGGTTAAGCGTCCGACTTCAGCCAGGTCACGATCTCACGGCCCATGAGTTCGAGCCCCGCGTCAGGCCCTGGGCTGATGGCTCGGAGCCTGGAGCCTGTTTCCGATTCTGTGTCTCCCTCTCTCTCTGCCCCTCCCTCGTTCATGCTCTGTCTCTCTCTGTCCCAAAAATAAATAAAAAGCGTTGAAAAAAAAAAAAAAAAAAAAGTAGGGATAGAAGGATCATACCTCAAGATCATAAAAGCCATATACAAAAGACCCAACACTAATATCATCCTGAATGGGGAAGAGCTGAGAGCTTTCCCCTAAGGTCAGGAACAAGACAGGGATGTCCACTCTCACCACCGTTATTCAACATAGTAGTGGAAGTCTTAGCCTCTGCAATCGGACAACACAAAGAAATAAAAGGCATCCAAATAGGCCGGGAGGAGGCAAACTTTCACTCTTTGCAGATGACATGATACTCTATATGGAAAACCCAAAAGATTCCACCAAAAAACTGCTAGAACTGATTCATGAATTCAGCAAAGTTGCAGGATATAAAATCAATGCACAGAAATCAGTTGCATTCCTATACACCAACAATGAAGCAACAGAAAGAGAAATCAAGGAATCGATCCCATTTACAATTGCACCAAAAACCATAAAATACCTAGGAATAAATCTAACCAAGAGGTAGAAAATCTATACACTGAAAACTATAGAAATCTTATGAAAGAGGGGCGCCTGGGTGGCGCAGTCGGTTAAGCGTCCGACTTCAGCCAGGTCACGATCTCACGGTCCGTGAGTTCGAGCCCCGCGTCAGGCTCTGGGCTGATGGCTCAGAGCCTGGAGCCTGTTTCCGATTCTGTGTCTCCCTCTCTCTCTGTCCCTCCTCTGTTCATGCTCTGTCTCTCTCTGTCCCAAAAATAAATAAAAACGTGGAAAAAAAAAATTAAAAAAAAAAAAAAAGAAATCTTATGAAAGAAATTGAAGAAGACACAAAAAATGGAAAAAGATTCTGTGCTCTTGGATAGGAAGAAAAAATATTGTTAAAATGTCGATACTACCCAAAGCAATCTACATATTCAATGCAATCCCTATCAAAATAACACCAGCATTCTTCACAGAGCTAGAACAAGTAATCCTAAAATTTGTATGGAACCAGAAAAGACCCCGAATAGCCAAAGCAATCTTGAAAAAGAAAACCAAAGCAGGAGGCATCACAATCCCGGACTTCAAGCTATACTACAAAGCTGTAATCATCAAGACAGTATGGTACTGGCACAAAAACAGACACTCAGATCAATGGAACAGAATAGAGAACCCAGAAATGGACCCACAAACGTATGGCCAACTAATCTTTGACAAAGCAAGAAAGCACATCCAATGGAATAAAGACAGTCTCTTCAGCAAGTGGTGCTGGGAAAACTGGACAGCGACATGCAGAAGAATGAACCTGGACCACTTTTTTACACCATACACAAAAATAAACTCAAAATGGATGAAAGTCCTCAATGTAAGACAGGAAGCCATAAAAATCCTAGAGGAGAAAGCAGGTAAAAACCTCTTTAACCTTGGCCACAGCAACTTGTTACTAGACATATCTCTGGAGGCAGGGGAAACAAAAGCAAAAACGAACTATTGGGACCTCATCAAAATAAAAAGCTTCTGCACAGCAAAGGAAAGAACCAGCAAAACTAAAAGGCACTGACAGAATGGGAGAAGATATTTGCAAACGACATATCAGATAAAGGGTTAGTATCCAAAATCTAGAAAGAACTTATCAAACTCAACACCCAAAAAACAAATAATCCAGTGAAGAAATGCACAAAAGACATGAATAGACACTTCTCCAAAGAAGACATCCAGATGGCCAACCAACACATGAAAAATGCTCAACATCACTCATCATCAGGGAAATACAAATCAAAACCACAATGAGATACCACCTGACACCTGTCAGAATGCTAACATGAACAACTCAGGCAACAACAGATGTTGGCAAGGATGCAGAGAAAGAGGATCTCTTTTGCACTGCTGGTGGGAATGCAAACTGGTGCACCCACTCTGGAAAACAGTGTGGAGATTCCTCAAAAAATTAAAAATGGAGCTACCCTACAACCCAGCAATTGCACTACTAGGTATTAACCAAAGGGATACAGGTATGCTGCTTCAAAGGGACACAAGTACCCCCATGTTTATAGCAGCACTATCAACAATAGCCAAAGTATGGAAAGAGCCCAAATGTCCATCGATGGATGAATGGATAAAGAAGAGGTGGTATATATATATATATATATATATATATATATACACACACACACACACATATATATATGTATACACACATGTACACACACACAATGGAGTATTACTTGGCAATCAAAAAGAATGAAATCTTGCCACTTGCAACTACGTGGATGGAACTAGAGGGTATTATGCTAAGCAAAATTAGTCAGAGAAAGACAAAAATCATATGACTTCACTCATATGAGGACTTTACAACACAGAACAGATGAACATAAGGGAAGAGAAGCAAAAATAATATAAAAACAGGGAAGGGGACAAAACATAAGAGACTCAAATATGGAAAACAAACAGAGGGTTACTGGAGGGGTTGTGGGGGTGGATAGGCTAAATGGGTAAGGGGCCTTAAGGAATCTACTCCTGAAATCATTGTTGCACTATATGCTAACTAATTTGGATGTAAACCAAAAAAATAAAGAAGAAGAAGAAGAAGAAGAAGAAGAAGAAGAAGAAGAAGAAGAAGAAGAAAGGGGAGGAGGAGGAGGAGGAAGGGAGGAGGAAGAAGAGGAAGAAGAAGGAGAAGAAGGAGGAAGAGGAGTAAGGGAGGAGGAGGACAAGGACGACAAGGAGAATGAGGAAGATGAGGAGAAGAAGGGGGAGGAGGAGGAAAAGAAGGAGAAGAGGGAGAGAAGGAGGAGGAGGGGGAGGAAGAAGAAGAAAGAGACTTCTGTTCTGTGGTCAGATCCCATCCCGCTCCTGCACTCTGGAGACATCCTCACTGCCTCACTGCCATGGTCCACTCTCACATCTATGTGGCACAATCTGTCATGACACCTGCCACCAAGAACCTGAGGAAGGAATACAGAGGCCAGCTAAAGGGGGCTTGACTTCATTGGAACCATATGCCACAGAGATTATATGCTGATGGTCTGGGCCTGCATTCTGGATCTCCTGAAAGCCCCCAGTTCAAAAAGTACTCTTTATTCTGCTTGAACTCGCCCACTAGGTGCACGTCTGCAACTGAATGCTCCATCAAGACCCCCTCCAGATGGAGGAGATCCAGCCAGGAAAAACCATTTTCACTCACCACAGCCTCCTCTTCCTCTAGCAGGAAGCTTCCAAATGGCAATGGTGAAAATGTATCTCCCCTCTCTCCGTAGCTTACATTAGGGGAATGAATGATGGACCCTTGTGGTTCAGAGACCTGAAGGCAGGTGGAGGTTTTGCTTTATAATCAAAAGCAAGCCCTGGTCCCTGTGTGTGAGTTCTCTATGCCAATGGCACAAATATTATGCCATTTTACAGATGGAAGAATTACAGCTTGACTCTGTTAAGTCAAGAGCATGCGGTTATGGAACTGAGAGGTAGACTGGGCTCAGGATGGGGGTTCTCGGAGCACTTTGTATTGGTGCCTCAGGCTTCCTGCTCAGAAGTGTTGGGTCCAGCCCAACACACCAGTCTTGGGCCTGGAGCCCTCCCCAGGCTAATCAGGAGAAGTGGCGGGGGGGGGGGGTCTGCAATTGAAAAGCAGCTGCACACACAGCAGATGGTAGCGGCTGCCTCTCAGATGGTTTTTTTTATCACGTAGCTTTTTTTCTTTCACATTAGGATTTTTTTTTCAAAAATCCTCTAAAAACATGAGTTTTGTAGCAACAGAGGTGCTGAGTGCTTCTGAGAGATCCAGAGCCCAGACTCGGTGTGTCAGCCTATTGGGGTCTTGGCCTCTGTGACATTTGAATAAAGTAAGTTCAAGTTCATTGCCTAGAAACAGTCCCTGGAGGTGGGCTGCCTCTTCTTCCCCTGTAGCTAGCAAAGCCCTGGAATTCTGGAAAACCATGCCACAGGACCATCTTGTCTCGTGCCCTGTGGAGTGATGGCAAGCCCAGAAGGGCAAGGATTCAGTGGAACCAGCCGCTGGTGTGGTGAGAGAGCTCTAATCTCCAAACACACACATTTCCATGGGAAGGAACATAGAACCACACAACCTCAAACAAGCGACATAACCTCTCTGAACCTCAGTCTCCTCATCTGTATAGTGAAGATAATAATGGTATCTACCTCCTGAGGTTGTTGGGAGGATTGAATGAGGATTGAAAGCACCACAAACTGCCAAGGAAAGTTAGTTTTGATGATGATTTTCAAGCTACAGGTAAGAAAAAAGACCATCAGTGATGTAAAAGCCAGAGAAGATGAGATGTTAAAGCCCAGATGGCGGGGTTATGAATAAGCTGGCTTGGTCAGAGAGGTCTTTGACCTTACCCAGCAGGAAAGAGTGGCTGCTCCCAGGTGAGCAAGAGAAGGAGGAAGGGCTTGGGCAAGTAAGCCCCCAGCCCAGCACGGCTCCTACCTCAGCTCTTGCTTCTACTGCAGAGAAGTCTTCTTGTGCAGCTCACTAGGTTATACTGGGGAAATATCGGAAGACATTCTTGTAGGTGTGATGTGTCCCGTCCTTTAAAGATGCCCTCTGTTCAGTGATACTGGGAAGAACATTTTTCACACCCCCACCAGGTATATCTGCAGAGGGAGCAGGGCGGGACCCCCTGGGATGTGGTAGTTGGCCACATAAGCACATGCTCCATATCGGGATCACAGCATCCCAGCTCCAGGAGGACCTGGGAGTGCTCAGAATTCCAGGAGCCTGGATGCAATTCACTGAGCTGCAGAGGGAGCACAAGGTGTGCTCCCTGGTGAATGGGGAGGAAGGATGCGCTGGGCCCTTAGACAGTAAAGTTCCCTGGGTCAGGATGGGACCCTCAGTTTGAGCTGGACCTTGAACTAGGGGCCTTCCAGAGAGGAAAGCCTCACTTAAATGGAACCCTCCCAAACAACTCAGTGATCTGAAGATTATAATTCCCATTTTATAGATAAGGAAAAGAAGCTACAAGAAATGAAGTTACTTCATTCATTCATTCATTCATTCATTCGTTCATTCACTCAACCAATTACTTTAATATTGATCATATAATATGGGCCAGGTATGGTGCTAAGCACTGAGGAATACAATTGTAAATGGGCCGGGTGTACCCTGACCACACAAAGCATGCAGTCTGGGGGGAAACAAGCAATTAACAAATAATCAAATAATGAAATAAATCATCAAGTATTCAATGTGATCAGGTGAAGGATATGGAGTAGGTTGAATGATTGGCCACAAGTCTCCACTCTTCTTTATGTCAAGACTTCACCATACAACATTGGGGCATCCATGCATTTGGGGCAATATTTTGACCAGTGGAATGTGAGTAGTCACGACATAAGCAGGAATTTGGAATGTGCTTGCCCAATGAGGCTTTTCCTCTTATACTTCAGCCATAGCCGTGAGGACATACCCTAGCTAGCCTGCTGATCCCAGGAGATGGATGAAAGGAGAGCCCAGCTCTCATGATTGAGACAAATATTTATTATGGAATACCACTGAAATTCTGTGCCTTTTTTTTTTGTTACACAACAACAGCTGACCAATGCAGAATGTGATGATAGATAACAAGACAGGAAGATAGGCTATAAAGAAAGACTAGATGCAGATAAGAGAATCAAACTCCTTGGAAAAGAAAAATTTAAACAGAAAAATGAGTAACTCCTAGACACAAGAGTACAGAAGTGGTGAGGAGAGCTTTAAAACCAGAGGGAAAAGCATGTGCAAAGGCCCTCTGGTGAAAAAGAGCAGAATACACTCCAAGAAGTCAAAAAAGACTGGAAATCAAGGGGATTTGTCAGGATCTGTCAGGAGATCAGATCAGAAAGGAAGTTGAGAAAAAGAATTAAAAAAGAACATGCAGACCTCTTGGTTCTAGGTTTTACATGTAGTGCTATGATTTTTACTGAAAATTCACACACAATACAATTCACCCATTTTAATTGTTTAACAATTTTGTGGGTTTTAGTAAATCTGGGGCTGTACAATCACTGCTACTCTCTAATTCCAGAACGTTCCCATCACCCCAAAACGAAACCTCACACACACATTAGCAGTCACTTCCTATTCTCCTCTTTCCCCAGCCCTTGAAAACCACTGATATCCTTTCTGTCTCTACGGATTTGCCCCTTCCAGAAATTTCGTATAAATGGAGTCATAGCATATGTGGTCTCCTGTGTCTGGCTTCTCTCAATTAGCATCATGTTTCCAAGGTCCATCCAGGTCGTAGCATGTATCAGTACTTCATTCTTTTTTGTTGCTGACTAATATTCCATTCTATGGATAGAGTACATTGTGTTTATCTACTCATCAGTTGATGGACATTTGTGTTGCTCCTATGTTTTGTCTATTATGAATAGTGCTGCTATAATCGTTTGCATACAAGCTTGGTCTTGGACATTTAGGTTGTTCCCATTCATTTGTTTCATTTAAAGACTGTGGGAAGCTATCAAAGGGTGTTGAGCATGGCAGTGACCTGATAAAAATTCCCTCTGGCCTGTTGAATGGATAATGGATTACAAGAGTGGAACTGGACTCTCATACAATGCTGGGAAGACTATAAAATGGCACTACCATTTTGGAAAAAGGTTAGCAGTTCTCTTAAAAAGTTAAACATATACCAATAAGCAATCCAGACATTTCACTCCTACGTATTTACCTAAAAGAAACAAAAGCATATGCTCATGCAAACACTTGTGCAGGGATGTGCATAGCAACATTAGTTGTGATAGCCAAAAACTGGAAATAATCCAAATGCCCATCAACAGGTGAATGGAGAAACAGATTTGTAGCATATTTAGACAACAGAATACTATTCAAAAATAAGAAGGAATGAACTCTAGACACACACAACAACATGGATGTATCTCAGAATAATTGTGCTGAGAGAGAAAGAAAGAGCGCATAATGTATATTTCCATTTATATGAAATTCTAGGAGAAGCAAACTATAGTGACAGAAAGCAGGTCAGTGGTTGACTGGGGATAGGAGGAGAGAGACTGGGAGGGGGAGGAGGGAGTATTTCAAAAGAGACTGAGGAAACTTTTGGGAGCGATAGGAGTGTTCATGGTCTTGAATGTGGCAATGGTTTTCCAGGTGTATAAATATGTGAAAACTTTTCAAATTGTACACTTTATATACATGCAATCTATTGTATGCCAATTATACCTCAATAAAGCCGTAAAAAATTAGGAGGACTTATTGATGGATTGGATGTGCTGGTGAGGGGAAGAGAAATGTCAGGTGTAACCCCCAAGTCTCTGGCTTCAGCCACTGGTGGGTGGAGTTGCCATGTCCTGACACAGGAATACCTAAGAAAGAAGATGACTGGCAAAGGTAGGAGGGGCCACTGTAGGCAGGCAGGAGGGAGAGAGGTCAAGAACTCGGGTTAAGACATGTTACGGTCGACGTCCCATGGAAATGTAAAGAAGTTGGTTGTGCACATAAGTCTGTAATTGAAGGGAGAGGTCACAGCTCGAGAACAGGGACAAGGCACTCCATGTGGAAAGAACAGTAAGCTAAGGTGTGGAGGATGGAAACAGGCAGGAGAAAATGGCCTGAGACAGGAACCCGAGGTGGGAGAGGATGCGGGTGGGTGGACAGAAGTGGGTAGGCAGGTGGAGGAAACAAGGCAGAAGTCACCTTAAGTGGGGGACTTTCTGCAGGGCCAGTGGGAGGGTGAGCTGAGAGAGAGGCACCCAGCGGCCTCTGTGGGACCTGCTGGATTCACAGTCAAGGCAGAGAGGATGCCAGAAATTAGGAGCCCCAGAAAGGGGACCTATTTGGGTGTTGGGACAGGACAAATGGGGGAGTCAGTTTGGAGGCTGTGGCATCGGGTGGAGACATTCCACAGGCACCTGGATTCTTGGATCTGGATGAGCGAGGAGAGGTCTGGGCTGGAAAGAGGCATTTAGAACTTCCCTGGGAGTGAAGAGATGGGGTGGAGAAGCAGAAACCCCCAGAGTGCAAGTGAGGCTGGAGATACATTCAGGGCGGGGGCGGGGGGGGGGGAGGGGCTCTGGGGTGGGTAGGGGTGTAAGAACCAGACCCAGTCCCCAAAGGCCTTACAGGAGCATCTCAGGCCAACGATCCAAAGCAGGCAGCGCCCAGGGCTGGTCCCCAAGCCTAAAAAAGGAGATACCCTTGGAAGGAAACTGGAAGGAAGGAGATGTCCTAATCTCCCAGGACCCGGGACATATATCTCCACATTGAATGCTCACAGCCCCCTCATGAGATAGGTGTAATTATCCCCATTGGACAGACAAGAAAACTGAGTGTCAGAGAAGTCAGAAGACGTCTCTCAAGGTCACAGAGCTTGCATTTAACCCACATCTGGGGGATCAGGCACTCCTTTTGAGCAGCAAGATGCCCAGAATAAGGGTCACCAGGGCTGGGTTTGAACTGAGCCCCCCAGGCCACAAGCCCGTCTGAAACAGTTAGCATGAAGGAGGGAGTACAGCTAATTGCCTGTACAAATTAACTCTAATGTGGTCGGCATCGATGTACTGATCTTTCTTTAATTACATTAATCAATTAATGAAGAAGATGGTTTACTCTTATTATGGTTTCCAAGGCCCATATGTTCTCAGGAGTCCCACTGGAGCTTGGGTTTCTTTTCTGCCCCGGCTTCAGTGGACATGGGGCAGGCACCAATAGGAGACCCCGCCCCCGAATCCTCCTCTACGCTGAAGCTAAGCTCCAAGAGGGGAGAAGTGAGATCCCAGAAAAGGCAACCAGAGGAAGAGGCCCAAACTCCCTAACCTGGCATTCAAGGCTGCTCTCCAGCGTTGTTCATTGCTCCCTTGACCTGCGTTTATCAGCCTGGGCTGATTGATTTTCCATGAACATGCTTCAGCCTCCCCCTCCCCCATAAGTGCCATTTCCTACACTGGGAAGGCCAGCTCCATCAGTCAGGGGCACAGGAGAGGCCAGCAGATTCCAGTCACCTCCCCAACCCAGCGCCATATGCAATGCTTGCCTACAATACCTTCCATTCAATCATTTTTGATTCAATAAATACTTACGGTCCTTGTCATTGTGTGGCTTCCAGCCCTTTGGGACAGACAGACATTAAACAGATCCATGATTACATAGAACAGTGGTTCTCAGTCCATGAGAATCACCAGGGTAGCTTTTGAAAGTATAATGCTCGGGGCACCTGGGTGGCTCAGTTGGTTAAGCGTCTGACTTTGACTCAGGTCATGATCTCAGGGTCCGTGAGTTGAGCCCCGCGTCGGGCTCTGTGCTGACAGCTCAGAGCCTGGAGCCTGCTTCCAGTTCTGTGTCTCCCTCTCTCTCTGCCCCTCCTCTGCTTGCCCTCTGTCTCTCTCCCCAAAATAAATAAACATTAAAAAAAGTACAACACTCAGGTCTCACCCCAGACACATTCAAGCAGAATCTGCGGGTAGAGCCTGGGCAGCAGTATTTTTTTTTTTTTAATTCCCCAGGTGATGCTAATGGGCAGGCAGGGATGAGACCCGTACCTGTGCGGCTGCCATCAGGGGTTACCTTCCCTACAGGGTTTTGATGGTATGATCAACCCATTGTGCCTTTTATAAATTCTCTGTTTAAATGAGATGAACTCACCACAAGGTGATGCTGATGCTGCTGGTCTGGGAACCCCTCTGTGAGAACCACTGAATTAGAGCGAGGTTTGCCAAATTCAAGTGGCTGTGTACTTCTCCTCCTATTAAACCTCGCTGTTCACAAATTCTCTTTGATCGAACTCTGCTTCTTTCTCCCAGGCCAAAGAAGAAAACAGTGTCCAGCTGCCCTTTTCTAGAGGTAGAGGTCCGGGAAGCTCGTATCTCCATCATACAGGTTCCTATTGTAACTGCTGGGTGTCTGATGACCGAGGTGCTTCAGAACAGGCAATCTCTGTCCCTTGTTTACCAAGTTTGTAGCACAGCAGTGGCTCTCAGAATGCACATCACCTGGGAACGTGTTAGAAGTGCAGGTTCCCAGGCCTGCTGAACCAGAATCCTCTGGAACTGGACCTCAGGCATCTGTGTACAAACAAGCCACCCAAGAGTCTCTAGCGAACTCGTGAATTTTCAAACCACTGGCTTAGAGAAAGTGTGTCAGTTGACTATTTGAACTATTCAGGACCCTACTGACTCTGATCATTTGTATTTTTTTTTTTTCATTTAAAAAATAGAGCAGATGCAGGGGCACTGGGGTGGCTCAGTCGGTTAAGTGACCAACCTTGGCTTGGGTCGTGTTCTCATGGTTTGTGAGTTTGAACCCCGCATCGGGCTCCACACTGACAGTATGAAGCCTGCTTGGGATTCTCCCTCTCTCCCTCTGCCTGTGCCTCCTCCACTCACGCTTTCTCTCTCTCTCTCAAAATAAATAAATAAACTTTAAAATAATAATAATAATAACAATAATAATAATAATAATAATAATCAGCTTCCTAGGTGCCAGGAACCTCACATTACTGATCTTGTTCAATGATCAGAACAACCCAATACTCGTTTAATCTACTTTATGGATAAGGAAGCTAAAAGACAGAGAGGTTGAGGATTTCTGCCCACCTGTTAAATGGCAAACCCAGGTGGGTAGGGCTCTTTCCCACCTCACCCTGCCTTTCCCAAACAATAACTGCCCACGCTTGTGTTGACACCTCCACTGTGTAAGATTTTAACATCTCATCCCTTTTTCCTACCCAGATATTCGCTTTCTGAAGCTAGCATTCGTTTGAAAAAAAAATAATAACATTTATTTTTTTTTCAACGTTTTTTATTTATTTTTGGGACAGAGAGAGACAGAGCATGAACGGGGGAGGGGCAGAGAGAGAGGGAGACACAGAATCGGAAACAGGCTCCAGGCTCCGAGCCATCAGCCCAGAGCCTGACGCGGGGCTCGAACTCACGGACCGCGAGATCGTGACCTGGCTGAAGTCGGACGCTTAACCGACTGCGCCACCCAGGCGCCCCAAAAATAATAACATTTAAAAAAAAAAAAAAAACTTGAGCTTCAGTTTTTGAGCTGCTTAAAATTATCTGTTGATGACCCTAACATGTTACGCATTGTCCTTCTGTGGACCTTGTGGAACTCAGTTCACCTGGAAGCCTGGGACTCACAGCTAAAGGTGTTCTAATCATCCAGTCACCCCAGCAGTCCCAGGTGGCTGAACTGGTCAAAACTTGGCTCCCCCCAGAAATGTGCTACAGGACGAAGATTATTCAAAGGCAAGGTGATAACTAGCTGGTGTCTTTAGCAGGAGAAATGATTGATGTGTCTGTGTTCCGATCAAACACAGGCAGCCTAGGGTGACAAGCCGTCCCTGCTAGGGACTGTCCTGATGTTAGCACAGGAAATTTTGCATACCAAGAAACAGTTGCCCTCACGACACCATGCCTGGCTCGCCTCACTGTGCATGGGAAGGACTAAGAGGCTTTGCTTCAGCCAGCCTCAGGCCTGGTTCTAGGGCTCTGAGAGATGGCCCATGGCTCCCCATGGGACACAATATCCTGGCCAGGACCAGTGTTGAACGGCTGCTCGCAAAAGGGGTATGTCTTCGCTCAGGCCATGGAGGTTGGGTTTGCAGAGGGGAGTGGCAGGAGGTGTGCACGGGACTGCCCACCTGGGGTTTGTGTGCCCTGCCCTGGGAGTTCGGACTCGGTCCTGAGGGCAGTGGGGAGCCACGGAGGATTTCCAGCAGGGAGGAGACATAGTCAGCTTATAGTCAGATTTGTGATCTGGACAGACTGTGAAGCATATGCATGAGGATTTGAGAGGACAGGTTGGGACACCCACTGGGAGCCCCTCCCCACTGTCCAGGAGAGAGGCAAACACAGCCTGCATTAGGAAAGAACTGGGGGGGGGGGGGGGGGGGGAGATGCAGAAAGGCAGGCCCGGGTGAGTTTCCAGTAGGGCTGCCTTATGACTTCTGTGGACCCGAGACACTTTTGCTTTTCTCGGCCCCTCCCCCCAATAATAGATATTTTCATGGGTCCTAAAAATCGTGTTTCTTTTTTTTTTTAAGGTTATTTATTTTGAGAGAGAAAGACAAGGTGGGGGAGGGGCAGAGAGAGAGGGAGAGAGAGAATCCCAAGCAGGCTCTGTGCTGTCAGCTCAGAGCCTGTTGCAGGGCTCGACCTCAAGACCCTGGGTTGAGACCCTGGGATCATGACCTGAGCCAAAACCAAGAGTCGGGTGCTCAACCGACTGAGCCACCCAAGTGCCCCCAAATCTTGTTTCTGATAAGAGAAAAAAAGTGAAATGTTTTTGTTTTCTCTAAAAGTTAATTTTTTTCTGATTTTAAAAGAAATTTAAAAATATGAAAATCCTACCGTATGTCAACATGATGACCCTTGGGGACATTATGCTAAGTGAAATAGACCAGTCACAGGAAGACAAATATTGCATGATTCCATTTAATAAAAGGTATCTAAAGTAGTCAAATACATTGAATCAAAGAATGGAATGGTGTTTGCCAGGGGCGGGGTGGGGAGGGAGAAAGGAGGAGTTACTATTTAACCGGCACAAAGTTTTAGGTAAGTACACCTTAAATTTATGCAATGTTATATATCCAATATATTTCAACAAAAAGTTTCAGTTAAGATGAATAATCTCTAGAACTCTACTGTTCAACATTGTGCCTGTTGTCAACAATGTATTACACACTCAAAAATTTGTTGACGGTAGATCTCATGTTAGTGTTATGAACACAGTAAAAAAATAATAATAAGATAAAAAGAAATTAAAACATTTTTGGCCCCTAAGGTATTAGCATGGTGCTCCTGAGCCTAATGGAGAAGTTGGTGCTGGTTTTGAGGAAGGACACATCTTGTGCTTTTGATGGCGGAGGGAGGATGTGAGACACTTCTCCCCCTTCCTCCTTCAGCCCCTCCCACTGCCTGGTGCCCTGAAGGATAATACTAATGACCGCTTATTGAGCACTTACTATGTCCAAAGCATTTTATGTTCCTTGTTCCTTTTACTGCTCACCACCCTTCTTTGAGGTAGGGATGATTATTCTTCCCACTTGGTAGATGAGAAAACCAAGGCCACACAACAATGGGGGAGGGGAGGGCTGCACAGAGGAAAGAAAAGATGGAGGGGAAGGACGATGGACCAGGCCTTCTGAGCAGGCCTGGGTCACAGCAGGCAGGAAGTGCTTAAAAACAGCTAGCATTTACGGAGCACTCACACAGTCTGTAGAGCCCCCTAAGCACCTACCAGGATGATCTCCTCAGCTCATTGTCTGGGCTTCTGTGCCCCTGCTCTTGAGGTGACCATGGCCTGGGTCAGGCCAGCAGCCCTACGTGCTGCAGGGTAGCCCTGCCAGCTCAGAAGCCCAGGGTATTAGGGCCAGGACCCTCCCCCAACACCTTGCAGCACCTCCTACCCAGAATGCCCTTTCCCCTGCAAACTCCTAGCCATCCTTCAAAGCCCAGCTCCTGTAGGAGCAATACCACACGTTCACCATGTTGTGATTTGGGGTGAATGTGTTCTAGAGGTCAGGGGCAGTATTTCTTTTGTCCCATCCCTCCAACCACCATCCCAGTGCCTAGTTTCCAGCTGGTGTCCAATAGGGTTGGTGGAGGCAGGGATGACTGCCCTGTGGTCACTGGCATCATCTGGGCCCTCCTCTGCCCACCCCAACCCCAGCCCCTGCAGCCCCGTGGTTTCCAAGCGCAGAGGGGCACCCTGTGGTCCTGCCCACCCCTACCTCATGTGGCCAGCTGCGAGTGTAATATCTCCAGGTGCACAGGTGGCCGACTAGCCCTAGATGAGTGAACCTGTAGCCTTCACCAACACCCATTCCAGGAGAAGCCATCAGCCATCACCCATTCCAGGAGAAGCCATCAGCACCGTCGGGGAGGCTTGCCACACCAAGAGAATCCCAGGGGCCATGTTTGGAGACCTGGCCAGGGAACAAGAGACCTGGTTCAGCCTTGGTCTGCATGTGACTGTGTACCCCTCTGTGCCTCAGTTTCCTCATCTGTTAAGAGTGGGTTGGACTAAAGCCTCTATAAAGAAAGGCTTCTCTGACTCTGGCCGAGAAAGCTCTTCCAGGGCCTTCCAAGTTACCAACACAGAGGGAACAGTGCCACCTACTGACTCCCAGACTCCCTCCAGGAACACTGAACAACGAACCAAAGCGATCCTCAAAATATGCACCCTTCAATGTGAGCCCTTGTCTGTACTGTCCCTTTGCATAGCCACAGCCCCCTCCCCTTGCATGGGGCCAAGGGACACCCCCTCCAGTCTGGCCAAGGGGCTTTAGCTGCCCTGGTCTCACACCAGCCCCAGCCCCCAAACCTCAGGAAAGCCAGGAGCCCTTGTGCTATCCTGTCCCCCAGTACCAGGGCAGCCCCCCAGCTGCCAGCCCCCCCTCGCACTGGGCCGGCGGCTGGAGGTGGAGAACAATGATCTCTATTGTGACTAAATTTCCCCCTGAAGATCTCATTCAAGATGTTAGAGTGAGCGATCATAAAAGGAATTAATAGTTGATTCGCTGTATAATTTCCTAGTTCAATATACTTTAGTGCGGCAACTAAATGAGCCGTCCCGGCCGTTCGGTGGGGCCAGATAGCGACTTTATCACTGGGATCTCAGGCTGAGGAATAAAAGCAATTCTTCTGAAGTAATTGCGTCTAATTAAAAGAAACATTTAAAAAGTGTAACCAAAAGGAATTCATTTCAAATGGAAAATTAATGCTGAAAAATAGCCCTGAGCTCTCTTGTCGCAGCTAATAGCCAGGCAGCCGCAGAATAATTAAACTGTTTTGAGATGTCGATGCCACCCTCCTCGGGAGAAGATGGGCCCGGCTGAGCACGGCTCGGGCACCAGCACATGGGGCGGCTTCCAAAGTGGTGGCCAGCACTGGGACTTGGGGTCAGCTAGGGGCTTCCATGCAGGGTGAGAGCCGGGCCACCTCGGATGGGGCGGCAAGAGGTTGGGGCTGTGACACTTAATGGGGGCATCACTGTTCAGGCATCTCGAATGCCTGAGTGTCCCAGTTAGTCCTCAGGATAACCCTGCAAGTCAAGTCTTAGTATTAGTTATTATTAGGAGCATTATCATCATCCATTCAAAAAGAGGATTCCCGGTGACAAGATACCTTGTCCGATATCACAACTAACAGGCAACAGAGCCAAGACTCCACCCTAGCTCCACCTGGCTCTGGTGTCCTTGTTGATTCCTCTACATTGGCTGCTAGGACTCAGCATTGAAAAAGAGGCCCTGTGCTCTCAGATGTTGTGGTTCTCGGCTTTGAAAGACCTGCCCCAGCTTCCACTTCCAGACACGCTGACTTCGTTGGTCTGGGGAGTAGCCTGGGCATCAGTTTCTTTTTAAACTGTCCAGAATTGAGAACCAGTGGAGTAGCCCCCAGTTCTGTAGCACATTTTACCCCGTGGGCATTCCCTGGAGTCTTCCTGTCCATTTCCCCGTGGCAGGAGGGCTCACTGCAAAACAGCAGTGCAAATATCCAGGATGGAAGGGGCTAAGAGAGACTCATTGAGAGCCGGACACCGAATAGATGCTAAACAAACACTAGTTTCCAAATGGAGGGCAGCAAGCAGTAAGAACCCAAGATGAAATGTCTAGCAAGTCTTAACCATAGCTTCTACTCTGTTAAAATCTGTGGGGAAAACTAAATCTGAACAATTTAACAGTGAAGATGCTCTGGTCGAAAGGGCTGTGTTCCAACTTGAACTCAGAATGCAGAGGTCATGCTGGGTTTAGAACCAAATCTGCTTTATTGAATATACACAAAAACCACATTTTTTTCAAGGGCTTTGCAGTTACTCAAACTGAGCTAAGGGTTGCCTGTGATCAGTGATTAGGGGGCATGCTTTAGTGAAATAGAAGACTAATTTGTAATCCACGAGTTGTTTATATGCTGACAAGCAATTCTAAAGACCTTGGGAATGCTCACAAAGTAGGTTTAAAGATGCACCTAAACCTTATTTACACCATTAAGATTCTTAGAAAACACATCCTTTATACATATGCAAAGATCGCTACCACCACCACCACCACCCCCCCCCCCCCGCCGCTTTCTGAATTGCAAATAGATTCCAATTTTCAAAGATCACCGGCAAAGCACCCATCTGCTTTGTTAATGGCTAAACCCCTTAAAAGGCAACTCTGTTCTCTAAGTTTAGTAGAGACCTTTGGAACCAGGAGAAGCACCACCTCACCTTCTGATGAACTGGGACCCCAGAGACACAGTGACCCCAGGATCTCTGCAGGTGTAAGGGACTTCCACGGTATTCTGTTTTTGCCACTTCTTTGCCTGAGGACTTTCCTCTGGCCATTGCATCCACTTTGTCCATTGTGTGACAGGACGGAGGTGACACCCACACACCGAGGACAGCTCTCAACCAAGGAGCAGTTTGAGTAGATTGATAAATACCCCCAGCTCCCTCCGGATAAGCCTGTGGTATGCTATGCAGCTTCCTACAGTCTCACTGGCTGGGAACCGGCATGATCATGCACCCTTCACTGGCCGTCTCCCCCTACCTATCTCACTTCCTCGCCCCCTATAGTGTCTTCACCTCCTAAGTTCATCTACGTGCATTTGAATCCATGTCTATGAGACAGAGTAAGAACAGCATCTTTGGGGTCAGCAGATTAGCAGTTGTAATGGAGATCCACCCAAACTGGCCCTGAACATGCTGCACAGGAAAACGTATGGGCTTTTGGAACACACATGCCTGTGCTCCGAGTCGGGCCCAGACATTTACCAGCTGTGTGACTCAGGAGCCGTCAGCCTTGCCGAGCCTTTCTTTTCTTTACTGTAAAAGGGGAATAATAATGAAGCCACTGCACATGGTTGTTGAAAAGAGTCATGATTCCATGCAGGTTAAGCCCTTGGCACAAGCAGGTATTTACCCCACAACTTTTGGTGGAAGACTTATTCCAGGACACGCTCAGAGAATGACACAGTACGGAGGCAGAGTTGCTCCTGGAGAAAGAAGAGTTAAGAAGACAACTCAGTCATGGTGTTGCCATTCACCATGCTGGGAAACCAGTGGGCTGGTGGCAGCTGAGGGGCTGTCCACTATGAAAGCCGGTAATCATATGTGGTTATCTAAATGTTAATTAAAATTAAATACAATTAAAATTCAGCTCCTCGGTCACACTAGCCACATTTCAAGTGCTTACGAGTCACTGCTATAGGCTGAATGTTTGTGTCTCCCCCCCCAAAAAAAAAAAAACATTTCATACGGGGAAACCTATTCCCAATGTGGTGGTATTCGGAATGGAGTGTTCGGGAGGTGATTAGTCATAAGGGTGGAGACCCCATGAATGGAGTCAGTGGTTTTATTAAAGAGACCTCAGTGAGCTCCTTTGCCCATTCTGCCAAGTGAGGACACAGTGAGAAGATGGCCATCTGTGAACCAAGATGCGGGCCCTCATCACATAAGGCCAACACCTTGATCCTGGACCTCCCTGTGAGAAATAAGTTTCTGTTGTTTATAAATAGATGCTGGTATTTTGTGAAAGCAGCCCAAACAGGCTAAGCCATGACCACCCTGGGCAGCACAGATGTAGAACATTCCTGTCATTACAGGAAATTCAACACTGGCCCAGAGTCAGATAAACCCGGGCTTAGACCTGGCACGGCCTTTGTAAGATTTGGACAGGGCACCTGACCTCTCTGAGCTTCAGTTTCTCCTTCTGTAAAATGAGCTCTATTAGCCGTCTCACTCTCTGGGCAGAGGGGTTATCCCAAGGGGCAACTTAAAAGTTATATATGAAACCACCTAGCCCAGCACCTTGTCTGGCAGACCCTAGGGGCACAAATAATGTTGACCGAATCTACTTCAGCATTTAGTTTTGCCTTTCTTCCTCTTCGATCTTTGGGCCTTAGGTGCACCTTCCTCCCAGTCCATCCCCCATCATCTGTCTCTCTCACACACACCTCTCTGCCCACACCATCGAACAGTCCCTGGGGCCTGCACAGACTGAACCAAAGGCTCCAAAGCATGGCAGGTGGGGTGTCATGGAGAATGGCTCTCCTGGGGTCTGAGATAAGCCTTAAAAAAGGGATGGCCTTAAATGCATATTACTAAGTGAATTATTGGTCCATCTGAGGGGACTACATACTGTATGATTCCAACTGTATGACATTCTGGTAAAGGCAAAATGTAGAAAAAGTAAAAAGATCAGGAGTTGTCAGGGGTTTGGTGGGAAGGAGGGAGGAACAGAGGGAGCATAGAGATTTTGGGGGCAGTGAAACTATTCTGTATAATACTATAATGATGGGGACAGGGCGCCTGGGTGGCTCAGTTGGTTAAGCGTCCAACTTCAGCTCAGGTCATGATCTCATGGTTCGTGGGTTCGAGCCCCTTGTCAGGCTCTGTGCTGACACCTCAGAGCCTGGAGCCTGCTTCAGATTCTGTGTCTCTGCCCCTGCCCCACTCATGCTCTGTCTGTCTCTTTCTGTCAAAAATGAATAAATATTGAAAAAAATTTTTAACACTATAATGATGGACATATGGCATGATACACTTGTCCAAACTCACAGAATGTACAACATGAGAGTGAACCCTAAAATCACCTATGGACTTTGGGTGATGCTGACTGTCCAGGTGGGTTCGCCAATTGTAACAAACCTACCACTCTGGGAGGGGATGTTGATATCAAGAGAGGCTTCCTTGTAGCAGGGAATGTGGGAACTCTGTATATTCCTCTCTGTTTTTCTGTGAGCCTAACACTGCTCTACAAAGTAAAGTCTATAGAAAAGAAAAGAAAGAAAAGAGAAAAGGAAAGGGAAAAAAAAGAAAAGAGAAAAGAAAAAACAGAAAAGAAAAGAAAGAAAAGAAAAAGAACAGTCTTTCAGTACCTTGGTCCAGAGCAAATGCCAACAACAGTAACCATATTAGAAGATCCATCAAAGGAGTGCCTGGGTGGCTCAGTCAGTTAAGCATCTGGCTCCAGCTCAGGTCATGATCTTACAGTTCATGGGTTTGAGCCCCGCATCAGGCTCTGTGCTGACAGCTCAGAGCCTAGAGTCTGCTTCCGATTCTGTGTCTCCCTCTCTCTCTGCCCCTCCCCAACTTGTGCTCTGTCTCTCAAAAATAAATAAATGTTAAAAAAAAATTTCTTAAGGAAGAGTCATCATGTCAGGAGGGGAGGAAGGACCACAAATGAAAAAGACACATTCTGACTCATAATTGCAAAACTAAGAACACAGAGAGAAAAGATCCAACCAGAAGGGGAAGGCAAAAGCACTTGGCTTAAATCCACGGGCCCAGCCCTCCCGGGTGCCCTCGTACTTAGCCATAGCCAGCCCTGGTCCAGCAAAATCAAGCCCTTCGGGATGGACGGTCCCGATTTTCTAGCCCTCGGTCTCTGCACGACACCTTCGTTTCTCTTTATTTGCTCTTTTTCCGTCCACCACAATATGCTCAAATCATCCAAAACTTTCCCTTTATCACTGAGCCTCCCTAATTAAGCTAACATTATTAGAAGGTTGAGAGAGAAAAAAAAACCCTCCCAAATTCTCTTTGCGTCTCAGTAGCTCTTTAATATGCGAGGCAACCAGAGATGAGCTGCTTCTAATTGCCAGTCCCTGGAGTAGCCAGTCAGAAAATGAATTGATGCGTTTTTTCCTTATGAACAATGCATGTAGCACAAATTGCGGCGGCCGTCACCAGAGATTTAATTACAAAATATCATTACTTTCACACATCATTTCAGATTTGGCCTGATCAAATCAGAGTTAGGGCAAGGGGGAGAGAAAACTGCACCCTTAGCAGGGTCATTCATTCAGGGATGGCTGGAAAGCCAGTGGGAATTGGCACCGTGGATATGTCCTCAGGGCCCCTGCAGAGAAAACAGCTGCCAGAGATGCACGTGGAAAAGGAGATTCCCGGGGCCCAGGGGTTCTGCAAAGTGGAGGCTGGGGGCTGCGGGAGGGTCCCCAGGGCGTGGAAAGGACCCCCTCAAGGGAGAGATCGGTGGCAGAGAAACATCCCAGCCTTGCAGTTCAGAGGTGCTCCAGAAAATTCCTCTCAGCTGTGGCTTCAAGCAGCTAATGTCTCCCGTTCTTTGCTTCCACAAATATTTCCTGAGCATCTAGTGTGCCGAACATGGTGCTCGACCCAGAGGCTGCAAAATAGTATCAGACAACTGTGGTCCCTGCCTGCCTCGGGTTCACACTGTGCTTGGAGAAACAGATTTACACCAAAATAGTCACAGAATGGTGACCGGGGCAGGAGGGGTAGTGGAGCCAGGCTTCCTGAGTCTACACCCATCCGTGCTCCAGCATGTCAAAGCTGCGTGACCATGACTAAGGCCCTGGACCTCTTGGTGCCACAGCTTCATCATCTGTAAGGTGGAGAGAATGCCAGTACTTACCTTATGGTGGTGTTAAGGATTTAACATTTATAGCACACTTGGAACAGTGCCTGGTAAGCTCCATGTAAGTGTTTGTTAAATAAATACAAATTAAAAATTACAACTGTAAGAAGCAGAATGGGGTACCCTGAAAGCCTATTAATAGGAGAAGTCAGTCTAGTCAGGCAAGATGAGAAGAGGTTGAGTTAAAATGTGAAGAAAAGGGAGAACATTAGTTAACAGAAACACCAGCAAAGAGTGGTCTTGGCACAGGAAAGCATCATGTGCAAAGGCCCTGTGGCTGGAGGAAGCATTTTAATGGCAAGGTACTGAACAAAAGGCCAATGTGGCTAGAACGGTGCAAACTGAAAAAGATGTTGGCAGGTCCAGTCCATGTAGACCCTTGTAGGCCTTGGCCAAGAGTTTGGACTATAAAAATTACCCATGTGCACTAGAATCGTAAAAGCATTATTTCTCATTTGTTGCAATTTTTGCCTCAATTTTTTATTTTATTCATGTTTGTATGAGATATTTACTTCAGGAGTGCCTGGGTGGCTCAGTCAGTTAAGCATCTGACTTTGGCTCAGGTCATGATCTCACAGTTTGTGAGTTGGGCTCTGTGCTGACAGTGTGGAGCCTGGGGCACACTTAGAGTTCTGCAACTCCCCCCTCTCTGTCCCTACCCTGCTCATAGTTTGTCCCTCTCTCTCTCTCTCTCTCTCTCTCTCAAAAATAAATAAACATTAAAAAAAAGAGAGTGATTTACTTCAATTATTATACTTAAGATGCCAGTAAATAATAATAATACACAGTGTAGGGGTGCCTGGGTGGCTCAGTCCATTAAGCTTCTGACTTCGGCTCCGGTCATGATCTTGTGGTTCATGAGTTCAAGCCCTGCATCAGGCTTTCTGCTGTCAGCACAGAGTGTGCTTCATATCCTCTGTCCCCCTCTCTCTGCCCCTCCCCTCCTCACCCTCTCTCTCTCTCTGTCAAATGAAGACACATTTTTTAAAAAACAGTACACAGTGTGAATTTCATACAGTGATGTTGCTTCTCTGTATCATATAGGGATCGCTTTATAGTGCTAAGAACAAACATTGTATGGATAATCAAAGTTGTGATAGATTCATTGCAAATGTGGTCCCAATTTTCCCCCTCCTTATATCCACATCCCTCACAATGTGACTTAATAGCTACTCCCAACAAGGGATGAAGTCCACTCCTCCATTCCTTGAATCTGAGCTGGCCTTGTGACTTGCTTTGCCCAACAGAATGTGCTGGAAGTGACATCATGCCAGTTCTGAGTCAGGCCTCAGGCAGCATTGCATGCTTCTGTCTGTTCCCTTAGAGCACTGCTCAGACACCATTAAAACAAGTTTGGCCTCACCTGCTGGAGGATGAGAGACCACAGAGACAAAAATGAGTCATCCCGACCAAGGCCATTATTAAATTTAGTCAATAATCAACTGACATGGAAGGGCCCCAGTTGAAAGGTGTAGAACTGCTCAGCAAACCATCAGCTGACCTGCAGAATTATGAGTTTGATAAATAGTTGTTGTTTTAACCCACTACATTTTGGATTGATTTGTTACACAGCCGTAGCTTGCTGATATACACACTTGGTAGGCAAGGGAATTGGGCATCATGAGGTGGGGGCTGCTATAACATGTGCGGTGCTGACAGACCCAAGATATGCACAGAGCAATGGGAACACACAGGAGGGAGGACTTAACTTCTGCAGGAAAATAAAAAGAGCCGCTGTCAGAGGAAGCTTTTGGAAAGAGGAAAAAATGAGCACGTGTTTGTCCAGGGAAAGCAGGTGGGAGAAGTCCACCAGATAGAAGGAAGGAAATGGGCAAAAGCATGAAGTCGTGAAAAGAGAGGGTGTTTGGTCAAAAGCAGGGAGCTTCAGGCTCCCCTGGGACACACAAGGGGGCAGAGCTAAAGATGGAGCACCCAGCTAGGGAGCACCCAGCTGGAAGGAGGTGCTCCTGCTCTGGCTGCAGAAGACAAGGTGAGGGGCTTGGACGGGGACTTCACGACTGGTGCTGTCAGGGCCACAGGGACGGGGAGGAAGCACAGCCCCTGCACTGGGCTCACACAACTCCTGGAATTGAGGCGGGTTACAAGGTGGATACGGGACCCCAACACAAGACCATTTCCCCTTGCTGTGTGGCCTCAGGCAGATCCGTCCTAGGTGAGCCTGTTTCCTGCACAGCTTGGCTTCTCAGCGGCAAGGAGCTCATGAAATGACATGTGGGGAGGCGCGTCGTGAACTAGAAAGCCCAGGTACTCGGATGGGGGGAGGGGGAGTATTCTCTTCTTCTTCCAGTGCATTTCCTTCAGTTTTATCCAGAAAAGGGAATTTTCCCAGAAAACTGTGCATTAATGGGTATGCTACAGGAAATAGATGGTAATCAAGGGGAGTATAATTTTTTTAAGTGAGCAGGATGTAGAAAAACCAACCGTGGTGACATGCCCCCAAGGATAGCAGCAGTGAGGAGACCCAAGGGACGAGAAGAGAAGGGAAATGGTTACTGAGATAGAAGGGGGAAAGGGGAAACTGATGACAGACGTGGCTCCCGTCCCTGCCCCGGTAGGGACGATGCAGGGGAGACGTGGGAGAAATAAATGCCCCAGCCTCCCGCTCCTCCCCACTACAGTCTCCAGCCAGAACTTCTCATTGGTTGAACCCCTCCAGAGAGCGGATGGCAAGGAACTCCGTGACATGGTCCCTAATGGGTCAGTGCGCAGGGTTTGAGCAGGGGGGAAAGTAGCCAGGGAATCCGGGGGCACTGGGAGATGTCCAGCACCACGTCCACAGAGGCTAGGTGGGCTGCAGGAGAGGAGGCAGAACTCTGTGAGACCTGCCATGACATCCACCGGAGACAGGACTACGACCTCCACAACCCAACCCCTTCTCCATCCGGCCTCATCCCAGTGGTTCTGAGATGAGTACGGTCTGAGGACCCCTAGGGATCCCTGGGATTGGTTCAGGAGATCCACAAGGTCAAGCCTATTTTCGTAATAATGCTAAGATGTTATTTGCCTTTTTACTTTCCTTCACTCCCAAGTATATACGGTGGGAATTTCCAAAGGGTACTTATGTGAGGAAGCCACAATCCCCTGAAAAGTTTACTAAAATACTCCTCCCTTATCCAGCTGTGTATTTGAGAGAGGCATCCTTCATACATTTGAACCAAAACAACTTATCCCCGGGCGCCTGGGTGGCTCAGTCGGTTAAGTGTCTGACTCTTGATTTTGGCTCCGGTCGTGATCTCACCATAAACCAGAAATCTTTTAAATTTTTTTAAATGTTTATTTATTTTTGAGAGAGAGAGTGTGAGTAGGGGAGGGGGAAAGAGAGAGAGAGAGAATAAGAGAGACAGAGAGAGAGAGAGAGAGAGAGAGAGAGAGAGAGGATCTGAAGCAGGTTCTGCACTGAGAGCAGTGAGCCCAATGCAGGGCTCAGACCCACAAACCATGAGATCATGACCTGAGCTGAAGTCAGACGCTCAACCGACTGAGCCACTCAGGTACCCCTAAGCCAGAAAAAAATGTTTTCATGTTTATTTATTTATTTTTGAGAGCGAGGGAGAGCGGGGGAGGGGCAGAGAGAGAGGGAGAGAGAAAAAGCCAAGCAGCCTCCCTGCTGTCAGCACAGAGTCCGACAACGGGGCTCAAACTCACCAACCTTGAGATCGTGACCTGAGCTGAAACCAAAGAGTCAGACGCTTAACCGACTGAGCCAGCCAGGCGCCCCTAAGCCAGAATTGTTTTTTAATTTGCAAAAACGTAAAACAATGCCACTCTTCTCGCACTTTCCTTGTTTGGGAAAATACAGATATTTTCTGTTGAAAATGTGATTTATACGGACATGTAACGGGTTGGTTCTTGTTACCATAAACGCATTCGAAAAACATTCTTTTAACTTTCTGTTTTAATTTCTAATACAGTAAATAGGAATAGATGTAGACCATGTGAACAAAAGCTCTTTGGGGTCCTCAATCATTTTTAAGTGTGGAAAGGGGTCATAAGACCATGAAGTAAGATCCACTGCTCTATCGGACACCCAGGGCAGTGATCTCTACCCACAATCAGAACTGGAACTATTGCGGTCGACCGCCTGTTAGGGAGAAGGATCCTGCAGCTCAAAGACAAGGCCATAGCCACCTGGGCTCACCCAGCTGGTCAGTGGCACAGCTGGAATTTGGACCTGGGCTGTCCATCACCAAGGCTCACACGCTCTCCTTTCACCGCCATGCAGCAGGAAGCTGGGGGAACAGTGAACGATGGAACAGCATCTGTCTTCTGCCACCTCCTCCAAGGAGGGAAAATGACAGGGATTGATTGATCTCAATGATCAGCTATAAATGGTCCCTACATGTGGCCATGTTAATCAGCTCCTACCAGCCAGGATCTGACCAGTTTGAAAGGTTTATAGCAACAATGTGGTGCTGATTTATTTCTCCTTAATAAAAAAGTGATCAAGTGAAACCTGCATCTATCATTCTATTTATCACTCGGGGTGATTTATTAACTAATTACACTTGCAGTGGCCGCTGGCTCTAAGTATGGACGATGTGGGGAGGTGGGGTCAGTGTGGCCATCGGGGCTGCTCACCACCCTCTGCTTCCAGCCTCGCCGCTCATCCACGGGCAAGCCCGAGCTCTCAGATGTGGCTCCTGGGGCTCTGAGAGAAGGGAGAGGAGAAGAAGGGGACAGGGGAGAAATGGAGGGGCTGCCTGGTCCCAGCCATTCACTCCTTGTCCCCAGAGAAGACAGTGCACCAAGTACATCTGCTTCCCCATCTTCTTCCTGGTTCTCTGGAGGGAAAGGGAGCCTTAAGGCAAGATCCCGGGGGTGCTGATGGCTCCGGGAGAGGAAAGATGAAAAGCCAGCAGCAACAGCCCAAGGAGGAGATCTCAGGCTAGTGAGAACCTGCCAGAGGGCCCTCCTTCCCCTTCCTTGCAGCCCCAGGTAGAGTTGCAGGTAAAATACAAGTCTGAATCTCAGAAAACAATGAATAATTTTTCAGTGCAAGAACGTCCCAAATATTGCACAGATGTCCTGCAAAATCTGGCACCCCAACCCCCAGGGCTGTGAGGGAGCTCGTAGGGTGTCCAACAGACTAGACTTACAGGAACTCCCAGGGTCCACAACCATGGCCAGCCTCACTCTGCCCACCTGTTCTCCACCTGCTAGATGTCCCTGGGTCCTGAGGGCCTCCCCCTGGGGGCTCCAGGAGGCCGTGACTTTCCAGAGCTGGAGGGCAAACCACTCAATCTCGTCAAACCTTATCTGCAAAATGGGGACCCTCACCCTGCCCCTGTCCTTCCCCAGGGGCTATGCAGAGCTGGGGGGGGGGGGGGATGAGTCTGAACGATGACTGTATGGGGGGGTCCATGGCAGGGATGGGACTGTCACAGGGCTGTTGCTCCCACCCACCCTGAAAAGATAGGTTTCCTTTTAGTCCTCTTGGGGAAATAACAGCTATAACTGCCAGCTTCTTTTTTTATTATTATTATCTGTCCTGAGCTTTGGGTTTGTGGTAGAGAAAGTCAGAAGCTAAGCTGGCACAGCCTTTGTGGGAGAGCACGGGGTAGTGTTAAAATTGAAAATAAAAATTGAAATTGAAATAAGCACAAGCCGCTTCTGGCACGCAGAAGTTCCAGGTGAGTACTTGGGAGTCTATCAACCAACAAGCAGCTCTTTGGCCAAGCCATCACCCTCTCCAGCGTCCAGGGCGGGAACCCTTCCACTCACACACGCTGTGTGAGCAAGGTGTTCCATTAATCCAAAAACATCAGAGGCACTCTGAAAGTTGTCAAGACAGAATTAGGTAAGTGGACAGTGAGGCTCAGACTCTGCTGAGGTACAAAGAATGAGGGAGAGATACCTACTCACCCGTCAAGATGTGCACGATACAATGTTTTTTAGAAGGAACATTCTAGAGCAGGGAATTCTCAACCTCGGCACTGCTGACACTTTGGGGCCAGATCATTCCCTGGGCACTGCAGATGTTAGCATGGCCCCTTTTCTCCACCCACTGGATGCCTGTAGCAGCTGCCCTATAAGTCGTGATGACGAAAAGATGTCTCTAGGCATTGCCAAATGTCCCCGGTGGGGGGGGGGGGGGCGGTAAAGTGCCCCCACCCCGCCACATGAAAACCACTGGTCTAGACAGCATCAGGAGTGTGTATGTGAACAAAGCAAGCACCAAAACTATTTCTAACGTTCTGAGTGCACAGAGAAAAGTCTGGTTGGCAAGATGGCATCTTGGACTGGCTGGATGGCTCCCTCTAGACAGGAAGCTGGGGTTGCTTCTGGAGAGTGGAGGGGAGAGGAGGGTCAAGGGGGACTGTCGCCTGATGTGTTTTATCTGTTTGCTTGCCAGTGACAGGAAAGGAAAGGAGGAGGAGAGGGAAGGGGAGAGGAAGGGAGGGGAAGAGAGAAGAAGGGGAAGGAGGAGAGGAAGGAAGGAAGGCAGGGAGGGAGGAAGGGAGGAGAGAGGGAAGGAAGGGGGCAGAAAAGAGAGGGGAGAAGGAAGAAATAAGGAAGGGAGGAATAAGGAGAGAGGGAGGGGAGAAGGAAGGAGGGAAGGAAGGAAGGAAGAAAGGAAGGGGAGAAGGTAGGAGGGAAAGAAGGAGGAGGGAGCGAAGTGGGGGAAGAGCCCCAGAAGCCGAGTCTGGCCGAGGGGCTAGAGGAGTCCTGTGCTACTTGTCGTCTCTGGTCCTCAGCATCCTCAAAGTGAAACGAGGGGTGCAGGAGGAGCCCCCTGGCCTTCTTCAGCCAGCAAGCCCAAGGTGACCCAGACCCCTCCCTCCCTCACCCCGGCAGTTTCACAAAAGAAGCCTGAGGTCTGGCTCCCTCTCAGCGGCTCGAACTGATTGCACCTCCTGGGGGAGGCGGGGAGGACGGGGTCTGGTCAACCGCCCAGCTCCACACTGAGGACTTGGTCGGGCTTGATTAAATAATTGCACAGAACCCAGCAAGTAATCACGCCGTCTCAAGAATCGAGGAGCACCTTCCGAGGGAGGCCCCATTAGTGATGTGGGGGTGTGTGAGTGAGCGTGTCTGTCTCTTGCCTATGATAAAATTATCATCAGAAGACCTCGTTTGCAAAATGCATCCATCCCCCCCATCTGGTCGATTGCCTCCCAAACCCGGGTGTATGCACAGCGTGATCCCCGTTTGACACAAGGCTGGGGAAACCGAGGCGCAGAGAGGTCTGGGGCTGGCTATGAGCCCACCCCAAGAGTGGGGGCAAGTCCTGCTCTGCGTGACCCAGGGGGCTGGTGCCGAAGGAGGTCACACGCCAGGAAGTCCACACAGAGCCAGGCTAGGGCTGGGGACTCAAAGATCCTAAGAGAGGTTTGGGTTTTATTTGCCATTGTTTTGTTTTGTTTCCCCACTGGGATTATTTCTCCTCTTGATTTTGGAAAACAAATCCCAAACCATGGGAGTCATGTGAGCCTTCCTAAAATCTGCTGCTGCCAAGAGACCGGCTCAGTGTGTGGGGTGAGAAGTGGAACCCCACTGCAGCTGCCCACGCACCCCCCCCCCAGGCTGAAAGGAGGGCTGCTGGATGGGGCGGGGGGGACCCAGCCCGTTCTGGGGCCTCTGTTCTCAGGCTGGGTCCTCCCCGTGCTCCATGAGCCACCCCCTCTCCACCAGCAGGCGGCGGGCAGACAAAGCACCCTTTCTACCCAAGGGTCTGGCTTAACTGGGAAGAGAAGTAAATGGCTAAAGACAGGCTACTCTGTTGGGTTCTCTGGCCCAAAGGGAGATGCCCACTGCCTGTCCCTTGCTCCTCACGCCATCTGCCCCCAGCCCCGTTAGCTCATTTACACTGGAGCAGCCCAAATTCATTAATAATGATTAGTCTCTCCTCGAGAAGAAGCATGCAATCAAAGGGCCATTAAAATTAAGTGCAGGAGGAGGGGGGACAGGGGACAAGGAGGGGGAAGGAAGGGTAGAAGGGGGATGGGCAGGCGGAGCTGGGCAGAAATCTCCGCCGGACTCAGACACCTCCTTGCTGCAAGACCTTGGTTCGGTCACGTCTCATTGCTGCTGAGACTCAGTTTCCCCATCTCCGAAATGGAGGGGCAGGAGTGACCACGGTGTCGGTAACAATGTGCAATGCAAGCACCCAGTGGAGAAGCATAAGCATTGGCTGACCGATATGAGGCCCCGGGCACCACGACCTTGTGGGGGAGTTATGGGAGAGGGGTGATGTCACCTGCTAGGTCAGAGTCCTGAGCAGCCGCTTCTCACTGTCCAGCTGCCCTCATGCTGGTCCCTGGGCACCACACACTGCCTGCCTCACCCAGTCCCAACAGCCCAGGGCAGGGCCACACCTCTGCCCTCACTTCTGGTCTGTGGGCAGGAGCAGCAGGGGAGGGGAGGGGACAGAGGGGGAGCCAGGACATCCCCAGACCTTGGAGGGGGCTAGGTCAGACACTGCTTCCCAGCGATTGGCAGCCACTCAGCCCTCAGCTCCCCGCCGGGTCTCTGGTTTCTGGGGAGGCCTCAGGCACAGAGAGGAAGCTCAGGGACCCCACACCCGGGTGACGAGAGACCAGACATAGCCCTCTGTGGGGCACCAGGACATCCAACATGGAGGCCGCTGCCCGGAGGCTGGGAAACGCACCCCTCTCGCTCAAGGAACAAAGAAAGGAACCAAAAGAAGTAACCTCCTGGGTCCATGCCCTCCTTGGGAGAAGGCAAGAGGCCAGACCTCCAGAGGTGCTGATCCCTGGGTCTGTGTGGACTTCGATTCCTCTTGAGGACAGGAAACGAGATTTGACAAAGGCCCCTCTCATGTGCCAAGTGCTCAACCTTGTTCCTTCACACGGCAGCCCCAAGGACCCCCCCAGGAATGGTATTAGTCATTCCTGTTTTACAGAGGGAGAACTCGGAAAGGCTTGCTCGAAATCCCGTGTCCAGGACGGTCACAGTGCCAAAGCAAGATTCAAGGCCAGTAGCGGCAGGGTCTGAACTGCTTCTTCCACTCTCCACTCGGCACCCAGGCACCCAGCGCCAGGGATCGGGGCACGCAGGCTGGAGGGAGCTTCACTGTGGGGGCACTCCCCCGCCCCTCCCTGGATGCCAGGCCGCAGCTCCCTAGGTGTGAATCGCACCACCCTCCCCAAAACCCCGGAGGCCAGGGCTGTGACACCCATACTCAAAGGTCTAGGGATGTCATAGGAAAAAGGGACTGAAGGAGACAGCCTATAAACTCCCCAGGGCAGGGCAGGGCAGGGTCTGGCCCTGTTCCCCACTGGGCCCCACTGACACAGCGCTGGGACGCAGAGACGGATCAATAAATACATGATGGGCAGAAAGGGGACCCAGTCACAGGAGAGAAGGATGACAGGTTAGCACAGCAGTGGAGGATATGGTCAAGAGGCAGGCGTCCAGAGCCAAACTGCCAGGGTTGGCTCGGGGTTCAGACCCCAGCTTTGTCACTTTTTTGGTGCAAGCTTAACCTGTCTCTGTGTCAATTTTCTTACCCGAAAATGACAAATAATAATAGCTATTACCAGTTAAGGCTCTTCAGAGAAGCAAGTGATTCACTGTGCAGCGTGGCACCTTGTGAGCACTCTAGGCCAGTGTGGGTGAGTGGAGGGCAGGCTAAAGCTTTGGACTGGCCCACAGCACGGCCCAAGGTGTCCTGCTGAGGCCACCAGCAGTGGTCAAATTCCACACATGCACAAGCCTCCTTAAGCTTTGCACCCTGCATGTCTCATCTGCCTCACCCTGGCCCCACCCACATCTGTCAGCTACTTTGCATCTGAGCTCCCCAGTCCCCTAGGGTCTGGCTGCTCCCACCCAGAGGACAGGGGCTTTCAGAAACCAACCCCACAAGGGTCTCCAGCCTGGGAACAGTGAGCTCCCCGTCACTGAGAGGTTACGGCAAAGGCGGGATGGCCACTTGAAGACCCACAAATAGGATTCCCACTGGGAGGGAGGCTGGAAACCGCTCTGAAGCTTTGCGAGCTGACGGGCTGAGCATCACCTTTGTGAATGATCACAGCGCCACCTGGTGGTAGTATGGGAGATGGCCCAGCAGGCCCCAGAGGGCAGAGAGTGTCCAGGCCCCCCACCCCCACCCCACCCCATCCCCACACTTCAATGAGTTGTTTTCATATCATTGAATTCTAACAACACTCCAAAGAAGGGATTGTCATCCTTTTTACAGATGAAGGCACTGAGGCCCAGAGACACAAAGTCACTTGCCCACAGACACACAGCTAGCAAGTGGCAGAGCCAGGATTTGAGCTTTGGTGCCACAGCCTTCCCTCCCAATCACTAAGCCTCAGGGGATCCGGTGAGAAAGAAAACAGACCCTCTCCCTCGTCTCATGAAGTTTCCATTCTCACTGGGGAACAGGAATCACAAATGTATTTTTTAGGTGATCTCTGGGCACTCGATGCTGGGCTAGGAAGAAGGCGGCCAGGGTCCCTGCCTGAATGAAGTTTGTGGGGAAGAGGGACAGGAGTCAAAGGATCACACGGATAAATACACAGCAGTGACAAAGATGTCATTGGATAGGAATGGGTTCTGAGACCAGATATCAGGGTGCTTACCTGGCCTGGGGGTCCGGGGAGTCTTTCCTGGAAAAGTGATGTATTAAGCTGGGATCCCAAAGGTGACCAGGCCTTAACCAGGCAAACAGACGCTTATGTGTTCATCAGCAAATGGATGTGTCACACGGCCAGGGTTTCACTTTTTACTACACATAGATAAACCCATATCCAGTATGCTGGATATATGCTTTTGCAACACTCCAACTCCATATCCCTCTTCAGATTTTTGCCCGTCGATACATGGAGCCATTTGCTTTAACTAAGGAGGCCATCATACCATTGACACTGGCCACACACAGTTTATTTACCCAAGCTCTACGGATGACACTCGTGTGGTTTCCAAAGTTTCACTCCTACAAACAGCCATAACCTTCCCGGTGCATATGCATCTCAAAGTGACACATGTTCGAGCTCCCCTGAGGTATGCGACTGCATTCTTTCAAAGACATTTCACCATCATTTTGATGGGAGTAAGGAGAGCACATGTTTCTATTAATGAAAAATGTATACAAAAACAAATTCATTTACTACTTCATTTACCCTGGCTGAAGCCAAGTTAAGGTTCTGGAAAACATTGGCCACAATGTTACCAGTGTTTCTGTAGATCTTGTTCTTTCTTTCCTTTCCTTCTAGAACTTGTCCAAGACAGACAACTGCTTGGGAGACATACGTAATGGTTTTCAAAGAATTGTTTTTTTTTTTAGGTCACTTGTTTCGTTAAACAGAATAACCTTTGCAAGCCTGAGTTCAGGATTTCACTGAGTACTCTGGCTTTCAGGTTGTCTGGTCTCAAGGTTGGTGACCGCCCCCACCCCCACCCCCTACACACTCCTCGTGCCCCCACCTCCAACCCTCTGCTGTGGCTATACCACATGACCATGGTCTAGTACCTAGAGATCGGTGGTGCCTGGGGAAGGGGCTTGTGCATTTGCACGTTGGACCAGTTTGCACGGTGCCCAGTCTGTGAGGAGCCGCATAGGATAACCTGAGTTAACCAGCACCATACTTCCTGTCGATCCCTATCATGAGTCACGGCCCCTGTACGTGGCTCCAGGTGTATGTGCACACTCCATATTGGAGGGTTCTAGAGTGCCAGGTCTGAGGGAGATCTTGAAGTCCATGCTGGTCTGTAGGCGGGGGAGGGGATGAGGGGTGACAGCCCCTTTCCAGGAGACCTGGCATCTGCTCCAGAAGCAGTTTCAAAACTTGCCACCAGGTGGAAGCACCGTTCCTGGCCCAGGTCCCTCACTGGCTGGGGGTCCACTGGGACTCTCAGATCGGCACCCAGACCCTGCCTTGTGATTCCACCGCCTGTCTCAGCTGTGTGATTCATTCTGGCCCCGCTGGCCCCATCACAAAACCCCTTTAGCTGGATAAGACAGCGCAGTCAGCTGAGGCACAGAGAATCTCCTGCGCCCCTGAGGGTCTGTTGCAAAGGAGCCTGTTCTGTTCCATCATTTTGGATGCATAGGGCGGGGCTACCAGACAGCCCAGGAAAACCCAGGAGGCCACATGAGGAGGCTCACACCAGCGTGAAACAGAGAGAGGACTTCCAGAGCCCAATAACATATCTCTCTCCCTACCCCAAGTTCTGTCCCTTCACCTGTGGCCATAGGGCCTTGACCCTGGCTTAGCTTCACTCCCACAAACAGGGTAGTCTTGAGCCCAGCCTCACCTAGGGAGATAGATAGATACAAGCCCAGAGATCAGTGGTCTGTGGCCACGTTCCAAGCCCTGCCTTCTTCTCTACCCACCATTCCAGGCAGCCCTGACCTCACCGGCCTCAGACCCCTACACCCTATGCATTAACACAGGCGGGCCTCACGTGTGGCCCTGGATCTCTGAACCAGCACAGACTCATCCGATGGCCCCTGAGAGGCTGTCCCTGGCCTGGCTTCCAGCCCCTAGCCCCCCACTCTCCAGTCAGGCAGACCAGCCTGGATGGGAAGGTGGACAAGGACTGGCCACAGCCTGGAGGGCTGGCCCGCAGCCCAAGGTCTGAAGCCTGAGATCGGGCAGGTTCCCAGCTCCACACTCACAGCTGCCTACACAATCCCTTCGTCACGAGCATGGTGATCGTAACTCCATGACACGCGTGCCTGGGTGACCTTTTAATGTCCTGTGCCCTCCTAACCTGTAAGCTCCATAAAAGGAGGGGCCATGTTCACCCATATAATCCCTGCACTGAGGACAGGGCCTGGCACATAGTGGGTGCTCAGAAAGTAACTGTGGAATAATAAAAGAATAAATGGACATCTTCCCAGAAGAAGTACTTCCCACACAGTGATTCCACCTCATCCTCCCCGCCAACCTACTGGGTAGCTTCTGTCACCACCCCCACATTACAGCATATTCATTCCCTATTACTGCAGGAACAGCCATAAACTTAGTGGCCAAAACAACACAGCCTTATGGTCTCACAGTTTGGGAGGTCAGAAGTCCAACACAGGTCCCGAGGGCTGAAATCGAGCTGTCGGCAGGGCTGTGTTCCTTCTGGAGGCTCCAGGGGAGAACTCATTTCTGTGCCTCTTCCGGCTTCTAGAGGCTGCCCACATGCCTTGGCTCTTGGCCCCTTTCCTCCATCTCCAAAGCCAGCAATGTCCCATTGCCCTCAATGAAGCCAGGAAAGGTTCTCTGTTTTTCAAGGCTCGTGCAATTAGATTGGGCCCACCTGTATAATGTGGGCTCATCTCCCAATCTCAAGATCTGCAACCTTAAGCACAACTGCAAAGTTCTTTTTTCCATGTGAGATAACATTCACAGGTTCCAGGGATTAGGACATGGACATCTGTTTGGGGGGTGTGGGGGCAGAGTTATTATCACCCTAGCACACGCAGATTCAAAAACACAGGTGAATTAACTTGCCCCACCCTCCCTGCTTGTGACTGGCGAAGTAGGGGTCAAACCCAAGTCTTTCAGGCTGCAGAATCTGAGCTCCTTCTCCCCTTGTTGCCTTTCTATGTAACCACCTAGGGTCTCTAGACCCCTTTTCAGGAACCAGAAGGGCAAGACCTATCAGCCCAGCCCCTTAGAACAAATACATACTTCCATTTATGGGCTTTTTTTTTTTAATTCATGCTTGTCTAGGCAGTGGGAACACGTGCAAAACTTTCATTTTATTTCCCTTTATTGTCTTTGTGTTGGCATAAACATTTCTTTTTCATCTAGGGAAAGAAAGGATTAACCCACCTTATTGGCTAGGGTTGGGGGTTGGGCATGACGCTCCACCACTGAACTTAATGAGGCTTTTCTCTGCAATTAAACAAATGGCCAGCAGATGGCGGGGCAGGCCCACAGCAGACTTCTCAGTCCCCTGTCCCATCCCTCTTATGGGGTGCAAGGATATCAAGTGTAGAGGTCTTTCTCTTCTTTTCTCCAAAACCCACTCTAGGAGGAAATATCCAGAGGAGTCCCAGCAGGGTAGAGCAAAGGCACAAAGTCCAGAGAGTCACCCAACCTCAGGGAAGCCAGTTTGGGGGCCTGCACTATTTCATGCCCCATGCCCCAAACCAGACACAAAGACCAGAGATCAAGTCTCCACAAGTTGAATGGCTTGGTCAGGGCAGCAGAAGGGAGGCGTAGCTAGTTTACAGGATGCTTCAGATAGCCAGGTATCTTACATACTTATATGCACATTTATTATTTCATTTCATCTTCCCTGTGGTCCCAGCAGAGGACCCGGCATTAAAAATCATGAACTGGTGGGGCGCCTGGGTGGCTCAGTTGGTTAAGCGTCCAACTTCAGCTCAGGTCATGATCTAGCGGTATGTGAGCTCGAGCCCCGCGTCGGGCTCTGTGCTGACTGCTCAGAGCCTGGAGCCTGCTTCAGATTCTGTGTCTCCCTCTCTCTCTGACCCTCCCCCGTTCATGCTCTGTCTCTCTCTGTCTCAAAAATAAATAAACGTCGGGGCGCCTGGGTGGCGCAGTCGGTTAAGCGTCCGACTTCAGCCAGGTCACGATCTCGCGGTCCGTGAGTTCGAGCCCCGCGTCAGGCTCTGGGCTGATGGCTCGGAGCCTGGAGCCTGTTTCGGATTCTGTGTCTCCCTCTCTCTCTGCCCCTCCCCCGTTCATGCTCTGTCTCTCTCTGTCCCAAAAATAAATAAAAAATGTAAAAATAAAATAAAATAAAATAAATAAATAAATAAACGTTAAAAAAAAAATTTTTTTTATTAAAAAAAAAATCATGAACTGGCTGGGGAGATAGTAGCAATGCCAGCAACTTTTTGAACCTCTCCAAATTCCCACATAAAAATAAGCAAGGTAGGGGCACCTGGCTGGCTCAGTCAGTGGAGCATGCGACTCTTGGTCCTGGAGCCATGAGTTCAAGTCCCACACTAGGTGTGGATCCTACTTCAAGAAAGAAAGAAGCAGGGCAAATTAGGAAAAGCAAAGCCCACAGATAGCATCTGCTTCAAAATTAGATGGCAAAGGTGTCCCCATGAGCACCAAAAGATGAGTGGGGGAGCACAATCACCGGTAGCCATCTATATGTTATCAAGATGCCCTGGGGGGTTGGGGGGAAATGGTGTGCCGTTCCTGGCTTGGCCTCTGGCCTTTGGCACCCTGTCTGATGGCCAGCACAGGGAAGTAAGAGGGTATCTGATGGACCTGAGAAGAACAGGGAGGGATGATCTGAGAAAAGCAAATGGGACTAAGAGGGGTCTTGCCCCTTCCCATAGTCGGTGAGATCAAGAGGAAGGACTGATGGGCCAGAGCGCTTCAACCCTTGAAGCTGACCCACTTGGGTTCCCTCCCAGGACAGGCTCCCATACTGAGGGAAATTGCTTGGAGCGGGATCAGAATGGAGGAGGACTGATCAAAACCATCAAGAGGAAGGAAGGAGAAGATCCAGATAAATTGGCAGGAGATTGAGCTGGAAACTTCAGGACACCAGCCACCAAATGTGCATACACCGTGTAAAAACAAGAGAGGGAGCTCAGGAGGTTAGAAATGCTGACCTGAACATCCTTAGGTTTAGGAAGACTAATTTCACACAAGGGCGAATGACAGAAAAGTGTTGAGGTCAGATCCCACACAAACTGAGTTTGAGCAAAAGAAGAGTCAGGAGCAAAATGGCATCTCTCTGAAGAGTAAACATATTCCGGAAAGACATTGCTTCAGAACAGATCGAAACCATAACCTTTTATTTCAAAACGACCCAAAAGGCATTTTTTAATGATCCAACCCTAGATGAAAGAACAACATTAATCAGAATTAAAACAGTCTTTTTTCAACGTTTTTTTTTTTTGTTGTTTTGGTTTTTTTATTTATTTTTTTGGGACAGAGAGAGACAGAGCATGAACGGGGAAGGGGCAGAGAGAGAGGGAGACACAGAATCGGAAACAGGCTCCAGGCTCTGAGCCGTCAGCCCAGAGCCTGACGCGGGGCTCGAACTCACGGACCGCGAGATCGTGACCTGGCTGAAGTCGGACGCTTAACCGACTGCGCCACCCAGGCGCCCCAGAATTAAAACGGTCTTATGAAGTGGCAAAAGTCAAGGAAGACTTAGAAATACATGAAAAGAAATATTTCTAGAAAGTCTAAAATGGGAAAAAACACAAGAGCACATTAACTCAACCTTAAGATGATGCTGTTCACAAAGGCAAAAAGGGGGGAAATATTTTGAATCAACAAGAAATGAAGGAAGAGATATTTTAAAATATTTGTGAGGAAGGGACAGATATTGAAATCAGGCAAAGAAGTTCCAACACACAAATAATGAGCCCCTGAAAAGAAAATCAGAGCCAGAGAACAGAACAAATACTAAAAAGTACCATTCAAGAAAGCCTACTGACATGTTTAAAAACTGAAATTACATATTGAAAGAACACACTGCAGTACCTGAAAATCTCAACCCAAAATAATCAGACATATTCTAGACATTTTAATAAAATTACGACACTTTGAGGAAAGAGGAAAAAAAATCCTTCAGTCATCTATGCAAAAATAATACTACCAATAAATAACTGACTGATAAGGAAAATAAAATAGATTGTTACCGGGTTTTTCAAGAGGTTTGCCAAGGTTTTCTTGGCATAAATGCCAAGAGAAAAATGAAGTAACATATTTAAGATATTCAAAACAGGAAAATGTAAGTGGGTCGTTTTCTGTCCATCAGAAAATGTCCGTTGTAAGTATAATGGACTCAGACAAATGGTTACTGACTCAGGGAATGTTGTTCTCATGAGCCTTTCTTAATACATATATTTTTTAATGTTTATTTATTTTTGAGACAGAGAGAGACAGAGCATGAATGGGGGAGGGGCAGAGAGAGAGGGAGACACAGAATCGGAAGCAGGCTCCGGGCTCTGAGCCATCAGCCCAGAGCCCGACACGGGGCTCGAACTCACGAACCGTGAGATCGTGACCTGAGCTGAAGTCAGACGCTCAACCGACTGAGCCACCCAGGCGCCCCTCTCATGAGCCTTTCTTGAAGAGCCTGCTAGAGAACAAGCTTCTGCCTAAATGACCAGAAAGCCTAAAAGAGAGAGCGAGAGAGAGTCAATGAACATGAAATGTACAGTTACTGGTAAAACCAAAGCTAGCCTGGGATGAAAAGGAGGTAATGATGAGGGTTGTCTGACATGTAGCTGCAAGACCACGATTAAAATACAGAAAGCTCATATGCCAAGAAAAAAGTGTTTTTAAATGTTCTCAGTAATTGTATTGCTGGTGGTATTACTGTTGTAATTTTGAGACTATCGTGTGTGTAATGTAGGATAAAGTAGATAAGTGATTATGAGAGATTCTAATTCTATTATCCCCCGTACCCTTGAGAGCCCAATTCTCAGGGTAGGAGAAAGGAGACCTGTAATGTAGCCGTAACACACAAGAGAGAAAAGAGAGATGTCATACGAAAGAAATCAAGTAAAAATCTTAAATGCAAATTGAAATTATCAGTATGCACGCAGGGTTCTGTCCTCTTGGTTTCTGGCTGAGGTGATAAAATATATTTCTTCATGGGGCACCTGGGTGGCTCAGTCAGTCGAGCGTTCAACTCTTAGTTTCAGCTCAGGTCATGATCTCGTGGTTCGTGGTATCGAACCCTGCATCGGACTCCACGATGATAGTGCAGAGCCTGCTTGGGATTCTCTCTCTCTCTCTCTCTCTCTCTCTCTCCCTCTCTCTGTGCTGCTCATATGCACATGCCCTCTCTATCTCTCAAAATAAATAAACTTTATATAAAATTTATTTGTATGTATCTATTTCTTCATAACCAAACAGTTAGCAATGTACATCTCTAGCACCCAGACCATGGTTTTGAAATATCGTTTTCCATTTTTCAAATAACAATAAAAGACCTTCTTGGAGAAAAGGCTGATTCCAGGTCTGGGGCAGAAAATGTGCAGTATGAGTCTGGTCCTTCCTGTCACACAGAAAGCAAGGCACCTCTCAGAGATGATTAGGGTTATATTGAAAGGACTCAAGAGCCAACTTGATGAGGCTCTCGCTGGCATGGTACAATGGAATGGGATCGTTTGAGCTTCAAGAAGAATAATACTTACAACTGATTATTAGCATCAAGTGTGTTTAAATCCTAGCGTTCAAAATGATATTGAAAAGAAATCAATTGGTCTCCTTCAGAGGATGATAAAAAACCAATTTGTTCTTTTGAAAACTGGTAAATAAAGAGAAAGAATGAAGCATGTGCCCTGCTTCATGTGTTCTATGAGCTGTACCATTGAGTAACAAAGAGTAAATGAGGGCAAGTGTCTCTTTTCCAAAAGTCTCTTTCCCACTGATAAATGAGAAAAATGGATAAGATTGGAATGTTACCAACTTGCAACCCTCAGTGAATTAATAGACTCACTGATAATCAGCATCAATACTTGCCAAATAAGAAAGAGGGACCACCCAGCATCACGTGCCGTCAGACGAAAGAACACAAGGACACCGAGAATCTAGCCAAAGGGATTGAATATTACATCTGATCAAGCCTCTGGGTCCGGCTGCCAACTTGCAGAAAGCACAGAGGATCCAGGAGCACGTTGATCTGCATGATGAGGACAGAGTCAGCAAAATCCTGACTGGGGGAAACGCTACAAGTCAGATAGAAATCCTTCAACAAATAGCTTGTAAGGGTGGGGATAGGGGGTAGGTAGACGGTGACCTGTGGATCAAAAGAGACCTTAAAGATGTATCATTTTCTTTTCTTAGTGGTAAGTCTAAGCAATAGTATCTACAGATAACACTTGGGTGATAAAGTACTGCAAGAAAATCATTACAAACTCAGGCTAGTAGTTAATTTGGTGGTGGGGGTGGGGGGGTAGGGGTGATGAGACAGCTCAGATGGAGAAGGGGCACCTGGAAGGAGTTGGGGAGGGGAGTGCTTGCAAAGATCTATTTCTCGACTTCGGTCGCGGTTACAAAGATGTTTGCCATGAGATAGCTCATTAAACCATACATTTGTTTTGTGTGATTTTCTGTATCCATGTTTATTTTACAACAAAGAATTTCAAAAGAACAAAAAAGAAAACAAGACTGAAATGACTGAATGAAGAGCCCTAGAAGGTCTCACTGCTCTCTTTTGATGGATGACAACAGGAAAAATCAGAGAGGAAAGCAGTTTGCCAAAGGCCCCACAGCTGCTGAGCTTCCCAGCTGGGCTCCAAACCCCAGAGTTTCATCTGTGCACTGACAAACAGTTGCAGACACCTGCTGAGTTGACTGCAGACAGCTGAGTGACAATAGCCAGACTTGAGGTTCCCCGTGCTGCAAGGGAGTGGAGGGGGGGGCGGTTGTAGGGAACAATGCTGGTCTTGGAGCCTGGCTGGGTGGAGCCGTAGCATGCCCCAGGGCCCCTCTCTTGTGCAGGGCCCACACCCACTCACTCCGGTCTCTGAGCATGGAAATGTATTGGACTTCACCTGACCGTGTATCTGATGCAATTTCACTTCTGTTTCTCAACACCTCCCAGATTGTTCTGTCCCCCCGAGAGAAGGGAGGGTCTGGGAAAGATCCTGGCCTGAAACTAAGAGGTCAGCTTGACCCCTCCTGATACTTCATCTGGCTGGGGAGGGGTCCGTCAGTGAGTTGGGGCAAGAGGGCAAAAGATGAAACTGTGCCTTCAGCCCTGCAAGCTGGAGCCCCTCCCTTATCTGCCTTGGTTTCTAGTACCCCAGGCATTTAACACTCGGTGTCATAGAGGGCAGGAGCACAGGGGCACCTGGGTGGCAACCAGCTTTTGATTTCACCTCAGGTCTTGATCTCACGGTTTGTGGGTTTGAGCCCCAAGTTGGGCTCTGCGCTGACAGCACAGAACCTGCTCGGGATTCTCCCTCCCTCTCTCTCTACCCCTCCCCCTCCCGAGAGCTCGTGCACATACTCCCTCTCTCTCTCTCTCAAATAATTTTTTTTTTAAAAAGCAGGAGCACATGTTTGTTGAATGAATGCGTGAATTTGACATATCATTTTTTCTTTATTTCACAGAGTCCAAGGTTCAACTAATACTCTAAAAATACATCATCTTGGGGTGCCTGGGTGGCTCAGTCGATCAAGTGTCAGACTTCGGCTCAGGTCACGATCTCGCGGTTCATGAGTTCGAGCCCCACATCGGGCTCTGAGCTTGCTTTGGATTCTGTGTCTCCCCCTCTCTCTGCCCCTCCCCAGCTCACACTGTGTCTGTCTCTCAAAAATAAATAAACATTAAAAAATTTGTCAGAAGATACATCATCTTTCACTTAAAAATTGGAGTTATGCTAATGCCTCCCCCTAGGGTCATCGAGAAGATTGAATCCGTAAATGAACATAAAACCCTTAGGCTAGTATCTGGCACATACTGAGTCTTCAATAAGTTACTCCTGTAAAATGAGAGAAGTTTGTTTAAAGTTAGGATACAGTCAGTGTGGGATTAGTGGTCAGTATGGGGCCAGGGTCAGAGGTCAGGAGGCGGAGAGAACTAGTTTAGAACAAAGTAGTTAGGATTAAAGGACCATGGGGCACCTGGGTGGCTCAGTCGGTTAAGCGGCCGACTTCGGCTCAGGTCACGATCTTACGGTCCGTGAGTTTGAGCCCTGCGTCGGGCTCTGTGCTGACAGCTCAGAGCCTGGAGCCTGTTTCAGATTCTGTGTCTCCCTCTCTCTGACCCTCCCCCATTCATGCTCTGTCTCCCTCTGTCTCAAAAATAAATAAACGTTAAAAAAAAAAATTTTTTTTTAAAAAGGACCAGTTTGTGGCCAGTGAGCACATACTTTTAATGTTTATTTATTTTTGAGAGAGAGCACACACAACTGGGGGAGGGGCAGAGAGAGAGGGATACAAAGAATCCAAAGCAGGCTCCAAGCTGTCAGCCCAGATCCTGATGCGGGGCTTGAACCCAGGAACTGTGAGATCATGACCTGAGCCGAAGTCCGATGCTCAAGTGACTGAGCCACCCAGGCACCCCAGCAGATTTTTTAATTAGCCATCTATTTGTTTATTTCTCCCCACATTGTTCCAGAAGGACTTAAGACAACTTTAAGGAATATGGACTGCAGAAGTCAGGGAAGAGAGATGCTTGTGAATATGATCCTGGGCTGGGGCATCCATGCTGCCACCGAGGGCCCTTTCAGCAGATAGCCACGACTGCATAACCAAATCCCAGGACCCTCTGGCGACTCCGAGGTCTACACTCCACTGACAGCCCCGGGTTGGGCAGAGCCTGCCTCTCAGGGTTCTGGTGAGAATCCCCTGAGTTAACCCATGCAACATCCTGGCACAGAGCAAGTTCTCAATAAATGTTTGCTAGTGTGGTCAGAACAGAGGGCTGAGGTGGACCCGAGGGCCCGTTTGGAAGGGGCAACGAGCAATGTGGACTGGCATTTTCTCACTGGCCAAACCAGCACATCTTTCCCCCATGAGCAGCCCCCACCCCCAAATCAGAGCCAGAAGATGTCCAACCACATCAGGCTGGGATGGCCACATCCACTCCATCAAAGCTGCCCTGACCAGCAGCTCCAAGGGATAACAGAAGCCCGCTGGCTCCAACCCCCTCTCCTTAGAAGGTGCCCGGATGGACCCTGCCAGACTGACCTCAGCCCTCAGGGTGCCTCTTTTTCTTCATACTGCTGAATGTATTCGGCCAGATGAGGAAAAGTCCACAAGACATGATCCACAATGACCATGCATGGGTGTGTTTGGGGTTGTATTAGCTTTCTGTGTGTATTGTAATAACCGAATCACTTAAACAACGCATAGTATCTGCAAGTCGGACCTGAGCTCAACTCAAGGTGTCAGCAGAACTGTCTGGAGGCTGGAGGGGAGAATCTTTTCCTTGCTTCTAGCAGCTGCCTGCATTCCATGGCTCATGACCCTCCTGCATCTTTAAGCCTGCAATCACAACACATGATTCTCTCTTTCTTTTTTTAGTTGATTTATTTATTTTGAGAGAGAACGTGCATGTAGGGGGGTGGGGGGGATGGGCAGAGAGAAAAAGGAGAGAGAATCCCAAGCAAGCTCCACGCTATCAATGTGAGCTCCATACGGGACTCAATCCCAAGAACAGTGACATGACGACCTGAGCCAAAAGCAAGGGTCCAACGCTTAACCAGCTGAGCCACCCAGGCGTCCCATAACATGATTCTGTTTCCTGTCTTCACATCTCCTCCTCTGACTTTGACCCTGTCTCCCTCTTATCATAGCCTTGCAATTACATTGGGCCCACCTGGATAATCCAGGATACGCTTTCCATTTCAAAATCCTTAATCACAAAAGTTCCTTTTGCATGAGGAAACATATCCATAGGTTCTGGGGATGAGGACAGGGACATCTTTGGCAGGGACATTATTCTGCCTAGCACAGGAGCCTAGTGTTAAAAGTTCCTAGGATGTTGTAAATCCCCTGCTCTCTGCTCTATCGAGAGGGGAAACTTTGGAACAAAACAAGCCCTGCCCCTCAATTCAAAGAAATTTCGGTAAAATGACACATGAGAAGATTTTTAAAAAGCGAGAAGGGGTGAATCACCTATTTGGATCCTTCTAGAGTTTGGACAAAATATTACACCCACTCCCTGTGGTCGCAACATTCACCTGTGATACCAGCCCAGAGGCAAGGGTAAATGACCGCAATCCGGTATCAGTTTTCACCTGCTGGGGGAAGTCCAGGCGCTGTGAAAGACTTGGCCATACTTCTTTGCTCACTTATGATTAAAAACATCAGTTCTTTACCAACCGAGATGGCCCAAAGGAACAATGGCCTGTGAGTCATTCTGAGAGGCTGCTTTCCAGCTCTGCAAAAAGTATAAACCAGACCCAAACAAAAAAAGGTGTCGAGTGCATAGGGTCCCTGATGCATGTCCTGTGTCCCATTTTGTCTGACTTGCTGGCTCTGGGTCTGGGCTTCAAGTCACAGTGAAGGACCAGTGAGGCAGAGGGGCTCAGGAGACCCTCCAGCCCCCAGTCTGTGAAAGCCACCACAGCTGGGAACCAATCAAATATCCCTCTCGTAAAAACGGTTCTTTGAGTTGCAAGTCATAAATCTCCTCTTGTTTAAGTGACAGGTTGATTGTTGCCCTGCTCACAGGAGACACATCTATAGGAAGATCAAGCTTCACGGTCTGAAGGAGAAAGTTGATCAAATACCAAGATCAAAACCAAACCTATTAATCACTGGTCAGGAGTGTGGAGAGAAGGCCATGCTGTGGAGTGGAGACCCCCCTAGGGACTCAAACCCAGGTTTGACACCCAGAAACTGTCGTGTCTCCACCCTGCTCCAAACAGACTGGGCTGACCCCTCCATTTAACTCTCAGAGGCAATCTTGTTACTCTCACTTCCATGTTCTTGAGATGCCCACTTCACCATCTCCCTCAAGAACCAACAATTCAAGAGTAAAAAAGGTAAAAAAACAAAAAAAAAAATTAGGAAGGTGAAGAAATAGGGACAAATGGGAAATGGGAACAGGAAAAGTAAGAGCAACCAAAGGTGAGGTTAGTACAGACAACACAGCTTAGCATCCTAGGCACTTAGAAAGCATGGGCCACAAATCTGGACTCTGAGCTTCCTAGAAACCATTGTGAAAAGGGAAACACATGATTCATAAGGTCTGTCAGCTAAAAGCAAAACCATTTCCCCCTGATGAAAATGCCTTTTCCCATTATTAAAATGTGGAAGAAATTTGTTCTGGAGTTCTCATGAAGAGGCCACTGTAGACAAAATGAACACTATCCTCAGCAAGATCCTGACTGTAAATCCAGAAGCCGGTTTCCTAGAGTTGTTATTTATAACTCTTCTTCTTTTTTTTATTTTTTATTTTTTTTATTTTTTGAGAGAGAGTGTGTGTATGCACAAATGGCGGGGGCGGGCAGAGAGAGGAAGACACAGAATCTGAAGCAGACTCCAGGCTCTGAGCTGTCAGCACAGAGCCCAGCGTGGGGCTCAAACCCACCAACAGTGAGATCTTGACCTGAGCCAAAGTAGGATGCTTAACCGCTGAGCCACCCAGGCACCTCAGATTTATAACTCCTCCTGATGAAGGTCCACAGTATAAAGTTGAAGGCTCATTTAGTGAAAAACAGTTACTTCCTGGTCCATCCTCCAAGATTGAGTGCTATGAAACACCTGTTCAGATAAGGGTTACTAAGAATAAGCAGTTAAGTGATAGAAATGGTCCTTTATGAGTTTATGAGTTTGGCAGATGCATAAATGTTTGTCTCCGTGCTTCCTGCAAGTTGGAAGCTGGTTCCAGATGCTTGATTAGAGTTGGGTTCAATCCTCTTGGCTACATTCTCAGTGGGCTTGTGAAACAGACACGGATGGGTATGAACTATCAACAACCACACAGAAATATGGATGAAGTTCACCCACATAATGTTGATCAAAAGAAACTAGGGGCACCTGGGTGGCTCAGTCAGTTGAGCGTCCGACTTCGGCTCAGGTCATGATCTCATGGTTCATGGGTTTGAGCCCTGCATTGGGCTCTGTGCTGACACTCGGAGCCTGGAGCCTGCTTCAGATTCTGTGTTTCCCTCTCTCTCTGCCCCTCCCCTGCTCATGCTATGTCTCTCTCTGTCGCTCAAAAATGAATAAGCATTTAAAAAAAAAATTTTTTTTTGAAAGAAAGAAACCAGACACCAAAATGTATATACTGCATGATTTCAAGTACTTAGAAGTATAAAAGCTGAGACAACTAAAATACCCTTTTAGCAGTCAGAATAGTGGATAACCTTGGGAAATAGTGACCAGGGGGAGTGTGAAAGCTTCTGGGATGCTGAAAGTAGGTGTTTGATACACGGACATGCTTAGTTTGTGAAAATTCTTGTGATACGGGCACTTCTCTCGATGTATGTTATACCACTTCCATAAAAGGTTTTTTAAAGTGCTCTCAAGTCATTATAGCACAAATTTAACATTAGGGGTGGTGTTTGGGGGGACAAGGCCTCAGTCTGTGATCAAGTTTAGAGATCATTCTAGGGCTGAAGCCTAGGCTCAGCTGAGATAAGGTTTAAGGTGGACCCAGGGTGAAGACCCACCTGTGGCTGGATCAGGGCTCACCCTAGCATGAGGGCTCCTCTCTCCCTGACATCAGCTTGACCGCTGCCATTCCCAGGTCTGACCACTTGATGTCTCCACTCAACAAACTGCTGAAGGAGGGGACCAGCTTGGATAGAGCTGCCTGGACCCATAATGGCCCTGAGCTGGGCGAGGTTGGAGGCCACAGCACAGAGCATGCCTGGGAAACACCAGAGAATTAATCCAACTAGAGCAGAGCTGGCCAGTCTGGAGCTGAGGTCCAGGCCACGTGGAACAGTGGGCAGCAGTAGAGGAGAACGCAGAGGCAAGGCCTGTTCACAAGCCCTAGCTTTGTCCCCTACCTCAGTCAACGTTATTTCATTCACTCATTCACTCCTTCATTCATTCATTCATTCAACTATTATTGAGCCCCTGCTCTGGGCCCAGCATTGAGGATTCAAGGAGAGCAAATGGGCCACAGTCCCTGTCATCACAGAGCTCACGTGATACTCACACCTCCTCTCTCCTTTCCTGGTCTCTCTGAACACATCTCCCTGCCCAGCGTCCACACTGCTCTCCAAGCCCGGAAGAACTCCTAGTATTAGCATCCACCTGCCAACAAGCTTCTCAGTTCAAACCACCTCTCCCATTAGGATATGTGTGTCTTTCCCATTAGGATACATGTCCAAAGGGCAGCGGCCTCATCTGCCTTGTAGACCCTGGTCTTCTCAGGGTCTGGCCTGGAGTAGATGACCAATAAATATTTGTTGGATGGAAATGGTTCAGATGGTTTCCTGTGCAACCAAGCAGAACAGAGCAGGGGGCATCTTCTGGTCTGGGGCACCAGGCTCCCCAAATCTTGTGATTCTGAAGGAAGCCTCTGACAGGACGGTTCACGGGGTGGGTGTGAGTGCCTGAATAAGACTGAGAGCTGGAGGTTTCCAGGCCACAGAAGAACAGTGCTGTCAGCCTGGCTCACAGACCCTAGGGCAGTTCCACTTCCCCTTTTTCAAAAGTAAACATGGTGGGGGAGGGAAGGGGCAGGCTTCCGCACCACCCCCTGATGGGCCAGCGACCAGGCTGCAGGAACAGGAAATATGAGCCAGCAGAGATTAAGTAGGAGCCAGCTGGGGGTGCCCTGCCTTCCTCAGCCTCTCAGCAGCCTACAAGCCACGTCGATCCAAGCTTGGCAGGTGATAAAGGGCAGATGGACCAGCTGGATTGGGGCCTGCTAGGACCTCGGGGGAAAGACCTGGGGAATGAGGCAGATCATGACTTTGGGGGAAACAGGCCGGAAGGAAGGGGGTGAAGAGCTGGAGCTGTAGGCAGGTGCTACCTAGAAGAGGGAGGAGGGAGTGAGAGCCTGAGACACAGGTTTGGATGGCCACATGGATGCGGGCAGCTACCCTGGACCTTCAGATGACCAGTTTGGGCCTGTTTCCTTGGGCACCAGGGATGGGGGTGTTAGCATGGGGCCTCCAGCATTGGGGTCTTCATTCTGCTGCCCCACGCCTATCCAACCACATCTGCACATGCTGCTCCACAGGGGTTAGAGTGGGCCAGCATGGTCCAATGGAACTTCCTGCAATGATGGAGATGTTCTCCAGCTAGGCCCTCCAGCATGATAGCCACTAGCCACACAGACCAGTAGCTACTATACTGGCCAGCATAGCTCTAGACTCAGCGTAGGATGAGCAAAGTCATCTTTTCTCCTTCTCCCTCTCCCCACACTCACGTTCAATTCTTCCTCTTATCCCTCAAGCTCTCAGTCAATAACCATGTTGTAATGGGTTTGAATTTCACAGGCCATGAACAAAAATGAATATATAAAATTCTTTATTTTTCTATAATTGAAGGTAATATCTATCCCAAGTATCCATTCAGGCTAAATGCAGTCAAGTGAGCGTTTCCTCCCTCTTTTCTCTCAGAGTACCTCTCAGTCTCAGGGCAGGACAGAGTGTATAGGTGGGCCCCAAGCCCTAGGAGGGGGCAACATTTGGAGCCTGTGGGGGCCATTGTCCATGCTGGCATCCAGCTACTATAAGTCCATGTCTCATTCATTCAATCTCTTCTTTATTTTTTTTTAATTTTTTTTAACGTTTATTTGTTTTTGAGACAGAGAGAGACAGAGCATGAATGGGGGAGGGTCAGAGAGAGGGAGACACAGAATCTGAAACAGGCTCCAGGCTCTGAGCTGTCAGCACAGAGCCCGACGCGGGCTCGAACTCACGGACCGCGAGATCATGACCTGAGCCAAAGTCGGCTGCGTAACCGACTGAGCCACCCAGGCACCCCTTAATCTCTTCTTTAATCTCCATACTTCATCTCTGGGTTCTATCATCCCTACCATTCCTGCAGGGGCAGGAGGAACAGGCACAGAATCCCTTCTTGCAATGCATCCCAGCATTGAACCCAATTGTTCCCACCTGCCCACACACTCTGGTACTTCCTATCCCTTGTTAAGGGTGATTGAATACCACCTATGTACCTGGCACATTCTAAGCACTACAAAGCATCTTCCCAGCAACTCTCGAAGGTAATTACTGTTATCATACCCATTTTGCAGGTGAGAAACTGAGGTACAGATAGGAAATGTGAAAAAGCTCACGCAGAAAGCATTGAAGGGCCAGGACTTCAAAATAAATTCCGGATAAACTTACCCAAAAACACTACTTCTGGGAGTTGATCCCAAAAGCTATGGACAAGATATAGCTTGTTATAGCACTCGTAGTAATAGCAAATGTTTAGGAACTACCCACATGTTCATCAACAGAGGAGTAGGCAAATAAATAGTGGTGCATCTACACAAGAAATACTTTATGGCTGTGAAAAGGAATGAGAGCTATCTCTATACACTGTCATAGAGCAATCTTCAGAATACATTGTTTTCTTTTATTTTTTTTAATGTTTTTATTTATTTTTGAGACAGAGAGAGAGCATGAGCAGGGGAGGGGCAGAGAGAGAGGGAGACACAGAATCCGAAGCAGGCTCCAGGCTCTGAGCTGTCCGCCCAGAGCCTGACGTGGGGCTCAAACTCACAGACTGTGAGATCATGACCCAAGCTGAAGTCAGACACTTAACCAACTGAGCCACCCAGGTGCCCCCAGAATACATTGTTAAATAAAATATATATGATATGTTACAATTTATGTAAGAAAGGAGGGATATAAATATACATATATACATAAAAACTTATAGATTTTTTAATTACAGAAAAAAAACCACCTTTTTTTTAAGTAGCCTTCACGCCCAACACAGAGCCCAACATGAGGCCTGAACTCACAACCCTGAGATCATGACCTGAGCTGAGATCAAGCGTTGGATGCTTAACCAACTGAGCCACCCAGGTGCCCCAACAACAACAAAAAAAACCTTAAAACAAAATGATTACCAATGGGAGAGGAAGACCTGGAGGGGAGGGAACAGGTATAGAAGCTACACTTACCTGAATATACCTTATTTTGAAGATTTGGCTATGGAATGGTATAAATGTTCTACATAATTATTAAAGCAAAATTGAATTTTAAGTAAAGTAATCCCTAAAACTTAAAAGCAAAATGAAACAGATGTATCAAACTATGAATTAAATTGGTAGTATAACCACTTAAAATTTTTTTTTACATTTATTTATTTTTGAAACAGAGAGAGAGCATAAGCAGGGGAGGGGCAGAGAGAGAGGGAGACACAGAATCTAAAGCAGGCTCCAGGCTCCGAGCTGTCAGCACAGAGCCCGACGCGGGGCTCGAACTCACGAACCACGAGATCATGACCTGAGCCGAAGTCGGACACTCAAACGACTGAGCCACCCAAGGCGCCCGGTAGTGTAACCACTTAGAAAAGAATTATTTTGAGTAGCTTTAGACACAATAATTTGATTGTCTATTCCTATCGGAATATAGTCAAAGGACATGAAGAAGAGCAAAAAAAGAAAAAGAAAAAGAAAGGTTTTTAATATTAAAATGTTTCCAGTTATCATATTGTTAATAAAATTGTTATTTTTATACATCAGAGGCTAAAGCAAATAAATCTAATGTTTATTGACTTTAGAAACCAAAACTCTTGGGGGTGCCTGGGTGGCTCAGTCAAGTAAGCATCTGACTTCAGCTCAGATCATGATCTCACAGTTTGTGGGTTTGAGCCCCACATCGGGCTCTGTGCTGACAGCTCAGAGCCTGGAGCCTGCTTCGGATTCTGTGTCTCCCTCTCTCTCTGCTCCTCCCCTGCTTATGCTCTGTCTCTCTCTCTCCTTCAAAAATAAATAAAAACATTTATAAAAAGAAAGAAAAAAGAAACCAAAACTCTTGGGCTAAGAGAAAAGAAATATAAAAAGGAAGAAATTTAGTAAAAACTCTGAAAAGGAACTATCAGTGTGAACTCAAGATCTCTTTTTAAAAAATTCTGGGGGCACCTGGGTGACTCAGTCTGATGAGCATCCGACTCTTGATTTCAGCTCAGGTCATGATCCTAGGGTAGTGGGATAGAACCCCATGCTGAGTGTAGAAACTGCCTGAGATTCTCTCTCTCTTTCTCCCTCTGCCCCTCTCCCCTTGCTCCCACTCTCACACTCTCATGCTCTCTCAAAATAAATAAATAAATAAATAAATAAATAAATAAATAAATAAATCTGTATCCACTGAAAAGGCCTAGAAACAATTACCAATATAGTAGCTATGAGCAACCCTAGGTAAAAAAGTGTGAAAGGTCAAAATACCATTTCCCATAAAAGAAACAGGGCTCCTTGGAGAAATGGCTGCCTCGAGGTCTGGGGCAAAAAAATGTACAAGATAAACCTGGAACATCTTGTCATTCCAGAAAGCAAGGAAGCTATAGGGTCATGTCAAAAGAGCTCAGAGGGGGCGCCTGGGTGGCTCAGTCTGTTAAGCGTCCGACTTCGGCTCAGGTCATGATCTTGCGGTCCGTGAGTTCAAGCCCCGCGTCAGGTTCTGTGCTGACAGCTCAGAGACTGGAGCCTGTTTCAGATTCTGTGTCTCCCTCTCTCTGACCCTCCCCCGTTCATGTTCTGTCTCTCTCTGTCTCAAAAATAAATAAACATTAAAAAAAATATTAAAAAAAAAAAAGAGCTCAGAAGCCAATGTGAAGAAGCTCTATCTGGCCAAAGATGAGACTATTTAAGCAACAATATGGTTTAAAATCAAACCAGTTTAAAATCCATGAATTCATATGAAAGAAAGAAAGAAAGAAAGGGAGGAAAGGAGGAAGGGAGGAAGGAAGGAAGGAAAAAGAAAAAGGGAAAGAAAGAGAGAGAGAAAAAAATACCTCATTGGATTTCCCTTGAACATGTTAGGAAACCTACTCATCATTTGAAAATTGGTCAATGAAAGAATCAAGCATTTTCCTACTTTTCCTATATGAACTGAATTTCACTGTAACTGAATCTCATTGTAATCAAATAATTGATTAAAGTTCCCTGATCAAAGTGTTTCTGCTAATAAATGAAAACAAAATTTTAACAATTAGAATTTTGCATTTTGTATTTTGCAAACTTTAACAAAACATTGGATTTGGGCCACGCTTATCAGTTGCTAGGAGTTTCACAGAAAGAAAGATAAATATGTGATGTGTCTCCTGATACAGGTATACAACGTCACCTGTGAGGTATTTTTGCTGAAAAAACGCTTAACCTGACCCTAGCAAGAGTCTAGTCACGTGGAATAAAGGGGTTAGGGAGTATATTAAGTGATACAACAGGGATACAATTAGCAAAATCCAGAATGTGGGAAACTCCACAGGACAAATACCTCATTCCTTCACAAAATAAATTGAAGACAAAGAAAGGGAGAATATCTCCAATTCCTGTCTATTCCACTCCCACACATTCCACTTTATAAAGAGAGAGTGTTTGGGGCACCTGGGTGGCTCAGTCAGTTAAGTGAAAGGCTCTTGATTTTGGCTCAGGTCATGATCTCACAGTTAGTGAGTTCGAGCCCTGGGCCGAGCTCTGCACTGACAGCTTGGAGCCTGCTTGGGATTCTCTCTCTCTCTCTCTCTCTCTCTCCCTCTCCTCCCTCTGTCTTTCTCTCTCTCAAAATAAATAAATAAACGTTAAAAAAATAAAATAAAATAAAAAGAGAGAAGGGGAGGGAAAACCTATAGGTTGAAAGAGACTTAGACATATCAAACAATGCAATGTATATATTGCAACGCATCCTATGTTTTAAACTTAGGCAACAACTGCGTATATTTCTACACTGACTGCATGTTTGATAATACTAAGAATTTGTTGTTGATTTTTTAGGTGATAATGATTTTGTGGTTACATGTTTCAAGTTCTTTTATTTTATTTAAAAAAAATTTTTTAACACTTATTATTGAAAGACAGAGAGAGCCAGCATGAGTGGGGGGGGTGGGGGGGGGGCAGAGAGAGAAAGAGACACAGAATCCGAAGCAGGCTCCAGGTTCTGAGCTGCCAGCACAGAGCCTAACGCGGGGCTCGAACTCACAGGCCGTGAGATCATGACCTGAGCCGAAGTTGGACGCTTAACCAACGGAGCCACCCAGGCGCCCCTCAAGTTCTTCTCTTTTAGAGAGACATAAGGAAATGTTTACAGATGAAATTATATGATGTCTGATACCTGCATCCAAATAACCCAAGAAAGCAGAGGAACAGATGGGCATATAATAAGTTCATCCCTGGGTTTATAACTGTTGAAGCTGGGTGATTGGTACATTTCATTATATTATTTTCCCTACTGTTGCATACTCTTAAAATTTCCTATAATAAAGTTTTAAGGAAAAAAAAGTAACATTAATTTATTTTTATTCTTTGTGCATTTCTTCTGTCAAAACTACCTCTGAGGCCAAAGGTACTAGTGTAAACCTGAGAACGGTAAAGGAATAAGAGACTTTGTAGAAAGAAAGAAAAAGGGGCGCCTGGGTGGCGCAGTCGGTTAAGTGTCCGACTTCAGCCAGGTCATGATCTCACGGTCCATGAGTTCGAGCCCCGCGTCAGGCTCTGGGCTGCTGGCTCGGAGCCTGGAGCCTGTTTCCGATTCTGTGTCTCCCTCTCTCTCTGCCCCTCCCCCGTTCATGCTCTGTCTCTCTCTGTCCCAAAAATAAATTTAAAATGTTGAAAAAAAAATTAAAAAAAAAAAAAGAAAGAAAGACAGACATGGGCTAATACTCCAAACATTTTTTTAAATTGAGATGGAGTTCACCTGACATAAAATGAACCATTTTAAAAATATTCAGTTCAGGGGCGCCTGGCTGGCTCAGTAGGAAGAGCATGCGACTCTTGATGTTGGGGGTCATGAGTTTGAGCCCCACGTTAGGTGTAGAGATTACTAAAAAAAATAAATAAACTTTAAAAATATACAGTCCAGGGGCTCCTGAGTGGTTCAGTCGGTTGAGCATCAGACTTCGGCTCAGGTCTTGATCTTGCACTCGTGGGTTCAAGCCCCGTGTCGGGCTCTGTGCTGACAGCTCAGAGCCTGAAGCCTGCTTCAAATTCTCTGTCTCCCTCTCTCTCTCTCTCTCTCTACCCCTCCCCTGCTCGTGCTCTGTCCCTCAAGAAATAAAATAAAACATTAAAAATTTTTAATGATATATATATATATATATATATAGTCCAGCAGCATTTAGTATATTCACAATATTGTACAACCACCACCTCTGTCAAGTTCCAAAATATTTTTATCTCCCCCAAAAGGACACCCTGTACTCATAGGCAGTCCCTCACTCCCCAGCCACTGTCAACAACCTGTCTGCTTTCTGTCTCCGCGGATTTACCTATTCTAGATATTTCATATAAATGGAATCATATAATATGTGACCTTTTTATGTGAAACTGTGTCCAGCCACACATTTGCCAAGTTCTGTTATGGACCAGGCACTGGCTAAGGACTAGAGATAAGATGGTGAGAGGACAGACGTGATCTCTGCCTTCATGGGGCCTAAGAGACTGCCATTACCCAAATAAATACAGTCAACTATCTCATTAAAAATGTGCAGGGGCGCCTGAGTGGCTCAGTCGGTTGGGCGACCGACTTCGGCTCAGGTCATGATCTCGTAGTCGTGATTTCGAGCCCCACCTCGGGCTCTGTGCTGACAGCTCAGAGCCTGGAGCCTGTTTCAGATTCTGTGTCTCCCTCTCTCTCTGACCCTCCCCCGTTCATGCTTGGTCTCTCTCTGTCTCAAAAATAAATAAACGTAAAAAAAAAAAAAATTTTTTTTAATGTGCAAATGTTGCAGTGTTAAGAACGGACTCTACAGGGCTGATAAGGTGAGGGGGGCTGGCTACTTTGGGGGATGAAGGAAAGCTTCTCAAAAGAAGTGGCATTTCAACTGATCCCTAAAGAATGTTGGGGAATACTCCAGGGGGAAGCTTGGCAAACCTTCCGGCCCAGATCAAAGGGGCAAGCATCGGAACGTCTAAACAGAGGACTCGTGAAACTCGATGTGTCTGTCTTTGTTTTTGCGGAGGTTTTTATTGACCGAAGTCCATGGTGTACATCCAGTCTCCCTCTTTGTACTGCACAGTTCACTGAGTTTTGGCAAACGCATAACGACATGAGTTTGCCACTACATGTCATACAGAACAGCTTTACTGCCCTAACAATACCCTGTGCTTGACCTAGTTATCCTTCCCTTGTCCCTCCCAGCAGGTCTTTCCACTGTCCCCAGAGTTTCTCTCACCTCTTCCAGAATGTCGTAGAGTTGGAATCAGATGGTACATAATCTCTTCAGACTGGTCTCTTTCATTTGGCAACAGGCATGCAAGGTTCTTCTGTGGCTTTTTTCCTCACATAAAGTTTATCATTTTAACCGTTTCTGGGTGCACAGTCCAGTGGAATTCGGTACATTCACACGTCGTGCAGCCACTACCACCGTCCATCTCCAGAACTTAGCTCACTCCTTTTTATTGCTGAATAATATTCCATTGCATGGCTGTGCTATCTGTAGTGCTAGCCACTCGCTTATGGAGAGACTTTTTTTTTTTTTAACATTTTTTTATTTTATTTTTGAGACAGAGGGAGACAGAGCATGAACAGGGGAGAGTCAGAGAGAGGGAGACACAGAATCTGAAACAGACTCCAGGCTCTGAGCGGTCAGCACAGAGCCCAACGCGGGGCTCGAACTCACGGACCGCGAGATCATGACCCGAGCCGAAGTTGGCTGCTTATAGATGGTTTGTTTTTAAATAAGACCACTGGCTGCGATGTGGAGGATCAGCTGGAGGAGGGCTAAGCAGGGAGGCGGGGAAGCTGGGAAGTGGCTAATGCTGTCGTCTAAGCAGCTTCAACTGGGGTAGTCTCTATGGAAGTGGAGAGCAGTGGACAGATAGGAGAGAATGAACAGGGTAGAACGGGCAGGATTTGAGGACAGATTAGGTGGGTTAGGGAGAGGGAGGAGTTAAGGATGAGGTCCAGCCTTCCAGCTTGGGTGACTGGCTAGGAAGGTGGTGGTGTCACTGACTGAGATGGGGAAATGAAAAAGGAAGGACAGATTTGGGGGAAAACCGCAAGCTCAGCTCTGGAGCCAATGTTTTGAGTTTGAAGCATCTGATAGATGTCTGAGTAGAAACATGAAGTGCCCCATTGAACATACGGGTCTAGGGCTCAGACCTCTGTATTCTCCCTTAGCAGACAATCCAGCCAACTGGCCTTAATTCTATTCCTGAAGAGGCCCAGTTTCCTCCAGCCTCAGGACTATGGTGCTGCTGTTCCCTCTGCCTGGAACACTTCCCCTGAGACGGCTCCACAACTAGCTCCTTCTTAACATTCCCATCTCAGGTCAAGTATCACCAAATCAGAGAATCTTTCCTCAGATCCAAGCTGACATCAGCGTAAGGAGTGAGCTAGGGATCCACACTAAGGATCAGGTTTTGCTGCAACAATGCTCCATAAAAAAAACAGCTTCCAGAAACTCCATGCTTTTTGAGAAAACATTCATTTCTCACCCAGGGGTCTGTGGGGTGGCCAGGGCTCCTCGGGGCTTCCCCAGCTGAGCTGGGCTGCCTCGCCGGTCTTGTCACTCTGGGTCCGGGCTGAAGGAGCCCCTGCTGCCTGGGACTCATGGTTCTCATGGCTGAGGACAGTTGCTCAAGATGGGTGAGTGGAATACTCGGTGTCTTGGGGCTGGCCTCTGTCACTTCCACACACATTCTTTTAGCCAAAATAAGTCACATGGCTAAGTCCGATATCAACAGAGGGCGGAAGTATATTCTTTCCACACTGAGGAGGGCTGGAGGAAGTAAATATTTGCTCAACAATAACACAAATTACACAGGACCCCACTTGTTTTCCCCCTAGATGGCCATGTTTATGAGTAATCCCCCCATACTCCTAGGAAATAAGAGTGTGTATGAATGAATGAATGAATGAATGAGGAAATGTACCTTTCAAGGCAGGAAGATTGTCCTCACTCAGTGAGGAACCTGAAGCTCAGATGAGGGAAGTGATTTGCCCAAGGTCACAGAAACCGCCTGTGGTAAGCCCAGACTGCCTGGCTCCTTAAGACACAGTTCCCTACACAAAGGGAGGGAGCTATTCTCTGGAGCAGGCGTGGTATCACCCACTCCGCCCTCTCGCTTGACAGGGGACAAGTACACCAGAGGGTCTTGCTAATTCAATCTCAATTCTTTCTCTGAAGCCAAGTAGGACCTTGATTCGTCATGTCATTTCCGGGTCCCAGATCCCTGAATGATAAGTGTGTGGTGAGAGAATGAGTCATCAGTACAATGGTGGCTTTAATTGCTGATGAAGTGTTCTGTGAAATTCTGTGTCCCGCCCCAACTGTGCCTGCCCCTGAGGTACAGACAGTCATCTCTACTCTGCGGGGGCCTCCCCACAATGTCTGACACAGAGTGGGCCACACAACAGAGCTCAAAAACTAGGCGTAGGCATAGGAAAAGTCTGGAAGGACCCACCTCAGATTAACAGTGTGCATCTCTTTCAAAGCAGGATTCCTTAGGACTTTAACTTTCCTGCTTTATATCTTTATGTAACATCTGAACAGGGCACAATGAGGATAAGTTGCTCCTGCAATCAGAGAGAAAAAAAGGAGTCTGGAAATATTTTAAGTTCATACTAGCGTGCAAAAAGCTGTCACTTGCTGGTTGGTTGGGAAACTCCTGAAAACCGTCTTCCTTCAGAATCCTATTCCCACATATCGTCAGAAGCCTGTTTTCAGAAACACTGAGTCAATTCCCAACCCGTCCTTCTGTCGGCATGCCAGTGAGCGCCTACCATACGGGAAGAACTGAGTGAGCCCCCAGGGTGACTGGTGACAGGCTGGGGGACAGGTGGCAGCTAGAGTCAGCTAGCTCTGTGTCCATGCTTATCGTAGCTACACTGATGGAGCTGGCCCATGGGCCAGACACTGTGCTAAGTGTTCCACGTGGATTATCACATTTAATCCGCATAACAAGTCAATGTGGTTAGGAGCTATTATTAACCCGTCTTACAGCTGTGGAAACTGAAGTGCAGAGGGGCGAAGAAACTCTCCCAGGGTCACATAACGAGCCGATGGGGGAACCGACATTTGATTCCAGAGCCTGTGCTCTGGAACCACTACCCCACACAGCCTCCCACTAGGAACCTGCCCGAATTCCATAGGCAGGAAGTGGAAGAATCAATCAAGGCTCGGTCAGCTTCCAAAAGATATGCTCTCTGTTTTGTTTTTTTAAGTGTATTTATTTATTAATGTAATCTCTACCCCCAACATGGGGCTCGAACCCATGACCCCGAGATCAAGAGTGGCTCACTCCTCGAACTGAGCCAGCCAGGTGCCCAGAAAAATATGCTCTTAATTGCTAAGAGGTCCTTCTCCCTTCCACTTTTCCCTATTTCTGGGTCCAACACAAACATGTTGGGTGACATGGGTCACCTCCCTGAGACTCAGTTTCCACAGCTGGAAATGTAGGAACATTGCTTATCCTGGGGAGCTGAGAGGACAGTTCCTCCCGTGGAACATGGTAGGTATCTGGTTAGGATGTATCTGTGTTCTTCCTGCTTTCCAGGAGTTCGGTGCAGTTGGCCAAGTGGACACAGGAGCAAGCCTGTCCCATGAACTTCATGACCAACGGGTGCATTCAGTGCTGTGGGGCCAGAGGCTGGGCATGGGATGAAAATGTCAGGGGTTACTGTGTATCCAGAAAACTCAGCTGAGGAGAAGCTGAAGTAAACAAGCCCCAGAAGAAGGGGGGGTTACTTCGTCATCCTTCCTGTTTTCCCAGCCTGGCACAGTCCCAAAGCCTCTTAATCTTGTCAGGATTTTGGCCCTTTGCCCCAGGAAGGAGCCGCCAGGAGGCCTGCAGTGAGCCAAGTCTTCAAGGAAGTGATGTCTTCTGTGGGTCAAGAGAAGGAAAGAGGCTTTCTGGGAGCAAGAAGAAGGCAGGGACAGGACCAGGGAGGGTCCAGCTGACAGGCCTCTCCTTGAGCCCGTGAAGAAACTGAGGCTTAGAATAGGGCAAGGTTTATTGCTTTGCTAGGCAGGGTGGGAGACAGCAGCCAGTGCAGTCTTCATTTTGTAGTACCGACTGCTCACTCCCTTCTAACTCTAGGGCCACCCAGGAAGGGGGAGCTGCCTTCACTCCCCTTTCCCCCAACTTTTTCTGGCAACATCTCTCCATCGCTGCATTGGAAACTTCAAAAACACAGTTGTGGGCCCATGGGTAGTGAAGGACAAAATGGCAGCTGCAAAGATCATGGTGGGTTTGACCCTGTAGGAAACAGGGATGATAGACCCTCTGTTCTCTATTCCCATGCCTCAAAGAACCACTCTATTCCCCTAGCACCTTCTGTGTGCCTGTGCAATGCCAGGCACATTCAACATGTTACATCATCTGATCATCACACTAATTCTGGGAAGTAGATCATGTCCCCACCTTGCAATGAGGAACTCAGACTCATAGGGTAGCTGTTTCGTGTCAACTCTCCTTCACCATGGAACTCCCTTCTGAGCTCAGACCTCGATATCCACTTCGCCTCGGGCATCCCCATCTGTACACCCCCACACTTCCCCAACTCAACTGGAACGATCCTTAACTCACCATCTTCCCTTCCCACAGCCTCCTGTGGTCCCATCACCACCTCACGACTCAGAAACTAGGATATCAACCTGGACTCCACCCCTCCCCTGGTCTCATCTCCAAGTAGCAGCCTGGACCAGTGGTCCTAGCTCTGACCCTATTTCCCAGACACTGGGTTTCCTTAATTCCATGGTTTGTGGTATAGTCCAGACCTTCATCACCTCCCTCCTAGATGACTCCAACAGCTTCAGAATCAGCCATTCTGCCTTCAGTCTGTCCTTACCCCCATCTATGTCTCATCCAAATATCAGGGAGATCTTTCTAAAATGCAAATCTGCCTAGTCTCACCCAACTGAAAAGCCTTCAGTGCCTTCCCAATGTCCTCAAGACAGACCCCTTACTACAGCTTCCCAGGCCCCCCAAATCTTGGCCCATGCTGCCCTCTCTGTCTCTACTCCCATGCCTCAGCCCTCCTGGAATACCCACAGTTCCTCTTTCACTTCAAGGACTAGGCACATGCTATTTTCACTGCCTTCCTCAGGCTAACTCCTTCTCATCTTTCAGGTCTCAGCTTTGTCACCACTTCCTGACCACCCCCCCCCCCCCCCCCGTAAGCTTTGTGAGCTGTCCCTTCAATGAATTCCCGCAGTTCCCCTGAACTTCCTCCATGACGCTACCAACCCCTCCCCCCCCATGTGCCAACTAAGCCTTCATGACCGGCAGGGAAGGCTAGGGCAGCACTTTCCAGCGGAAATGTAACGGACGCTGCGTGGATAACCATACACTTCCCAGCAGTCACATTTTCGAGAGTAAAAAGAAATTCATTTTAATAATATATTTCAACCTGATATTTCAAAAACAGCATTTTATTCCCACACAGAGTCAACACAAAATTATTGACATTTTGTGTTCTTTTTGTACTAAGACTTCGAAACCTGGTGTATATTTTACACTCACGGCGCATCTCAGTTTGAAGTCACATTTCAAGTGTTCGATATCCCCATGTGCCAGTGGCTACCAGATTGGACAGTGCAGTTCTGGAGAAGGCTTAAAGCTAGCTGGCCTAGGTCCTGTTCTGAGGGACACTCATTCTGACAAATATGCATAGGCACTCTATAGAAAAGGATTCTAAGTCAAGTAAGTCTTGAAAACACTGACAAAGTGAGACAGTGTTTCTATGCTTCAAGACCTCCCAGAGTCTTATCTGAGCTCATGTAGGTTGTGACACTAGAAACAGACCAGAGAGTGTGGAGCTCTTACCCAACTCACTTGAGCTCAGAGCTCTATTTTCATAAAGTATTTCTGGGGATTAGCATCCACTAGAATGTTCTTTGGTAAATGCTAGTTTAGCCACATCCCTGACTCAGTAAATCCCAGGATCTCCACAGAAAGGATTTGGGGTTCAGGGAGCCTCACATGCCTCTGAGCCTGGCACAGAGAAAGCACCCAAATCTGATTACTAAATTGACTAGTTCTGGGGCACTGCAGAAGGCAGGACTAGAATCCACGAGCAAAAATTGCAGTATATTTGAGCTCAAACAATAAAGTTTTCCAGAGGCGTGTGTGTGTTTAAACAGTTTGAAACTTACTTGTCAGATCTGCCTGGAATAGGTAAGCTCATGAGATCATGATTTCTCCATCACTAGGAGTGATCAGGCCAGAGTTCTGGAGGACAGTGCTTTCTAGAGTCTCTAATATCCTTATTTCAGAACTAAAAAGAAAAAGGAAAAAGAAAACCAGCAGCAGTGAGCATGAGAACTTGAACTGTAGAGGAAGTGATCAGGTGTGCATGCAGACAGGTGCCGGGCCCTTTGTTGAGAACATACTTTGAGATTCTGGAGCCCCAGCAGAGGGTCAGTTTACAGTTAAAGTCCCTTGGAGGCTACAGTCCCTTGGTTCGATTCAAAAGATTCTTGGTTTTTTTGTTTGTTTGTTTGTTTGCTTTACTTTTTTTCAAAGTTTATTTTTGAGAGAGAAAAGCAGAGCGTGAGTGGGGGGAGGGGCAGAGAGCGAGGGAGACACAGAATTAGAAGCAGGCTCCAGGCTCTGAGCTGTCAGCACAGAGCCCGACACGGGGATCAAACTCACGAACCACGAGATCATGACCTGAGGCAAAGTTGGATGCTTAATAGACTGAGCCACCCAGGCGCCCCTCAATTCATAAGATTCTTGGTCCGTTTTGCATACAGTCAACTTCTGGTCAATCACTAATTGAATCCATGAATCCTCAGTCAATCAAAATGTGTGCCAGGAGGGTGGACAAGAGGATGGTCTGTTTCTTTTAACATTGCTTTTGTCCACAAAAAAGGCAAGACCAACGTGTGCTCTTGGAAGTCATCAGGATAGTGGTTACCCTGGGGTAATGGCAGGAAGGAAGCACTAGGGCGGTTTGGGGGTGCTGACAAATTGTTTCTTGACTAGGTGCAGGTTACACAAACATGAAAATTCCTCAAGCCGCACACTTTTGATATGTGCACCTTTCTGTATGTATATTGCACTTCAAGTCACAGTTTTAGAAATTGCTTTTGTGATGGTATACTCCTTTATCATGCTAAGAACAAAAGTATGACTATGATTAATACAACTAAAATTATCAGGCTGCTCTGAGATTTGAACTGAGGAGAAAGATACAGCAGCCAGCTGTTTCTCGGGTAGGGTCTGAGCAGTGTTTTTGCTGGCTCAGCTGGCAGCTAGATGCTGGTCATGCTGCAGAGGGACCCCTGACCATCCAGAGACAGGCAGTAGATGGATTGAGGCCAATCATCGTACAGCCTCCAAGTGTCCATCAATAGGACGCCTGGAAACACCCAGAAGCTAGGGCCTTTATAGCACGGCTTCTGTGTCCCCATGCCAAGCACAGGCCTGGTACAGGAGAGTTATCAACTAGATGTCCTCTCCCTTCCTCTTACCTGGATGTCAGTTTTGCCAGTCCCAGAAGTGACAAGGCCTTCTGTCAGAAGCGGCTGTAAGTGCTCCATTTAGGGCCAGCAAGGGTCACAGAGGCCGCCACAGCTGGGCTGAGAGTGGGAAGGGAAATGAAACCTCTTTCATGGCTCACATGTGCTCAAGCAACTGCAAAGAAGCCACCTGTGGTCACTTGAAGTGGTGGATGGGGGAGAAAGAGGGAGCTTCCGAGGAGTGGGGGAGGTGACGAAAAAGGTGCATTTCAGGTGGTAAAGACAGGAGGTTTAAAAAAAACTCAGTAGTTAAGAATAACAGGCAACACACCATGGGGTGGGGCGGTGGAGGCCAGCTTCACGTGGTAGAAGGGGGAAGGTCAAAGCAAATAGCAGTTTATAACAAAGAGGCAACACACCGTGGGGCGGAGGAAAGACACCGTGGACTGAGAGCTCTGTGGGATTGGCAAACGACGTGACCAAGAGTTCTGTCATCTGTAAAAATGGGACAATAATAGTTGCTTCCTCTTGGGGTTGTCGAGAGGATGAAATCAGATGATGCGTGACAAATGTTCAAACCTTGTAGCTGCTGTTAATAACAATAACAGCATTGGTAATAATATGGTAGGGAGAAGATTCTGCTTCTGAAGGAGACTGGGGAGATTGATGTGGAAGCCAATGACAACCAGAAATCTAGAGGGGAGGGGAGAAGGAGAAGAGAGACCATCTACAGGAGGAGTTCTTAACCGGGCTGCACTTGAACATCTATGCAAAATGCTGCATTTAAGAGTACATGGGTTTTGGGGCGCCTGGGTGGCTCAGTCGGTTAAGCAGCCGACTTCAGCTCAGGTCATGATCTCGCGGTCCGTGAGTTCGAGCCCCGCGTCGGGCTCTGGGCTGATGGCTCAGAGCCTGGAGCCTGCTTCCAATTCTGTGTCTCCCTCTCTCTCTGCCCCTGCCCCATTCATGCTCTGTCTCTCTCTGTCTCAAAAATAAATAAAACGTTAAAAAAAAATTAAAAAAAAAAAAGAGTACATGGGTTTTGGGGGCACCTGGGTGGCTCACTCCGTTAAACGTCCAACTTCGACTCAGGTCATGATCTCATGGTTCGTGGGTTTGAGTCCCGCGTCGGGCTCTGTGCTGACAGCTCAGAGCCTGGAGCCTGTTTCGGATTCTGTGTCTCCCTCTCTCTCTGCCCCTCCCCTGCTCATGCTCTGTCTCTGTCTCTCAAAAAATAAATAAATGTAAAAAAAAAAATGTACATGGGTTTTTGGAGGAAGAAGGTCCATAGCCCACACCAGTTTCTCAAAAGGGTCTATGACCCTTCCCCCACAGTTGTTTAAGAATTACTGATCTAGATGGAACACCTGGGTGGCTCAGTCAGTTAAGCATCTGGCTCTTGACTTCAGCTTAGGTCATGATCTCATGGTTCATGAGTTTGATTCCCACATGGGGCTACGTGCGGACAGTGCAGAGCCTGCTTGGGATTTTCTCTCTCCCTCTCTCTGCCCCTCCCTTGCTCATGTGCTCTGTTTCTCTCTCTCTCTCAAAATAAATAAACTTTAAAAAAATTAAAAAAAAAAAAAAGAATTACTGATCTAGAGAAGGGGAAACAGATGGGAAAAGAGGCCCACAATCATCCATGGGATGGAGCAAGCCATCACCATGAAGCCAAGACGTGGGTTTGGGGGTTGGAGGAGAATCTAGAAAGAAGAGGCAAAGGAGAGACTTGGAGAACCTACTGAACACACAGTGGGGGGCAGGGAGGAGTGAGGTAAGGGCAGGTAGGGGGTTGGCTTAGATCTGCACCCCCCCCCCCCACCGTAGCCTGGAGAAGGTTTGTGGAGGCTGTTGGCTGAAGGCTGGATGAGTGGATGGATGGGCAGGCAGCCCAACCCAGCAGCTGAAGTTGGGGAAAATAGTAGGGCAGGCTGCAGATGTGGGGGGTGGGGAGTGGAACAAAGAGACCTTGCCTGTGTGTCTGGGGAACTGCATAGGGATTGAGTGGAGAAATTCTTTCCATTTGCCTAGTGTGATGGGAAAAAACTGTCAGCCAGTTCTCCATCTGAAATACTTCTGTTTCTGTGGGTGAGGATGTGTAAGACAGGCACTCTGCCAGGGGAAGGGAACTTAGCTGTTCTGTAGCTGTCTTAGGGACACCCCAGGGCAGAGTGGGTGAGCAGAGACCTGTCTACCTGACAGTTATGGGTTTCTGTCCCGATTTCATTCATGCATGCCTGAAACAAACATTTCTTAAGCATCTACTATGTGCCCAGTGCTCTACTAGGTACTGGAGATGCAACAATGATTAAGAGATGGTCCTTGACTTCAAAAATCTTACAGCTGTCTGGGCAAATGGACCATGACAGTGCAGAACGATAGGTACTGGGGACATGCGCAGGTTGCTATGGGAACAGAGAGGCAGGGCACTCATACCCTCCATGCTTCTGTCTCCTTATCTGCTAAATGAGAACTGTGTTGCTCACTATAAGGGGTTTTCTGGCACATTCCAGGCCCCTGTTTGACACATGTCAGGAGCTCATTGCAACCTGGGATTAATTAATTTATTCCACAAATATTAATTGAGTACCCTATATGTGCCAGGCACTGCTGTAGATGCTAGAAACTCAGCATTAAATGAAGCAAACAAAAATCCCTACCTTCGTCAAGATTATATTCTCGGAGAAGGAAAATCAACAATAAGCAAATAAGTAAAATAGTAGGTTCGATGGTGACAAGTGCCTTGGTGACAAATAAAGCCTAGATTAAAGGTGGGGAAGTGATGAGGGGAGGGGGTTGTGACTTTAAACAGAGTAGTCAGAAAAGTCTCACTGGAAAGGAGATATTTTAGCAAGGATCTGAGAGAGGTGGGAAGTAGGCTGTGGAGATGTCTGGGGGAAGGATGTTCCAGGCAGAAAAGCTCTCAGATGCAAAGGTGCTGAGGTGGGAGGGTGAGTGGTGTGTGACAAGCAATGTCAGAAGGCCAGTGTGGCTGGAGAGGGGTGGTCAAGGTGAAGGGCACTAGCAGAGGAGAGGGGCCTCAAGGGCCATGGTAAGTTTTTTGAATTCTACCTTGAATGAGATGGGAGCCACTGGGAACATTTGAGCTATGGGGTGATGAGATCTGACATTTTTGAAGAGTCAGTTGTTCTGAGGATGTTCCATGGAAAGACAATATGGGGGCAAGGATACCAGTTAGGAGGCCCCTGCGCTAAAGCGGGTGGAGATGATGAAGGCTCCGGCTAAGCGGAAGCAGAGGGAAAAGGGAGAGATATTTAGCATCTGGATATTTGAAGGGGGTGTCCACTAGATTTGATGACAGATTGGAGATGGGGGACCATTAACTGTGATGGGGGCAAACTAGGGAGGGGCAGGTTTGGGAAGAAAGAAGTGTGGTTGGAGGTGTGTGTTTAAGAAGCCCATTGGGGAAAAAAAAACCCACTGGAAACCCAAATAGTGATGCTGGGCACGCTGCTGGGTATACAAGTACAAGGCAGGGGGCAAGGTCTTGATTACAGATGTGAACTTAGGACTTCTCCATATGTAATTGCTACTTAAAGCCACCAGGAGAGGGTGAGATAGTGAATGAGGGAATGAAGTGTGAGGATTGAGCTCAGGGGCTTTCCAATATCCAGCAATGGTGGCCTCACCTGCTTTGAATTTGGAGGTTCCAAGGCTAGACTTGGACATTCTATAAGGTTTTGTGCAAATGTTTTCCCAATGTTCTGTCTCCCAGTCCTGAATACACATGCTCACCAGAAAGGAAAAGTCTGCAGAGGAAAAAAAAAAAATCAATTTGAAATAGATTGTGTCGCCATCCCCCCCACCCCCCCACCTCACAAATAATAGGACAGCCAGGCTCTGGGTTGGTAGAGGCATTTAGAGTTTTCTACTTTCTGCCATCAAACTTTTGAGGCTGGGCTCCTGTAGAAGAGTCTGCCTGGCTTCCCAGCCCCAAGGACTGTCTCATGAAGCTCTAAGAACACTGTCTTGTAATTGATGCTTTACTTATATATCTCCTCTTCTGGACTGTGGTTCCTCTAGTCCATCACAGCACTACCAGGGGCTGGCACCAAACAGGCATCTGGAAATGTTAGTGGACTTAACAACATCATTGCAAAACCTGAGGAGGAACATCTATCCTCCAAATTGTGGGTATCTTTCTCTAGCTCCATCACCAGAGCTGGTATTTGTTCTGGCGAACCCTTTCCTTAGCACCTGCTAAGTCCTGAAAAGGTAGAGACAGATTACGCACCGCTGGACTCTGCCCTTTGGGAGGAGAATATCCCCAGACACCTGGATGAGCCATCCTGAAAAATGAGTTCTCTGAGTCAACCCTTGAGTGAGTTCTGGTGGGAAAGGGCCCAGAATATTTGAAGCAGCCTGTGGCTTCTGAGAGGCAAAAAGAAGTGTCTCCTCCAAAGGGACCTGCCTCCTTATCTCACGCAGAAAGATAAGGAAGCATATAGGCTCAATTGTGCTAGCATTTTGTCAAAAGGATTGGGACAGTTCAAAAGACCCTGAACTAGAAATAATTTTTTTCTTGTTCTTATTAGATATGAGTATGTTTTGCCCATCATAAAACAAAAAGCCTCTTAACCCTAGATTATTCTAATTACTGTATGTTCCCCCTCCTGTTTATAGCTAAACCTCTTGAACAACTTGTCTAAACTTGCTATCCTCAACTTCCTCACTTTTTATTCACTTCCTAACTCAGACTCATCCCTAAAGTAAGGCTTTCCTCCCAGGTCCTGCCAGATGATCTCATCTAGTCCAATCACTTCAGCTATTGCCATTATGCTGACACTCTCCTGAACTCCAAACCCACATATCCAACCACATAGTAGACATCTTAACTTGGCTAACCTCAGAATTAACGTACAGAGCTGAACTCATTATTTTTCCCCCAAACCAGGTCACCCCTAAGTGTTCCTTGCCTTTGTGAATGACATCTCCATCCATATCCTTGATCTGCCCCTCTCCCTTTGTCTGACATATATAGTCAATTGTTCATACATCACTGCTATGTCATGAATGTCCCTCAGATGCGTGCACTTCTCTTTGTCCTCATCGCTTTTTGGATCAGAACTGTCATCACCATCATTTTTGCCTACATGACAACATCAACCTTATCTGTGGTTTAACAAGCATCCAATCTCGACTACTTCAATCCATTGACTACCTCAAATCTATATCGTAGTAGTATTTCCTAAAATGCATATTAATTACATTCTTCCATTGCTTAAAACTCATCAGTGGTTCCCCATTGCTCTCAGGATAAATTCCAAATTCCTTCACCAACACAAAAGACCCTGCATGAGTTGGGCCTTGCCTAGCCCTCCAGCCTCATCTCTTAACACCCTGCTATACTCTACCCCTCAGCCATCCTGAGTCATCCAAAGCTCCCCCAGTGAACCATTCTCTGCCCAGTTTCCAAGTCTTTGCCCATCTGTTCCTTCACCTCCAGTGCTCATCTCCAGTTGTCTTCTTTATCCTCCCTAACCTTCACCTAGCCAACTTCTGTTTCCACCTTTAGGCCTCAGTTTAAATGTCGTTTCCACTGAGAAGCCTTGTCTCCTCAATTCTAGCCTGGAAGATCCTTTAAAGGGCTCCTACAGCAAACATACTGTACTTTATCCCCAAAGCATTTATCATAGTAGATGGCAATTACTTGTCCTCTTGTCTGTCCCACTTACAAGGCCCCTGAGGGTAGGAACCATATCTGTCTAGTTCACAGCTGAATCCCTAGCACTAGGCATGGTACCTGGCTCATGGTGTGTGTGTGTGTGTGTGTGTGTGTGTGTGTGTGTGTGTGAGAGAGAGAGAGAGAGAGAGAGAGAGAGAGAGAGAGAGAGAGAGATTCAGTGAAGGGGCAGATGCCATAAGAACACTGGAGAATGAGGGACAAATTATTATAGGGCTTGGCTGACTCTCAGAGATTATAGCCATTAATGGGATGTGGAGTACAGGATCAATTCAAGAGGCTCCCATGGTTTGAGCCTGAACAACTGGGAGCATATGGAGCTATTCACCAAGCAGTGACCATAGAAGGGAAAGGTAGGCTCAGGGAAAAGTTGAATTCAGGAGCAGGGGACTGTGGGGGCTATGAAACACACATACCAATAGACAGATGGGTAGATATTTTTGTAACTCCAAAAAGAAGTCAAGACAAGAGACACCCATCTGAGAGGCTCTCTACAGAAGTCAATATAGAATCCATAAAGCTTCCAGGAGGAGGGTGTAGAGAGAGAAGAGAGGTTGATGGCAGAAGCCTTGGGGATGCTTACAATGTGCTGGGAGATGAGGAGGAGGCAGGAAAATGGCATTTGCAGAGGTAGGAGGGAAATCAAGAGAATTCACGGTCATTGGAGCCAAATGGAATGGGCCCAGAGAATGTGCCCATCCACATCACTGAGTGCTACAAGAAGGTAGAGGAGAACATGGCTAAATTATTTGGAAACTAGGAAGTCTCTGATTAAAATGGAAGCCAGATCAGCAGTGTTTGAGGGATGGGAAATAAGACAGACAAGGCAGCAAATGTGGACTAGCCTTTCCAAACATGTCAACCCAGGTGAGGGGAACAGCGACCTAAGAACTGAGATAATGTAAGTGAAGCACTTAGCAGAGCAAGTAACTTGCCAATTGATGTAACACGTTGTCTTTAACAAGGTGGTAGTTGGGGTCGGGGGCGGGGGGGGGGGCGCGGAATGGGAGAGGAGAAGAAGTGGAAAAGTTGCTGTGTGAGGGGGAGAGAAAATGATGGAGTGAGCCAGACTCTGGCGGTGGGGGCGGCGGGGTGGCAGTGTTGGCATTGAGTATTTGGACTTCGTATTTGGAGGACTTGCTAGGGAGCACAGGGAGGTAGATCTTGTCAAAACCTGATTTGGGTTAAGCTGTCACCTGCTGGTTGTTAAGGGAGGCTGCTGCTTTTGTTCCATTTTCTTAGAGAGTCATGCTGAGTCAGCCTGGGGTGTCTCTCACTCCCAGAATTTTCCAGAATGTCCTGGAGCCCCGGGTTTCTGCCTCTTTGCCTCCCCCTACCTGCTGTTCTTGAGTTGGAGGCAGCTGGACCTGAGCAGCCCCAAGATGTCCCCAGCAGGCATACACTGTGAGAGGGAGTGTCAGAGAGAGAGAGAGAGAGAGAGAGAGAGAGAGCACTTTCACAACTTCCCTGTGGGTTGCCCTCTTTTAACAGTCTGCACCTTCACCCTGATTCCATGTGACCTGCCATGGTTAATGACACTTCAGAAGCACTTGCAAGGGTTTCCACGGGCCCACTGATGAACTTGCCTATCTCCCGGGTCAGCTCTGCCAAACTGTCCCCACTCTGCTGCGCATGGTTGTTCTCACCCCTGCTCCAAACCCTGTCATTTCTCACCCTGAAGTAGCGCCACGGTCATGGGAGAGGCCTCCCCACCCTCCCAGCCTCCTTCTCTGGTGTATTTCACATGTACCCTTTGCTTCATTCTGACCAAACCTACTCTCATGCCTGTGACTCTCCACCTCTTCATAAAGTGCTCTTCTTGCTGCAATGCCCTCCCTTTTTTCCACAGGCCAGCCCCTCCTCATCTTTCAAGAATGGCATTCATCTGGAAGCCTTTCCCAACATTGCCCCTACTACAATCACTGGTGAGTTGGATGTGCTTCCCCCACCCCCAGCATTCCCATAGCAACTGGTGGCTGGCCCCTTCTTCTCTGTTATTCCTTGTACCTAATGGTAACAGTTGGGGAATGTCTGTCTCGTTCTCAGATTAGGAATTCCTCCAAAATGAGGATTAGGTCTTATTAATGTCTATATTCCCAAGGAATAACTAGTTCCTATCTACCACATAGTCCTCCTTCATTCCTCAGTGGCCATTGGTTGAATGCATAAATGCCCTCATTACAGAATGGATGTCTTCTGGCAGTAAGATAAAGGAGGCATGTGAAAGTGAACTCTCCTCCTTGCCCTGAGACACATAGCCAGGCTCCTCCATCCCTGTTGCTATCCTATCCTTCCATGACTCAAGAGTTGCCAGTTTTCCTGTTAGTTATTTTCTTTTTATTCCACAAATTTCAACCTTTGCTGAGATGTTTAGTTACCTGTAGGCAAAAGGGTGTTTCTGGTTGTTACTGGGGTTGCTAGTCTGAGTCTTCTTCCTGTGTGTCGAGTAGACTCTTTTCTGAGGGTGTCCAAATCTCAACAGGGCAGCGGGTCCTTAGACAAGGTGCCACAGGCAGGGGGGACTTCCAGAAGATACCGCTGCCCAAGAATTGGCAGAGTCGAGACTGTGTCAGCATCCATGGTCAAAATGCTGGCAGGTGTATCCAGGTGCCATAACACGAGGGGTCCAGAGCCAGGTCCAAAGGGTGACAGAGGGTTTGAGAGTGCCCAGGAGTCAAACGTAGATTAGGACTGAGGACTATTCAGAACTCTTGGTCTTAAGTGACCCATTGGAGCTCAATTGAAAAAAAGGGGGGAATTTATTCAAAGGTACAGGAACAGAAGTGAAATAAGGGCTGATGGAATTCAGGGCCTTCTCTTCTCCTCCTCCTTCTCTCCCCCTTTCCCAGCTTTCTTGGGCCCTCTTGACAGAAAATACCACCAGGGCAACTCCCCAGTGTACATCCTATAGATCCATCCACAAGAAGAGAGACCACTCTCTCCTTCCCAGTTCCAAAGTCTCAAGGAGGTCGATCTGAGTGACTCATCTTGAGTCAGCCTGGGTCAAACAACTGTAGCCAGAGGGACAGCAGCATATTTGTTGTATACATGTGTACATTGTGCAGAAGAACAGGTCCCTGAAAAGCAGAGGTTGTTCAAGACAACCGCATAGGTGTTCAGTTCTGGAAGCCAAGAGTTGGGCCAAGGTGATAAGAAGAATCCCAAGAGACTGAGAAGCAAATAAGTACAGGCTGGATCTTGGGTGACAACCTAGATCAGGTAGCCTAAGGTCTGATCATTCCAAAGAGCCCAGTCTCAAAAGGCAGTGTGGAAAAAAAGGTTTCTGGGCTTACATACATTTTGGAGATACTGCACTTCATTTCCCTCTATTTAAGATTTGCGTATGTATTAGAATATTGATAAATCTGAGAAGTCCTGTGAGAAAAGACCTGTTTCACTTTAAATCATAACAACGTGTATGCAGCCCTTCTTTTACTGGGATATCTATAAATCGTCCACCTTTCACAGTACATACTTTGGAAACAGGCCCATAACATCAGCTGTCATCTGCTAGTTATTTTTATAGGGATTGGGATGGTCCATGGGCCTTGATTTAAAGCAGTGTTTCCCAAGCCACATTTATTTGCCTATGACCTCACTGGAGTTTGTCTTATATGTTCCCTCTTGTTATTATTTGATATATGTATTTTTAACGTTTATTTATTTTTGAGAGACAGAGAGAGAGAGAGAGAGCGCAAACACGTGTGAGTGGGGGAGGGTCAAAGACAGAGGGAAAGAGAATCCCAAGCAGGCTCTGTGTTGTCAGTGCAGAGACCGTTGTGGGGCTTGATCACATGATCCATGAGATCATGACCTGAGCCAAAATCAAGAGTCAGACACTTAACCAACTGAGCCACCCAGGTGCCCCTTATTTGATATTTTTATCTAAATCAACTGACCAACTTTTTAGAGGTACAATTTTTTTTTGCATGTTTATTTATTTTTGAGAGAGAGAGCATGAGTGGGGGAGGGCAGAAAGGGAGACACAGAAACCGGAACAGGCTCCAGGCTCTAACCTGTCAGCACAGAGCCCAACGCGGGGTTCAAACTCCTGAACTGCAAGATCATGACCTGAGCCAAAGTCAGATGCCCAACTGACTGAGCCACCCAGGCTCCCCAATCAACCAACTTTTTAAAAGCCTGATCCAAAACAGTTTTATCCTTAAAATCATGGATTTGATGTGGTGGTTAAATATTTTCCCCCCATACACATGGAAATACATCCTTAACAATTACAGTAAAAGTGTTTGTCCATGCATTATCTATAATCTTCTCAAGTACTAGGGGTGGATGGACCACATTGCAGAGACACTGATTTAAGGTGTCAAGAGTCAGGGTGGCTATGTGACAAAATGCCTGCACACCTGCAGGTTTGTGCATGGGACCATGCTTACTGTGCGATTTTGGAGTCTGTGATCTGTTTTTATGCCTACCCAGATCTTCTTTGGAGGGACCTGGAAATCAAATGCAGAGTCTCCTTTGGCTTTGGGGGTTGGCAGTAGAGTAGTAGTAAGAGACTCTGTTATTCCTTAAGGCGGTCCTTGAATTATCTTGGCCTACCTGCAGCAAACAGTTGAAATGTCTCACTTGGTGGTCTAGGATTGATTCTGAGAAGGGAAGTCTATTGAAAGACACCATTAGCAAGGCGAAACTGGTTCTGGCAGTTTGCCTGAGAGAAAGAGCATAGCTTTGGAGTCAGGCATATCGGAGTTTAAACCCAAAATTCAGTACTTACTAGCTGTCTGTTCTCAAGAAAATTTTTTTTATAGTCTAATAAAATTCTACCATTATCGTCATTGTCCAGATGAGGAAACTAGGGCTCAGAGAACTTAAGCAACTTGTCTGAGGTTACACAGCTAATTAACAGCAGAGCAGAACTCACACCTAGATTGGTTTGACTTCCATGTGTGCACTCCTAACCATTGTATTACCCTGCTTTCATTCATTTACTGTATGCCTCTTTGGTAGGATCTGTTGCTAGGTGTTGGGGATCAAGTTTCAACAAAGATAGACCTTGGGTTCAATAGGGGAGACAGACATAAAATCACTTATTGCCCTCCTTAGCAACTTAATAACAATTGTGATAAGTGTTACAAAGGAAAAGACACTCTATGAAGGGCACTTGATCCCAGTGAGGAAAGAGAGAGTGAGAGAATGTGGGGGAAGGGGATCACATTGAAAAAGTGATATTAATGTTGAGCTTTGGAGCATTCACAAGAATTAATCCCAAAGTGTTTACCACTAGATGTGATAGAGATATTTCAGTGGTCCATGGATGGACACTTTTTGTATTTATTTGTAAATGACTTCATAGACATTATTATTTCATAGATATTATTATTTAGGAGGAAGCTAAGTAAAGAAGGGGATCGATTAAAATAGTAAGTAAAATAGTGGAAGTGGTAAGTAGATATGGCAAAATTCACAGAGGTCACACTTGAATTAAGCAGGCTATGTGGCTTAATTCAAAAAGCTGGGAGCTACTTTAGGAAATTTGAGCTTTATGCCAAGAGTGATGGGAAGTATTGCGGGAAAGGGGTAAGGTAGACCCGCGTGTTGGAAAGTTCACTTTGGCTCTTGTTGGCTATCAGCTTGTGAGAGGGCCAGAATGGAGGCTGAGACCCTTGTTAGGAGTGTATTGTGATAATGCAAGCAAGAGATAGTGCAGACTTCGACAGATGTGTGGGCAGAAGAGGTAGATGGGTTGAAGAGAAGCAACCGGTTGGACTAATGAGAAAGGAAGGAGGAAGTTGTCCAGGATGGAGCTTTTCTAGCTGGGTGGAGGAAGATGTTGAGTTCGGCCCTGGAGAAGCTTGTGAGGTTATCCAAATGTAGATGTCACGTAGAAGGTTGTAGGTCACTTATCTCTGACACAGTTTGATAAAATAGCCCCACAGAGCTGTCGTGTTGGATTCAGAGCAGAGAACATAGTAGGTGGTCCCTAAATGGCAGTTCTTTATCCTGTGCATCTCACTTCTGCCCTATAGTGTGCTAGGGATGCAACGATGGACAGAGCCAGGTCGTGTTTACCCTGAGGTCCCATTCCCTTTGGCCCCCTGCACCACCACCCCTTTTCAGCACAATTCCTGACTCGCAGTAGACGCTCAATAAATGTCTGTTGAATTAACGAAATAAATTAGGGCCCTTGTGACCCAGGACTACATGTACTCGTTTGGAAACTGGAGCTGCACCAGACCTTTGGTTGGTTAAAAAATTAAAATTAATAATAGTGTGAAATAATTCAGAAGGTTGAAAGGCATGGACAAAGGCTAGGGCGGGAGCTCCTGTCTCCTGGCGGCCTCGGCGCCCGGGTAGGGAGCAAAGAAGAGTTGGTGGAAGGGCTAGAGCCCAGGCCACCAAGTTATTCGCTGCTACGGAAAGGAGCACGAGGACTGCAGCTCGGCCGGGGACTGACGCGGTCCCGCCGCGGCCTTTAAAGGCCCACCACGTGGCCGCGCTGCCGGCCACGGTCCGGGGGCGGCGTCTGGGATGCGCCTGCGCACTGCCTCGCAGAGGAGTACGGCGTTCCGAGAAAAGGCGCGGGGAAAGGAAGGTTGCTTAGGGTGGGCGGCCCTGGGAGGAGTCGACTCCTTATGCAAATCACAGCGGCGCTCAAGGGCCAGGAGGCGGGGCTTGCGATGCAAAGCCTGGTCCGCCTTTGGAAGCGCGAGGGGGCGGGCCCGCAACCCTCGGCCTCCTTCCGCGAGTCTCTGACGTCGCGACGTCTCGTTTAAAAGCGGCCGCGCAGGCGCAGTGAGCCGAAATGCGAACTTAGGCTGTTACACAACTGCTGGGGTCCGCTCTCGCCGCCCGCCCGGTAGTCAGTCAGCGTCGCCGCCGCTGTCGCCGCCTTAGCGGTTCCGGGAGTCTCAGGCCCGCAGCCGCCGCCGCTTACCCGCGCCTTCGGGAGCCTCCGGGAGCTCCCGTCCGCCCGCATAGGCCGGTCTCGACCGCCTGCGTCTCCTCGGCGCCACTCGCCGCCCGCCGCTCTCACCGCTCCGGCCGACATGAGCGGGGACCATCTCCACAACGATTCCCAGGTACAGTTCGGCACGGTCCTCTCGGCGCCCCGGCCCCACCCCGGCTCTCCGCGACCCCCAGCGCAGGCCCCGGCCCGGCCGCTTTGACAGGCCGGAGCCCCAGGCCAGGGGCGGCCGGCCGGCGGAGGTGGGCTCGCTGGGCCTAGGACGAAAGCCGCCAAGTTACATATTGGGGTGGCGGGGGTGGGAATGGCTGCCCCTTAAAGGCCGTTCCCGGGGGGTCCCTTCCTCCCTGGGGCGCAGGGTGGGCTAGGCCCCCGGCTCCGCGCGCTCGCCGCCCGCGGGGTTAAATGTGCCTGTTTTGTTCATCTTCCCCCCTTTTCTTTCTCCAGATTGAAGCGGATTTCCGATTGAATGGTGAGTGTGCCCCCCTCCCCGACCCCAGGTCCTCCCGCCGCCGGCCGCCTACCCCGCGCCCCGCTGGAGCCCGGCAGAGGACAGACATGGCGTCCCAGAGACTAAGTCCCGGCTCCTCGCTCACCGGCCCCATTGTTCCCATCGGGCCGCCTCTGGACCCCCTTTCCGGGGACCCCAGCACCCCCAGATCACGGCCCTCCCAAGAGGGGGCAACGGAGACCCGGCGTCGCCCGCCGCCGGGCTTCGGGCAGCCTTTCCCGGCCCGGATTCCTCCCGGGAAAGTCGCCTTGTCGACAGTCGGGACTTAGTCTCTGCGCCATTTTCTTTTTCTCTCTCCTTTCTGTGCCTGTGTCTCTTTCTCTCCCTCCCTCGGCTCTTTCCTTGAGCTGCCCAGAAAGAGCTTTCTGCAGAGCAAAGCCGTATAAATCATAGACTTCACCCGAGAGGGAAGGGTGGGAGACTGAATTGTTACAATTTTTTCCAAAGAGAACTTTATTTTGGGGGTTATTCCCTTTCTGCTGCTTGTTTGTTTCCTTTTCTGTTTCCAGAATGAAAGATATCCTCCGGCAACTGTTGAATTTGGTGGTGGTTGGGGGTGGTGATGGTGTAAGTTGTTTGTGATGGGAATTATGGTTCTAAAACTAAAGCTGCCCTTTGTGGAGTTCTTCATATTTTGAGATTGTTTTTCCCAAGTTGTGTTCTTTGCGAAGGTAGTAGTCCCTCCCTTCAGAAAGTTTGCAAGTTCTCTGTGGGCCGTCCAATGTAAATGTTGGACCCAGGGAGATAGATTTTTTTTTTTTTTATTAAAGTATTACTAGAACTTTTCATTGTGGCTGAGGTTCCTAAGGCAGCACTTTCCCCCCCTTTTTTTTTCTTCCTTTTTTTTTTATTTTTTAAAGAACCTCAGTTTAGTGTACTTGTCAGGAGGAAAGATTGTTGAGCATCTCATCTGGACTTGTGTATTGGCCTTTTCTTTTGGGCTGTAGGGAAGAAAAAGAGATTTTATTTATTGAAACAAAGAGTGACCAGCACCCACCCCTGCTTCCTGTTCTTTTTTAGAGGTCTCTGTTTTTCAGGAATCAAGAGCTAGCTTGCTTTTCCCAGAACTTTATGATTTTGACCCCTTTTCAGCCAAATCGAGGCATTTATTTATCTTTGAGTATTTCCACTTCACTTAATCAATGAAGAGTTCCCCCAATAAAAAGCTCACCCTGAGGGCTTTTCAACAATCTTACTGAAGGAGAAAAGTACCCTCTGTAGTAGTGTGCTGGGAATTCCCACTGATTCTGATGGTACATAATCCTGCTCAATTGAGTTTGGGTTCCGGGAACCTCTCCAATGGGAGAAGCTGATGAGTATGTTTTCTGATGTTGTAATCAGCAGTCCATCGTGTTAGCCTGGTATACTGAGAGCAGCCTTATGTTCAGGTTTTGTAATGGAGCATCTAGCAAGAGATGGGACTCTGAAAGGAAAGATTCTGGTTAAATTCACATGTTGCATTTCTTGAGCACCTGATATGTGCCAAACACTGCGCATAGTGCTAGAGCTGACCCTTTGGCCACAACACTTCTCTTGCCCTCAATTCAGTCTATCGAGAGAGACATAATTAGTTAATTATAAGGTAGGTGCTAAGGCATATGTATACCCAAAATGCTTTGAGAAACTAGGGGACTTAATTTTGTCTGGGGGTGGGGAAATTTCTCAGAGGAGGTGACTTCTGAGTGTTGTGCAAGACTAGGTGCTGAGTGTCAGGGGTTGGAGTATTTCTTAACTATGTTGAGCTAACCTATCAGGGTTTTAAAAGGGAGATGAGGCCCCTGCAGTTCAGAAAATCGAAAAGAGTGTAGATGTTTCTTAGGGATGTGGGAGCAAAGAAAGGACGTGGCAGGTGAGGATTTGTAAAGAGTCCTTTTGACCTCTTCGGCGAAGGTAGGAGCAAAACACAGAAAAAGTGTTCTTTTGACTTTAAGACCAGGCTGAGTAGGTCATGTATTTAGTAGTGAAAGAAAGTTTAGTCCTTTCTCATCAATAAGTTATTCTCCATGTTGCTCACTTAAATTATACAAAGGAACTGTTGAGTATGTGAATGATTGTGGGCTGGGTGGCTTGTTGATCTTTAATGCTGTTTTTATAGAGATTGAAACCGACTATATTGACTTCTAGAATGTGATCACTTGTAATTGCAGTAATTGTTAATATTTGTTGAATACTTACTGTTTGCCTGGCACGAATCTCAGCTCTTTGCATGGATTATCTAATTCAATTTAGTCCTTGGAAGGACCTTATGAGTTAATACTATTATCTCTGTTTTATAGATGGGGAAACTGAGGCTTAGTATGTTTACTAGCTTTCCCAAGGGCAGGGAGTGGGGCACTCCAAAGCTCTCAGGTGTAGCCAGTATGCTATATATGTGATTGTAGTATGACAAAATTAAAAGCTGAACATCTCTATTTTCTTACAGAGCTGAAAAATGTGGGAGGGAAGGATTTGCTAGTTTGTCATTTGCTTACTTTTTAACTAACCTACTCCTTCAAGAGAAAAAGCATTTTAACTGCCTCCCTACCACTGTAAGTGTCTGACACTGGACTAATTATCTTTGTAAATATTGTTCAGAAGAAAGGTGTAGTGTTAGTAACTGTGTGCTTGCTCTATTAAGTAATAGCCTGGTAACAAGTGATTGATTTATGTAACCGTGAAAGACTGTTTTTAAAAAATAAAAATCAGTGTTTAATTGTACACAGACATGTCATTATTGATCTTTGTATTAAGAAGAGTTTGCTGTAGCATGATTGTAAGTGGACTTAGCTGAACTTACAGATTAACTGTGGAAGTTCATATATACTAACATCCCTCATTCTACCTGCCCTCGTCCCTTAAGATCTGAAAGGTTTTATGCCCTTTGGAGTTCATTCTTTACAGTAGTTAAAACTGTTGCTGTTCATTTGAAGTTCACAACATTCTGACCCATGCTTAACTGCTGGGAAAATCTGTTATTTGTGAAATGCTTTTATATTTAAAATATTGATGGTGAGCTTGGAGTTTCAGTAGTAGAAACCGTAATCTTTTGACTACCTTTTTCCTAGGTGTTGGTAGCACTAAGTGTGGTGGGTCTGAGTCATTATTACAGTAACTGCCAGGTTATCCGCAGAGTTGAAAATGGTAACATCATGTTGGGGGTTAGTGATCCTTCTGCTGTTTCAAGTTTTTGCCCATCCACTTTGCATTTGTGGGGTTCTTCCCTCCTTGGGATGAGCAAAGTATAATGCTTGATTCCATCAGTGACTGACTATTCTAAGCAATGTTATATGGGATCATAATTTGACATCATCTTGTGTTGATTCTGGTTTAGCTTAATAGATTCGGATTGTATGGAAGAATTAAATATGAATTGTTTCTGATGCAGACAGATGTATTTCTGTGCTGTTAGTTGCAGGTTGAGGTGGGGGGTGGGAAGACTGATGATGTGGCTATCTGAAAGTTACCATCACATTTTTAAAACTGCAAACTGATGGCGCCTTCAAATGACATCTGGCACGTCTTCTTGCTCAATCCAGGAGCACTTAAGTATCAGGCTCCAGTGTTTTTCTTTCTACAGCTAGACTCCTTGGGGCATCTTTTCAGAATTAGTGACTACTGTAGCATCTTAATACTATTTAGACTTGAAACAAAGTTGCTTGTCAACATGTGTTTTTTAGATTACTAGCATATCAGAACTTCCAAACAAATTTCAGATTCCGATGTTGCTGGTAAAACAAGAAAATCCAGGAGTTATTAAAGGAATCAGAAACACCTCATAGTTTGAAAGGTGAAACTAGGTAATATTGATGACACCAGCTCCTACTTTTCCACCAAAGTAGGTAAAATGGAAAATACAAACCCAGAGTTAGTCCCCAAATCTCACTTACCAATTGTAGTAAAAAGAGAATTATCTGACTTTTTTTAACATCAGCATGAAAATGAGGAATTGTGAGAGCTTGAAGGAGTGATTCATTAATTTGTTCTGGGTCCTAGTGAATTGGTATCCATTTATACCATGTACAAGAAAGAGCCAGGGATTCTTCACATGTTTTAACTCTTTTATTCCAAAATTAGGCCATTGGGGGTTTTTTGTTTGTCTTCAGCATATGTGTGGGGGGCGGGTGCAAAAATATCTATGTTTTAGAAAGCTTGGTGTCGTATATCAATTATAACAGTTATCCTCTGCTAAGCGTATGCGAAATGATTCTGTTGTACTTCATGGATATATTTCATTTTAGGAGGCTTCAGATTATACTGAATTTGTGCGTGTTGTATTAATTGGGTATTAATGCATATGTATGTTATGGATCTTTAACAACTTTAGCCACATTTTTAGTACAAAATAAAACCTGATTTTTATCAGATGCAAAGTTCTTTCCCCAGAAATATGTTTTTGTGAGGGATTTCATCCTTCCCTTATGAAACTATGTTTAACTCCAATAAAGTTCTAGCTATATTTGGAAAAAAGGATTCAAGTGTAATTGTTTAGTTTTGAATGAGGCTATGGAAATGCTTGAATATTTGATATGGGACCCTGAGGTTAAAAAAAAACAACAAAACCTTTTGAAAGAAGGTAAAAGGTAGTCAATTCATCGCTTTTGTATATGGGAGAGTCAGTTGAGTGACTTTTCCGTGTCCTGTGGTTTAGATAATCTGCCTCTTAAATATTTAGAGCCATTAACTTTGCATAACATGGGCATTTGGGCTATTGAGAATTGAGAATTGGCTTCTTAAGGTAAAAAGGTTGGGATGGGAGAAGTTCCTAACTGGATTTTAAGAAGTGAGTGAAGTATTGTGTTTAAAGGAAGCTTTCAGATTGTGATTAAACTTTGAGTAGTAATAGTTGGCACAAGTCTTTTCTCTATTTCCTTGTCTTGTAAATCCAAGTTTGAGATACAGCTTTCTATCCCTATGGCACCAGACCAGTCATCGAAGTGGGAAATCTAAAGAGAGGCGAGGAATAATTAGCGTTTTGCCAGCCTCTGCCCTTCCCCCACAACCTGCCTATCTAGGTGTGCGTTGTGTGTATGCTCTGTGTTGATAGCACCAGTGCTTGGGTACTGTGGAGGGGGTTAAAGATTGTTGGGGGGGAGGGAGGGAGGACGGGTAGCATGGAAGCCTGGGCTTTATTATTAGGTGGAAAAAAGCTGGTAGAATATGTTAGATATTAATGGTTATTTTTGGTAGGGTTATAGGAAATGACAGTATGCTTAGTAGCAGGTATTTTTTTTAAAAAAATTTTTTTTTTCAACGTTTTTTTTAATTTATTTTTGGGACAGAGAGAGACAGAGCATGAATGGGGAGGGGCAGAGAGAGAGGGAGACACGGAATCTGAAACAGGCTCCAGGCTCCGAGCCATCGGCCCAGAGCCTGACGCGGGGCTCGAACTCACGGACCGCGAGATCGTGACCTGGCTGAAGTCGGATGCTTAACCGACTGCGCCACCCAGGCACCCCAGTAGCAGGTATTATTTAACATGATTTTTATTCTGTATGTTCAAGAAAGATGCTAAGTATTTTTCAAACTGAAAAGTGATTTTGCTGATTATCTCAAGTATATCTTCAGGTATATAGATTGTAGTATCAAGCTATTAAATGTCTTTGTCATTTATGTCTCTAAAATTTTAATCAAGAAATTCAAAGGGACATAAGCAACTTAGGTGTTAAATTTCTTTTTGGATGGTATTCTTTTTAATTTGTTGGCTTAAGTTTTTATATCTAAGTTACCTCACTGCCACCTTTACCTTTGTATACTGTTGTTGGTAATTTTTCTGAAATTTATAGTAGATATTTTTATTTACATCTCCTTCCATGCCCTCTTAGGGCTTAGGGTAGATTTAGGGTAGAGGTGCAACTCTACCAGGCTGTTCATTCCTCTCTGAGCCTTTGAAGTTAACTTTGTTTCTGTGGATTGGAGGAACCAAAGAACTAGTTCATTAACATTCCTGAGATATACCTAGAGAAGCTCCAACAAAAGGTGTTAAAGCAGTCAGCATTACTGGGGACTTTAATTTTCTTGTCTTTGTTGATATTGTTGAGAACAGGTTTAATAGATCCCTGGGTATCTGACATTTTCCTATTTTTTAAGAACAAAAACAAATCGGCCAACTCTTGGTCTCAATATTTGCATTTTTCTTAGCACAGCCTAGCAAAGATAGATGCTGGGATCTTTCTTGGAGAAGATATCTTTGGCTGTTTGGAATTCACCTTCCCCCATCCCCCTGAAAAGTTTTAAGTTGTAGGTTAATCCGCACTAGAGTACACTAGAAATGCACCCTTTGGGGGTGCCTTGGGTGGCTCAGTTGGTTGAGTATCTGACGTTTGGTTTTGACTCAGGTCATGATCTCACGGTTCGTGAGTTGGAGCCCCGCATTGGACTCTGTGCTGACAGCACAAAGCCTGCTTGGGATTCTCTTTCCCCCTCTCTCTGCCCCATCCCTGCTTGCACTCTCTCTGTCTAAATAAATAAATAAACTTAAAAAAAAGAAAAAAGAAATGTACCCTTTTGCTATTTTGTAAAAAAGTCCAGATTTTAATCTTATTACCATACAAATGCCTAGATTTAGAAAGGTTTGTAAGCAGAATACTGGCTGGGCAGAACTTAAACGTCGCAGGTTTCAAGATCAGTGGATTAGGGGATCTCATTGGCTAAGACCCTTTACTTTACCCAACTCCTGTAAGATAGCCTCTTCATTTGTAGTGCGTTATCTGAGCTCTTGCTAGTCAGTAGAAGGGGAAGTGGAAGGAAAGAAACACATTTTGAGAGCTTAGTAGACATCACATTTTGTATTCATTAAATGGGAATTTAATGGGAATAGTACAGATTGTATAGGTTTATGGGAGAAGCTGAGACCAAGAAGGGGAAATTTTGCTTTTTACACCTTCTCAACTCCTCTTTTTGGTAGTATACTACCTGGTCTAGATTATGGAAATCCCATACTGCAATTGGTAAGCTTCTGGTATAGATGTTACGGCCTTCCCTTAATTATGTGCTGGTAGAGAAAGTTCAGACCCCTTGCACCTGGAGGGCTAAGTCTTCAAGAGATGATTTGGTGTAAAGGCTGGAACCAGAGTGCTACTGAAGGGTATAAGTGATGAAGAGGGAGGCTGTGGGGAGTACTTTCTTGAGCACCTGTGGTAAAATAGAAAATTGGAGTAGAAAATCTAAGTAAGTCCCTTTTCTTAGTATGAAACTTAACTCGGGCTGCCAAATTTTGTTTTGTTATCTGTAGATAAGGATGGTATTTCTATGCCTCACAAGCTATTGAGAATTTATAAGTATATAATGTGCCTCTTTGTCCATATTTTACAATTTAAGCTTTGGTCAGACAGCTTCTATTATGAAATAGATCTTTATTTTGAATGTTAGGTTTGACATACTGTTGTTGGTGACTCCTTCCTTCCTTCACTGGTATTCCCTGATAACCTTTTAAATCTTCCTGACATTTACACAGTGAACAGTAGCATATACCTAGAGTTGGTTGAGTCTTTATCTAACTGAACTTCACAGCCTACACTGCTGTCTTCTGACTGTTAAGCAACCACTATAAAAGGAAAGGTGGTGTATCTATGTGTAGGTTTGGGCTAAGTAGGAGCCAAATGTGTATCTGGTTCCTACTTTTCTAAGAAGAAGGCAAGGTTGTCATTGCTGAAAGAACTACTTTTTCAGGGGAGATGGGCTTAGACATGAAAAAAACATATTGCTATAGCTAATTTCTCAACCCTTTAATAGAACTATGGATTTTCTATTAAAGATACCCAGAGCTTATATGTCAATTATATTTCAATTTTTAAAAAGGTACCCAGAGTTTTATCTTTATTAGATGCATTTAATAAGTGAAATGCCAAGTTCATTGTTGATGATTTTATTTATTTATTTTTTTTATTTTAGAGAAGGAGTGTGTGAGCAGGGGAGAGGGGCAGAGGGAGAGAGAATCTTAAGCAGGCTCCATGCTGAGCATGGAGCCCAATGAGGGGCTTGGTCCCATGTCCCTGTCGGGATCATGACCTGAGCTGATATCAAGAGTCAGATGCTCAACCGACTGAGCCGTCCAGGTGTTCTGTGATTTTTTTTTTCTTAACAACAAAACTCAGTATTTCTTGTGTCAACATGTTTTTTTTTTCAAATGCCACTATTTTACTTCTTGCCCCAAAACATTTTAAACTCAGAAGACTGAAAGTGTCTAAGAGTTACCTACATTTTTCATTTATTCACATACTGCTTATAGTGACCAACTCAACTTCCTGTGAAACAGTTCATTCTTGGCAACAGAATGCCTTAAATAATAAAACTTAAGGGGCGCCTGGGTGGCTCAGTCAGTTGAGCGTCCGACCTCAGCTCGGGTCATGATCTCACAGTCTGTGAGTTCGAGCCCCGCGTCGGGCTCTGTGCTGACAGCTCAGAGCCTGGGGCCTGTTTCAGATTCTGTGTCTCCCTCTCTCTCTCTGACCCTCCCCCGTTCATGCTCTGTCTCTCTCTCTCTCTCAAAAATAAATTAAAAAAACGTTAAAAAAATAATAAAACTTAAGTATGAGAACTTAAATAGTAAACTCCATGTTAACAGTTATGCAGGAGTATAGGCATTTGGGAGACTCCATGAAAAAGTTTATTTAGTAAGCAGAAATTTCGATAATGGCTCATAAGTCTAGCTAATGCTGATTATTGAGTTGCCTTGAATTTGTTACTTGGAAAGTTCTCCTTAAAGAAAATAAACCAAAGTCAGTTGCAGATATGTTTACAAATGTCCATTAGATTCAGCCAGATGGATCTTAGTAGATACACCATTGATAAAAAAGGAGTACCACAGGGGCGCCTGGGTGGCTCAGTCAGTTGGGCATCAGGTCATGATCTCACAGTCTGTGAGTTCGAGCCCCGCATTGGGCTCTGTGCTGATAGCTCAGGGCCTGGAGCTTTGGATTCTGTGTGTGTCTCTCTCTCTGCCCCTCCCCTGTTCATGCTCTCTCTCTCTCTGTCTCAAAAAACAAAAAAACCCAAAAAAATTTTTTAAAATTAAGAAAAAAAGAGTATCACAGAAGCATCACAACAGGAGCAGACTTCAGACTTAATATTCAGTTAAACGTGGGCCAGAGAAAATAATTTTATAGGAGAGAAATTACAAAATAGGGTCTTATTTTATTTTATTTTATTTTATTTTATTTTATTTTATTTTATTTTATTTTTTTAAATGTGTGTTGATTTAAAGAGTCTTCAAAGGTAAAATTTTCAGGATGTCTGGGTGGTTCAGTCAGTTAAGTGTCTGACTCTTAATTTCTGCTCAGGTCGTGATCTCATGGTTCGTGAATTTGAGTCCCATGTCAGGCTCTGTGCTGACAGCATGGAACCTGCTTGGGATTCTCTCCTCTTCTCTATCTGTCCCTTCCCTACTCACTCCCCCCCCCCCCCCAAATAAATAAACATTTTAAAAGTTTTCAAAAGATAAACGTGTCCGGAACATGGCTTTTTGTTGTTGTTGTTGTTGTGTTTTTTTGTTTTTTTGTTTTTTTTTCAACGTTTTTTATTTATTTTTGGGACAGAGAGAGACAGAGCATGAATGGGGAGGGGCAGAGAGAGAGGGAGACACAGAATCAGAAACAGGCTCCAGGCTCCGAGCCATCAGCCCAGAGCCTGACGCGGGGCTCGAACTCACAGACCGCGAGATCGTGACCTGGCTGAAGTCGGAGGCTTAACCGACTGCGCCACCCAGGCGCCCCTTGTTTTGTTTTTTAATGTTTATTTTTGAGAGAGAGAGAGAGAGTGCATGAACAGGGGAGGGGCAGAGAGAGGAAGACACAGAATCTGAAGCAGGCTCCAGGCTCTGAGCTGTCAGCACAGAGCTCAATGCGGGGCCTGAACCCATGAACCACAAGATCATGACTTGAGCTAAAGTCAGTCACTGACTGAGTCACCCAGGTGCCCCAGGAACATATGGTTCCTAAAGTATGTGAAAAAAAATCCTAGAGTAAGTGACTGTTTATTAATACTGCATGGCTCTTTTGCCCTCGGTATGTGAGAATGTCCAAGATTGGATTAAAGTCTTCAAAGCTTGGGCTTCTTTCTCTTACCTTTTTTTTTTTTTTTTTTTTTTTATTCCTGATTCAGAATGTGAATGGTTGGGGGGGGGGGGTGATTGTGTCTATCTGTGTGATGTGTGTGTGTCCCCATCAAATCATGATAGAGTGTAAAGGACAGAGATTGAGTCAAGGGGGATTTGAATTTAAGTTCTTGTGCTTCAATAGTGAGATTTTTGAACAAGTTAATCTCCAAGCCTTAGTTCCTTACCTATAAACTAGGTCTAACACTTAAGATTGAGGATTAAAGAGCATGTGAAGATCACTTTAGAAAAGGTGACACTTAAAACAGAATCTTAGTTCCTTGCCACATCTTAAAAAAGAAAAATCCAAAACCCAGACCTTTTTCAGAGATTTCTTTATTTTAGTCTTTTGTGCAAAGGGAATATCTTTAATTTTTAAATTGGGGTACCCAAGGGGGAGGGTCACCAGAGAGCTTTGAATATGATACTGTTGCTGTGAATCCAGATGGGCTCAGGACAGTAAGACTTTGTGTACAAACCACTTTGTTTTTCAGAGTTAAATTACAGTTTAAGAATCTTTGGCAGTCAGTAACTTTTCCCCCTTTGCACTTGGGATGGTGCAATATTTATAGATCTACTCAGAAAACTAAAAATTTCATGTTTAATTGCAAATGGAAAATTTAAGCTGCCATATTCATTTGTTCAAACATTCGGAAAGTAAATACCAGTAACGACTAGACACAGATGAACGAGACAAATCCATATGGCTCTCAGAATGAACATTTTGAAGTGAGTACTTGTAGGTCTGTACACTCACTTCCTCTGTTGAGATGCCATATTTTTCATGGGGCCACAGTATAAAGGCTCCTGACATAGGTTAAATGGGATGGAAGGTACTTTCTGTCAGTGAATACTTAACTGTCAGTGAAAGAGGGACATCTCTATTTGAAGTTTTTTTTAGGATACCTGTAAACTCATTAAATCCTTTCACCTGGAATAGAAGAAGTTAAAAGTTCTGTTTATGGATTTCTCATTATTAGACAACAGTATTGCATGAGTTGTAGAGAAGTAGTTTTCAGGTTTCCCTAAACTGGTAGATTTATCAGTGACTAGCAATGTTCACATTGTGTGCAAGAGATCCGTGTGACAATAGCCAATCCAAGTATTTGCTTGAAATGGTTAAAATTCTTGAACTCAGTTGCCTGAAATAGAGTAAAATCACCATCTTCGGAAACTTGAAGAACTAAGATCTTTGAGATTAGTCCTGGGAAACTAATTTTGCGAAGCAGTTTAAATATATTACTATTTTTACTGCTTCCTGATCCATGAAGTGTCTTGGTATGAAGGCCATTAAACTCCTCAGAAGAAGGTTGAGAGTACATAATGGTATTACTTCCAGTGATCTGAATACTGGAAAAGTGATTGAGACTAAATGTTAGACTGACCATGCTTATTCTTACAGTGAGTTTTCACAAGAATGAATGCAATGTCACTAGTGCTTGCTATTTAACAACAGAAATGAAGAAACAAGAGTCTCTCAGAGAATTGAGACTATTTGTTAATTTTTCATGGTTCCAGTTAACCAGAAAAGAAAATAAAAGCAGGGAGGAGGAACAGAAGTTGTCTAGGCTTTGTAACTGCTGGCTTGTTATTCTTGACTTCCAAGCAGAAAGCTCTCCAAGGCCAGACCCCCAGCTCTGAGAGGTCTCCAGTTAGCTTCCTCAATGCAAGTTCAGCTGGTGGTGGTTTGACCATAATTATTACCTTTTCCCCTTAAAAATCAAATCACCTCCTTTCTCCCTTGAATGCAGTGTGATATAAAAATAGACACTTAAGGGGCGCCTGGGTGGCGCAGTCGGTTAAGCGTCCGACTTCAGCCAGGTCACGATCTCGCGGTCTGTGAGTTCGAGCCCCGCGTCAGGCTCTGGGCTGATGGCTCGGAGCCTGGAGCCTGTTTCCGATTCTGTGTCTCCCTCTCTCTCTGCCCCTCCCCCGTTCATGCTCTGTCTCACTCTGTCCCAAAAATAAAAAAAATAAAAAAAAATAGACACTTAAGCAGAACTTTATAATCCTTTATAAATGTTAGCATCTTCCTAATCTCAGAATGTCAGGAGAGTTGTATATTAGCAGAGAATGCTTGTTTGCTAGCAAACTGTAGAAAAACAGATTATAGTTGAGCAAACAAGCTGAAATTTTTCCTCCTATAGTCCTGAAAACACTATAGCACTTCTTTAGGACTGGAGCTAATCTGTAGAATTTAGATGTCAGATAGTGTTTGTGCTAGGCTCCAGTTTTTAGGGGAATAGTTTAAAGTTACAGTACAGTGTGATTCAATTGGGTCCATAAGAGACTGAAAACAGTAAAAGTGTTTGCATCAGGGGCGCCTGGGTGGCGCAGTCGGTTAAGCGTCCGACTTCAGCCAGGTCACGATCTCGCGGTCCGTGAGTTCGAGCCCCGCGTCAGGCTCTGGGCTGATGGCTTGGAGCCTGGAGCCTGTTTCCGATTCTGTGTCTCCCTCTCTCTCTGCCCCTCCCCCGTTCATGCTCTGTCTCTGTCCCAAAAATAAATAAAAAACGTTGAAAAAAAAATTAAAAAAAAAAAAAGTGTTTGCATCAGTAAGACTACCAGTATATTAAGCAGAATCCATACTCACTGCACATATGTAAATATGCATGCTAGTCAGTGCTATTGTACAAAGGTGAAGATAATTTTGTTAAAGCAGTTTTGTTATTGAAAACTTGATTTGGGGTGCCTGGGTGGTTCAGTTAGTTGAGTGTCCGAGTCTTGATTTCAGCTTTGGTCATGGCTCTCATGGTTCATGGGATTGAGCACTGCATAAGTGTGGAGTCTGCTTGGGATTCTCTCTCTGTCCCCCAACCCCCTCGCTCCCCCTTAAAAAAAAAAAAAAAAGTTCCACAAGAACTCTATTTCCCAAAAATTACGTTCAGTGTATATTCTTCTCCCACAAGTCTATAGTCCTGTTTTGTTAAAGTATTTCTTTTTACCCTGGAATACCTTAGTCTTTAGGATTTGGTACAGTTGGATAAGTATCCCCAGTATGTATCCATTTTACTACCTATTTGGGAAGGCACTAAGTATTAAAAACTCCTTGAAGGTTAGCAACATCTCCGCCTATTTTAGTACTGAAGGCATAGTTTTGGATACTCCTTTTCCTTTCTAGTGCAGTCTGTCTGCAAACACCACTTAATCCCAAGCCATAAGTAATCACTTTTCTCTGGCTTTGAGCCTTTCTTGTCCTCTTTTTCCAATTTTTTTTTTCTAGACTGGAGAAATTTACATGTTTTGCTTATTTACTAGGAAGTGTGTAAGAGCACGATCTCATCCTGTGTGGACAGTACAGATGCTTTCAACAAATGTTTAAATTGTGAAGTGGGAACCCCTCTCTCTCCTAGCTTATTTGCTGGTTGAAAATCCAGTGAGAAAAATTGAGAGTTTTACACTAAGTTTTCTTTCTTTATTTGTAAAGATTTTATTTTTTTAATTTTTAAAAATATTTATTCATTTTTGAGAGAGAAAGAGCGAGCACGGGGGAGGGGCAGAGAGAGAGGGAGACACAGAACTCGAAGCAGGCTCCAAACTCCAGGCTGTCAGCCCAGAGCCCAACGCGGGGCTTGAACACAATGGTGAGATCATGACCTGAGCCAAAGTCGGACACTTAACTGACTGAGCCACCCAGCCACCCTAAAGATTTTATTTTATTTATTTTTTTTTTTTTAATTTTTTTTTTTTAACGTTTATTTATTTTTGAGACAGAGAGAGACAGAGCATGAACAGGGGAGGGGCAGAGAGAGAGACACACACAGAATCTGAAACAGGCTCCAGGCTCCGAGCTGTCAGCACAGAGCCCGACGCGGGGCTCGAACTCACAGACCGCGAGATCATGACCTGAGCTGAAGTCGGACGCTTAACCGACTGAGCCACCCAGGTGCCCCCTAAAGATTTTATTTTTAAGTAATCTCCACACCCAACATGGGGCTGGAACTCACAACCCCAAGATCGAGTCACCTGCTCCACCAACTGAACCAGCCAAGCACTCCTGCACTAACTTTTCATTGTTGTCGAGCTAAAATGCTTAAGAATCACCTGGGAGTACTTGGTAAAAATACATATTTCTAGGCCTAAACCTCTTAAGTTGATTCTGTAGTGGCACAGACTGAGAAATCTGCATTTTTAATACATATCTAACAATCCTGGATGATTCTGATTAATACATGAGACCACAGATCATCTTTGGAGAAACTGATCTATCTGGACTTTACTATCTTACTTGCGTAAGATGTATGTTTTTGCTTCATTTGTTCAGGGTACTCCATTGGTTAAGCTATTCAGTTTATGGGATTTTTTAAGGACCAGAACAGTGTTTTTCAGTATATGTTTATAAAAGGATTATATTTATCCTACTCTAAATACCTTCTTTCAACGAGTAATTCACCTAAATAGTAGAGATAGTTAACTGACTTTGCGGCTGTTTTCCTATTTATCTCATCAGAATCCTAATCCTTTCTCCTCCTTCCATGTTTAACAAGCCATTTGATCTTGATGTCATCTTTTAGGATTGGGTGACTAAGCAAAGCACAAAGAGCAAGAGGTTGTTTTCATACTAATATCCCCAAAATGGTTAAGACAGGGACTTTTAGAAGGTAAGTGGAGGTATGGGTACAATTTAGTGGTCTTTAGCTACTGATGGCACTGATGGACATGGGAGGATGTGAATAGAGCAGTGGTTCTTCTAGCATGGTTTCCTGATCAGCATCAGCATTGTTTGAGAACTTGTAGGAAATGTAAATTATTGGGCTCATCCCGACCTACTGGCCTAAATTCTTGAGAGTGTTAGGTGATATGATATACACTAAAGTTTCAAAACCAGTGGAATAAAGTAAGACTTAAAATTCACCCTTCTGTTGAGCCTCACATTTTTATTTTATTTTTTAACTAAAGAAAAAAAATTTTTTTAGCCTCACATTTTTAGGAGGAATGAAAGTTGACAAAGTCCACATGCTTACATGCTTGAAATCTAGACTTTGGAGTTAGATAAACTTGGTTAGCTGGGTGGCCTTAAGCAAGTCACAACTCTGATCTTAGTTTCTCATCTGTAACAGTAGGGATAGTAGCTATCTCAGTCATATGAGAGGACATTTAATAGTATCTGGTACTATTATATCCCCAAGGTCAAATAATTGACAAGAATAAGATAAGTTGATCAAAATAAGCTTTTAGTCTTGACATTCATATGAAGCTTAGAACTAGTTTTGTGTAGTAATTCATCCTCTTAAGCAGTATTCCTTTTTTTTTTTTTTTTTTTTACAAAGCCCATGGCTAGGCCTCCGTACTTATTCATGTGCTTCCTTATAGTTTTGAAGTTGGAGTAATTCATAACTGAAGCGTAAAAAGGAGCCTGTTAAATGATTAGCACTAGAAAGTGTTCTTCAGAAGAAGAAATACATGTATTCAGGCTTAGTCTTTCTCCAGCTAATTGCCCAGAGAATGGCCTGTGCATTTCAAGCGTGGTCAATAGTGATACTTTAGACAAAGAGGGTCCCTTAGTTGAATTAGTAATAGGATGCATGAAACCACTGCATCAACACCCTTGACTCCTTTATGGGTAGACAAGGTGTGGACTTGTGCTTCTTGGTTGAATTAGTAATAGGATGCATGAAGCGGTGCATCAGCACACTCAAGGTGTGGACTTGGGTGCATTTTTTTAAAATTTTTTATTTTTTTAATTTATATCCAAGTCAGCATATAGTGCAACAGTGATTTCAGGAGTAGATTCTTAATGCCTCTTACCCATTTATCCCTTCTCCCCTCCCACAACCCCTCCAGTAGTCCTCTGTTTGTTCTCCATATTTAAGAATCTCTTACGTGTTTGTCCCCCTCCCTGTTTTTATATTATTTTTGCTTTCCTTCCCTATGTTAATCTGTTCTGTGTCTTAAAGTCCTTATATGAGTGAAGTCATATATTTGTCTTTCTCTGACTAATTTCACTTAGTATAATCCATGTAGTTGCAAATGGCAAGATTTCATTCTTTTTGATTGGGACTTGGGGGCATTTTGAGGCCCATGCCTGTTGTAAACAAAGGCAACTTAGGCTGAGCTGTGGATTCCTATGTAGCATAGACAGGAGGTTTATAGTCACTTTTACTATTTCCCAAGCATTAAGAGCTCACTTAATAGAAGCAAAGGAGGACAAGCCTGCAGGAATGGGCCTGTCCTAATTGAGTTGCCTGAGAAGGTACATTTTCAGGTTAGACAAGTCCTTTTTCCCTTTTAAGTTCTGCCTCTTGGGAAAGAAGAAGCATTTTCAGTGCAGGGATGTCCTTGTGAAAACATGACTCACTGCAGAAGAGTATATGAAATATAAATGCCAATTTTAAGGGTCTTGTAACTGGTTAATTACTTTCAGAGGCAGGAGTAAAGCTTTCTAGCTTTGTCTTGTATTTAGACAACAAAGGTGAGTTAGTAAAATGGGATTTGTTTGTCATACTCCTTATGTTTAAAATAATAGCTCTATCTAGCTTTGACTTACACCTCAGTGGACTGATCCCTTAGTTGAAATCTTCTCTAGGCAGCACTCATTGAGGCCCTGATTCTCCAGGGACTCTGCAGAAGTGTCCTGCTTTTGAGATGGCCAGTTTAGCCAGGAAAACTTTTGGCTGGCCTTAAGAAAACTACACAGTATAGTACCTTGCCATGTAGGGAAAAGGCCCTTGATTGGCCTCCAGCAGAGGACTTGGTGGTGGGGTAGTGTTGGGACAAGGAAGTCTTAATCCTGGCCTTGTCAGGTGTGACCAGAGCAAATCACACAACATGGTGCCTTATGTTCTTCCTACCAGTAAAAGGAAGAAGGTGTTGACCTGGATTCAAGCTTTTCAGTCAACACTGTCCAATAGAACTTGCTATCATGATGGAAATGTTCTGCATCTGTGCTGTCCCATATAGTAGCTGCCAGCCAGATGAGACTATTGAGTCCTTGAAATGTGGCTAGTGTGACCAAAGAACTTAAAAATTTTTTATTTTATTTAAATTTAAAATAGCTACATGTGGCACTATAGTGGCTGCCATAATTGGACGACACAGCTTAATTTTTTTTGTTTATTTATTTTGAGAGAGTGCTAGGGGGGAGGGGCAGACAGAGGGGAAGAGAGAAAATCCCAAACAGACTCCGTACTGTCAGCCTGGAGCCTGACTCAGGGTTTAAACCCACAAACTGAGACAATGGACCTGAGCTGAAATCAAGAGTCAGACGCTTAAAACTGACTGAGCCACCCAGGTGTCCTTGACAGCGCAGCTTCAGATAAAATTTAGATAAGAGCAAAGAGATTCAGGTTTTCCTTGCAATATAGGTGATTGGGGCACTTGGAACTTAAAAATCTGAAAGTGGTGTGAATTTGATGAGTGTGGGTAACAAGTCTTCTGGATATCTACATTGCCTTATCCTGGGTGACCTAAGAGGACTTAATGACTGGTACATACAGTTGTGTTTACAAGAACAGCTGGGAGTTTAGGCAGCTTTCCATTTTACTTGACCCCTTTAGTGCTACACAAAGATGAACATTTAAGGTCCTTTGGATTGAATAAATTTTCATTTTATCTCAGCAGCCTTATGAGATAAGTCGTGTCTATTTTTGTAGTTAACAAAACAGATTAACTTACATTTTATATACACCTTTATGGATCATTATTCTTTAAAATGGTTGGTATTCAACTTAATTTGAAATTGCAAGCTTTTAGCATGTTGTTATAACAAGAAGTTAATTTGTTAAATTGTAGTCAGTTAAATAAGTGAATGACTATAAGTGGTGGAAAATCTAAAATTGTACAGATAGGAGTGCCTGGCTGGCTCAGTTAGTAGAACATTCACCTATTGATCTCAGGGTCGTGAGTTCTAGCCTCATGCTGGGGGTAGAGTTTACTTTAAAAAAAAAAAAAAAGTACAAGCAAACAATTAGCACCAAGAGGTTAACTCACTCAAGGTGTTGGCTGTAGTAAAAACAGATCAAAACTCAGTTTCTACAACTTATCTGGGAGTCTTCCTCTCATTTTCATGCTCATAGTGAATGTAGACTGCATCTCACTTAATACGTACTCTGGCCCGCAGTCAGCTAGACAATATTAGTCCGAGGGCTCAGAGTGGGGTTGTAGCCTTGGCCACTGTGAGGACCACTGACAATAGTGGACATGTGAAGTCTCAGAGAACAACTTGGGTAAAATGCTTAAAAAGCAGGGACAGATCCGTTTTCCTTCAGCTTTAGCTTCAAATTATGGTCACTTATTTTTGAAGTGGGAAGAGGAAATGGACTAGGGATGAAATAAATAACAGCTATTTGAACATTTACTGTCTCCACTTTACTTTTGAAGAAACTGAGACTCAAGGCTGTGTAGTTTGTATGAAAGCCACAGAGCTGGGAGGCTAATTTAGGCCTACCTGATGCCACAACCTGAGTTCTTAAATGTGACAAAAAAAGTAAAGGGGAACCTGGGTGGGTGACTCCATTGCCTGCTGGGAATTCTGGGCTGTAGTGGAGCTACCCATATAGTATCAGACTGTGGGCTCTCAAAGCACTCCCCTTAATTTACAGTGGATTTTTACCAGACTAATATCATTGACTAGTAGGCTTTGCTGAACTTCCCTATTAAGGAAAGTCTGCCTGCCTGTGCAGCAAAGACCCACGGTAATTTTCTTTTTTAGCAGATTGGCTTGTACTTGGATCCACTTATTCCAGAAATCAGTAAAACTTTTTTATCTGAGTACTAAAGAAAAAGGTTCTTTTTGTTAGCCAAGGATTAACTAGACCCCTCACTTCCACCCCCCCCCCTTTTTTTTTGAAGGATCCTGAAGTCTGCTTATTTACAAAGGAATTTCATCAGAGTTGGTTAGCAATATGTGAACAAGTTAAGATGTTCCCACTTCAAGGGGGATAAATAACAAATCAAACTAACTTGCTGTTTAAGAAACAGGATTAGCAGTGGGCTCAGCATTGGCCTCCTCTTCAGTGTTCTCATTCATGCAACTCACTTCATCTAGTTATGCAGAGAGGGAGTAGATTTTAACCGCTTTTAAATCATATTGCTAGTGACTCTTAGCCCATTCATGGGCTGTTTGAAGGAAGGAGAGAGGTGGGAGTGGGGTTTAGTGTGGATATCCTTTAGGAGAAAGCTTAGGAATTAGAGAGAGGTTGCAAGTAAGGGTAAGGAGGATATTCTTCACTTACACACTGACCTTGAGAAAGGCACCTCTCTTCACAGGGTACGTTGGAGCTAGTTTCAAAAAGAATTAAATACACCTGAAACTAATTTTATTTATTATATATATTTCTTCTGAGAGAGAGTGTGAGTGGGAGGAGGGGCAAAGAGAGAGAGGGAGAGAATGTGACAGCACAAAGCCTGACGTGGGAGTTGAACTCATGAACCGTGATCATGACCTGAGCTGAAATCGAGTCAGACGCTTAACTGGCTTAGCCACCCAGGCGCCACCCCCCCCCACCTTTTAAATTTATTTTCAATTTATTTTATTGAAACTAATTGTATATGTCAGTTATACCTCACTTTTAAAAAGAGGTTATTTCATGACACAGGAAAATTGTATGAAATTCATATTTCGGTGTCTGTAGCTAAAATTTTATTGCAGTCTGTGTTCATCCATTTACATATAATCTGTGGCTGCTTTTGTGCTCCAGTGGCATAGTTGAGTACCTGTTGCAGGAATCGAATGGGGTGCAAAGCCTAAACCACTTTACTACCCATCACTTTAAAGAAAAACTTTGCTGATTGTTGGATTGGTGAGTAGTCTCAGATGCTTACCTGACTGAATGTATGTATCACAGGAAGCTCACAAGACTCTTTCCATATTACTTGGTAGCCTCTAGCCCCCAAAGAAATCTGTATAAGCCAAGTGTCAGAAGTTTACTGTGAGCTTGCAGCTTCTTTAAGTCTTAATCCATTTTTTTCTTACTCATTTTCCCAACAGAGTCCTACCGGCCAGACTCAGGTTACCTGTTTCTCTAAGCATGGCTCTGCCCAGTGATGTCTAAACAACAAAGAAAATTTCTGTTCTAAAGAACTTGACTGTCTTACTCCTTATGTAAGCTGTGTCACCCTTTATGTAGCTCTTCTTCCTCTCAAATAGGGGCTGGGAGAGTAGCAGGTGAAAACAGCCTCTTTACTTCCTCAGTTGTAGAGACTCTGTATTCTTAGCTGCGAATGAATGAATGAATGAATGAATGAATGAATGAATGAATCAAGTCCCCAGGGACTGACTCAGCACCCTGTGCCTGCCTTTTAAAGGCACTGAAACCCAATTGAAACAGAAACTGGAAATAAAATCAGTAACATGTCTATTATTGCAGGTGGCTGGTGTTTGGTATTAATTATTGCTCAAAGGACCAAGAAACAACAAGGCAGAATTTTTCAAAATAGGATTCTGGACAATGTAGATGATAGTCACCTGGAGAGTTTGTGTTAAACTCTACATAATCTGGGGATGATATAAGTCCCAGGTGTTAGGAAAGTTTGAGAACCACTGCTCTCAAGCATTCAATTTTTTTCTTTTTACCTTAATCCGTTTAAACTAAAACAATTTTTAAAGGTCATAGAATTCTTTGGACTGCAAGTGTAGGCGTCAGTAGAGGTCATTTTACAGATTGGGAAACAGACCAGAGCAGAGAAATAAATTAAGGACCCCATTAGGACATTGCATAAAGGACACTCAGAGTTGCTCTAAGAATTGACTTTTTAAATATGTGATTTAGTTCTTGGCATAATAATATGTGAGCAGCCTGTTCTGGACCCTGATTGTGTCTAGAAACCACAGCTCAGAAGACCTTGTAGTTAATTAGGTAACATACTTTTTTTGAAGACAATTTGGTGGTCCTATCGCTGAAATCTGAGTTCTTTTAAAAAAAAATTTTAATGTAATTAATTGGGAATGAGAACCAGAGGAAGAGAGGAAGATGAACTTGCATTTAAGGAGCATAATGGAAGGAAGGAGTAGGATGGGAGAGAAGGTTGTAAAATAAGTTAAAATAGGGTGCATAGACAGGAAGAGCCTGAAAAGACAGATTAAGGTAATTGTAGTGTTGTAAAAGCATAAAAGGAGTCCAAGAAATTTAAATGTGGAAGTAGACTGACTGGAAGAAAAACATCCTCTGACCATTTAACCCCTTTTTTGTGTGGGATTGAGGCCTAAAGCAAACCATTTGGATGCTTCATTTGTGTCTTTTTCTTGACAAGCTCCTTAAAGGCAACATCTGGCCACTAACAGAGTTGCTGATGTTTAAGAACCACAGCAGGTTCTCTTAAGGGTTTTTAAGTCAATGTGTAGCATTTCTTCTGAATATGTAGATACTTTGGGAAATGTGAAAGGTTTTAGAAATTTGAAGTTGTGTTGCTCATAAAAGAAGTTGAAAATACGAGATGTCTATCTTTGAGCATCTCTGAGTTATTTATTTTTTATTAAAAAACATTTTTTTTTCTAATGTTTATTTTTGAGAGAGAGACACAGAGCTAGAGCAGGGGAGGAGCAGAGAGAGAGAGGGAGACATAGAATCTGAAGCAGGGTCCAGGCTCTGAGCTGTCAGCATAGAGCACGACGCGGGGCTGAAACTCACAAACTGTGAGATTGTGACCTGAGCCGATGTTGGACGCTTAAACAGACTGAGCCACCCAGGCGCTCCAACTCTGAGTTTTTTAATGCAGTGTACTTCTGAATTTCTGATGATGAAATATTACCAAGTATTGAATATTGAGGAGAAAGACACAAGCAATTTGCAAAATATTCGGTAAGATTTATTTAAGTTTGACCCAAGTCTGTGACAAAAGGTCTTGTATATATACAGTACACATTTGGGGAAAACAAATACAAATGATAATTTGACTTTAAAAATTGGAAATGTTACTAGTCCCTTCCCTCATTCTTGATTTGCTTTAGAGCTGAGTTCTCCCAACATTTTTCTTTTAAATTCCAGAGCTCTTTGAGCTTTTAGCCAGAACACCATCTGTCCTCCTTACTTTGAAAGGCTGTTAACTATGCCCTGGAATTTTGGAAATGTTCTCATTGAGAATTGCTGTAAAATAGTGATAAGGACTCTTCTGTGGGCTACAGATTTAAATCGGCCACTATTAGGATGGATCACAGAGCAGGTTTCCCAGGTTGAAACCAGATTACCATTGGTAAAGTCTGAATTTAGAGAGCTGGGGGGGAGGGAAGGGTAGAGTTCTTGCACCCCTCAGTTATTTTTCCTTCCTGCTTTTAGTTTGGCATTAAGTTCCTGGGGAGATTCACACACCCTTGATACTGACCACACTCCCGGATACCAGTCTTTTATCACCAAAACCAGCTTGTTATCTGTCCTAGACAAACTTTTAAAGTGCTGGCACATACTGGGTATAGAGTATTAAGTAGAAGTGTTGATTTTATTTAAACTCCAGCTTCTGGGGATGTGGTATCCATAGGTTTGAAAGTGAGGGAGCAAGGAGAAGATGCAAGGATTTATCCCAGTAAACATGATTTAATGAGCAGCAGGTGATGAATATCTTCTTTAGAAAATTAATTTCTTTGGGGCGTCCGGGTGGCTCAGTTAAGCATCCAACTCTTGATTTTGGCTCAGGTCATGATATACTGGTTCTGAGTTCACGCCCCAAGTTGGGCTCTGCACTGAGGTTCAGTGCTGAGCCTCCTTGGGATTCTCTCTCTCTCTCTCTCTCTCTCTCTCTCTCTCTCTCTCTCTCTCTGTGTGTGTCTCTCTCTCTCTCTCTCTCTCTCTCTCTCTCTGCCACTCCTTCATGCTCACTTGCATGTGCGTGCGCACTCTCTCAAAATAAACTTTAAAAAAATTAATTTTTCACCCCGTGCTTTCACCCAAATGATTCCAGTGCCCACCTTCCTAACACAGTGGTTGTATATTTATGTATCATCTCTGATGAGGTTATCTTTGGCGAAGTTGTATTGTGACTGCCTCCTTGAGGAGGGCAGCTTTTGGTTGAATAGCTATTCCTCATCCCCATCCTTCATACACTTGATGACTGTCTTTGGAGGAGGAGCGCATCATATTATACAGTCTCAAAACTTGTCATTAAAGGTCATCAAAAATGAGGTCTGGCTCAAAACATGGCAAAGAGCTCTTTATACCAGAAAAGTCTCTGCCTTTGTTTACAAGGAAGCAGAGGACTCTTCTCTCCTGCCCTGATCTGATTACCCTCATAGTTTAGGAGAATGGTGGAGTGGCAAATGCTTTTTAAGGTCATGGAATAGTTGACAAAATGATCAGTAACATTTGCCAATTCCTTAGCCTTTTCTCATAGTGTAAATGTTTATGCTTGAGTTGAATAGTGATTGCATTAGAGACCCTGAGCAGAATAAGCTTGGCAAATACTGTTAGCCACCTACTGATTGCAGCTAAACTAATGCAAATGTTTCCATGCAGGTGGTGTTAACTGGTGTTAACATCCCTTAAAACTTGTAGGTTTTTTAGACTTCTGGGTACAGGACTGTTAGAGCAAGTCGGTTTGTTATTTCTTCATAAATGCTTTTCTTACCTGGATCTGTAGACAGGTAAGAAAATCAGATAAGCTTTTATTTGTCATTGGCTTGTTGGGCAAGATGAATGGGCATGGTTGCTGCCTTAAATGCATGTGTAGAACCTGAACTCTGAGTTATTTGGAATGATTGAGTAGGCTTGATTTAGTTCTATGTAAATTAATCATGAAGAGGGGTAATAGTTGTACATAATTAACAGTCTGTAATTTTGTGGTGCTTAGCCAGGAATTCCATTACAATCATACACAAGGAATTTGACTGACTTTTGAGATAAAATAAGGTCACTTAAATATTCTGAACCCCAGTTTCTTCATCTGTAAGAGAAGTGAGTTTATTTACTAAGGCTACAGGTATCTGAGTTGATGATCAACAGAGATTTGAAGCTCTTAATCACTGACCTGTGCTGCCTTCTTATAGACCCAATAGTCAAGTGATGCAAAAAAAAAAAATTTATTTATTTATTTATTTTGGGGAGAGAGAATGAGCAGTGAGCAGGGGAGGGCCATAGAGAAAGGGAGAGAGAGAGAGAGAGAATCCCGAACAGGCTCTGAGCTGTCAGCACAGGAGCCTTCAAACTCCTGAAGTGTGAAATTATGAACTGAGCCAAACTCAAGAGTTGGACGCTTAACCTGACTGAGCCACCCAGGCGCCCCTAGTTAGATGACTTACCCCAGGTCATACAGTAAGTGGACAAGAATTTGAATCAGCTATTTTTCATTCTGTTAAACTGGTCGGCTTCCTCCAGCTTCCTTCAGAAGTCTCTTCCAGCATTCTGTGCTACTCTGTAATGTCCGTAATCAGCATTAGGGTTTAGCCATGATTTTTTGTGCTTACTGCATCATTCTTGAACATATTTAACCAAAGTCTTTTGGTTTTGTTTTTCATATAATGTGTGTGTGTGTGTGTGTATCTGGTTTTCTTAATGGGGAATGAACTCTTTCCTTATGCCTGGTTTGACACTGATTTGACAACATGGAGCTGACTCTCTACCTGGTTTCCAAACCTGCAGCTTCATTGTGAGCCTGGGATTAGACCAGCTTTCAGGGACTTGATAAGAGTTGGATTGAATTTTGCTGGACTTACTTGATACTGAAGTTTCTTATTCTTAGGTATGTGGTTTCCTTTCTATCTAAGCAGAAGATTAGGACTCTAAAGCTACAAGAAGTAGGAGTGCATCTATATCTTTTTTTAAGACACTGCTTTTGGAACACATGGCTTTCGAGAGGCAAATTAAATATAACTCTGGAATTTTATTTTTTTAATATGCCCCTTGCAAGAATCAACTCTGTCATTTCCTAGCTGGCAGAAAGTAGATTGCACTTAATTTTTGCTCAGTCATGAAGAAGATGAATTTTTCAGCAAAATCAAACAGTAATAATTGACAGTTGACTTCAGTTGTTCATCTGCCAAGAATGCCCTCTCTCCTTCTACTTTGCTAACCCTTTTGCCTTTAGTAAGACTTAGCTCACACACTGCCTCCTCCAGGGAGCCTAAGTTTACTCCTCACTGCCCTCTTGGACCCTGGCTCTTTATTTCTTCTTGTTCTCTGGTTGTTTCCCCCTCATCATTTTACTTTTCACTTGGAAACAAAGGAGTCATTAAGCCTTGTTTCAGTTATTTTTACTTTTTTTTTTTTTTTTTTTTTTAGTAGAGAAATAGCACGTGTGTTCAAGCTGGGGGGAGGGGCAGAGGGGGAGAGAGAGAGAGAGAGAGGGAGGGAGGGAGATTCTCAAGCAGGCTCCATGCTCAGCATGAAGCCTGACCCGGGGCTCCATCTCATGACCCCAGGATCATGACTGGAACTGAAACCAAGAGCTGGATACTCAACCAACTGAGCCACCCAGGCACCCCCAATTATCTTTACCCTTAAGACTCTTTTCAAAATGTCCATAAATTAAGTAATTCTACTGCTTTACTACCCTTAATGAAAGATAGCAGGAGGGCAGTAAAGTAGAAAATTCTGCCATCAATTAAGAGATGGGGAGGTCATGACATCCATATGTTTCATGTGTAGACTTGGGAAAATGTCTATTACCTTTATAAAAAGTTTGCATAGTTTCTGAATATGAGCATCATGATGCAATAAAGACACTGTTGCTTTAATGTTAATCATTTGACATTTGAGATTTTTGGGGTTAAGAAACGAAATTTAATCTATTTTAGCAAGTCTCAAATTTAAAAAGGTTTTCTCTGCCTTCACATATGCATGGAGCAGCATAAATTTTCTTTCTTGGGAGTGTGTCTTCAGGCTGAATTCCTAGATATGGGTTGCTGGGTTAAAAGAAGTTGTGTATAAGTTAGTTTTGTTAGACATTGCCAAATTCCCCCTCCACAGAGGTTAATGAACTATGTGCACTTTTAAGATGTTAAAAGAGGCAAAAATGTGTCTCAGATTTGAGGAAATTGGCACCACTCAGAGTTGTAAAAACCAGAGATGACATGTGAAGCCTACTAACTTGCATGGAGAACTCACCTAATAGGAGATAGCTATTAATATTATCTTCTGTGAAACGGCGAGAATATATTCTTAGAAGAGTCATAAGAAAATTGAATAAAACTGTGTTTCTGAGTACTCTAGCATGGTTCTGGCACATATATTAGTGCCCCTTTTTTCTTGCTTGCTTTGGGCCGTGGTTGTTTGGCTCCGTGTCTTAAATATCTTACTGGATTGTAAACTCCTTGAGGGTTGAGCTCATGTCTGATGAAACTTCAGCAGGACGCTTTGGATTTAATAATATATTAAAAATGGTTGTACCTGAATTAACCCTAAGAATATAATTCTGAATCTAGTCGTAAAAGATTTCCTTTTCTTTTGCACACGAACCATCAAACCCTTATGTTATGCTAGCCAGCAACTTGTCCTGAGAATTATGTCCTGAGGACACACAGGTACTTTCCTCTTTTGTCATTTGGAAGTGTCTTTACTTAAAATCTTTATTAACTTTAAGGAACACCTTAGATAATATTGGCAAGAGATGTTGATTGCTATTCTGTTTGTTCATTTACTTATCTGTCTTTATAACTCCAGTGAAGTCAGTGAAAGGAATTAGCAGTTAGCCTGTTTCCTCAAGGCTGCCTTCTTTCAGGGGTCATCCCCCCAAGTCTTCTCAAAATATGCTAGCCTTTGGAACAGTTTTTGTCAAGTTATTAGGTGACCTGACTTTACAACCAATGAGGTTTTCTAGGGATTTTATATGTAGTGGTTTACATCTTACATTTCTAATCTATCAGTCAAGTTCAATACCATTCTTTTTGCATTAACAGATGCTTAAAGTGGCAAGATCCTTTCTCTAAAACATTTTAACAGTATCTATTCTTAGATGAATTCCAGTTAAGGGGAAGGGGTACATACTTATTGAAGTGATCTTTAAGGCCTTTAGTCTGCTTTCTATAAATATTTTCACCATGAGGGACATAGATCAGTTTGCCCTTATTGGCTTCACTTTTTCACTTACTGGCTTCTCTTCTGACCAACATCTGTAGTTGGATGGTCTACTGTTACCCTAAGTATAATATGACTTGAGTTAGTTTTATCATTTCTCCATTCTTCCCCCTGACCCCCATCTTCATTCTGCACAGCTTTCCTGTGTCTGTGAAAGCACCTTGTTCCCCTAATCACCTACACCCAGTCTTTGAGTCCTCTTTGACTCTTCCTCTGAATGTATTTACTATACACAATCTGTGGAGTTCCTGGAACTGGGTTCTATTTCCATTTTCTTCAGCATGCTTTTATATTTTCCCTTTCTTTCTCCACTCCTTGCTATCACTTTTTCCTAGACTGCTTAAAAAACCATTAGCTAGTTATTTTGATTTTACCTTTCCATTCATGTTGCCCTTCAATTAATCTTCTTTAAGTATGGCTTTTATTTTGTTCCTTTTCTGCTTGAAGTGGCTCCCTGTCACCCTTAGAGTAGGACACCCTGGCTCTTGGGTTAATGTTATCTATCAAACTTTTCTCTCTCTGCTCCTTAACACAAATCCTTTCTTGGGCTAAGCTAGTCTTCTCCTTGTATCCTTATGTCATAAAAAAGTAAGGGATTGGAAGGGAAGAAGCTTAAAGATAGTGTTCAGCTTTTTATTATTAAAACTTTCAAACATGAACAGCAGTAGAGAGAGTAGTATAATGAACTCCATGTATCTTACACCCCCACTTCAGTAACTCAACTTTTTGCCAATCTTGTTTCATCTTTCCCCGTATCCCCCTGATTTTTTTTCTTGCCTTGAGCATATTTTAAAGCAAATTCCAGATATCATTTACCTGGAAGTACTTCTGTATGCATCTGTGGAGGTTATTTATCAATTTACCTGGTGTAGATCATCTCTATGGTTTCTCTGTCAGTTGGTAATTGTGTTTGTTTATACATGGTTGGTGTTCTGCAGGTGTCTCATTTTACCTCTCTGTCAGTTCTCCTCGGAGGACCCAGCCTGCCATGTGGAGCTATACTATAGCCATTCACATATTTGAAGTTGTCATATATTAGAGTTTCTGGTACCTGTCATGTCACACATAGCACAGTTTGAGCATATGATCGATACGAAATAACGTCTTTTGAAATTAAGGCACTTGATTTTGTATCTTTGACCTGAGTCTTATTTATATCATTGGATTATTAGCTACAGCCTTAAGTTTCTTACCAGACATTTTAGTTATGAGTTTTTAGATTAGCAATTGCTTTAAAAGACCTGACCTGGCTTTAAAATCAGTTTTGAAGTTTTGTGCCCTTAAAAAGATAATGCTATTGGCAGAATAGTTCCCTGAAACCTACCTGGAATTGCTATCAGTTCATCTTTTACTTAGTTTCCTTTTTTTTAAGTTTAGTGCTTTTTAATGAATTAAACTACTTTTTCCTTGTGTATATGAGTATTTGGCAAATCTTGGTGATTTTTAAAAATAGCTTTTATTATATAAGTGATTCATCATGGGCAAAAATTGGAAAACAAGGCAAAGAAAGTAGCACACAATCTCAGTTTTCTCATAAATTTACCAACCACAGAGAGATACTTTTAACATTTGGGTGTCTGTCTTCTAGTCTTTTTAATATTGTTTGTTTATGTATGTGTTAACTTATACATAGAGCAATTAAAAAAAAAAAATATTGTATCCTTGCCATTACTCTGGCCATAATAGCAGATCCTAATGTTCTGTTTCTTATTTGTTAAATCTGACCCGTAAACAAAATCAAAACACACAGACTTCATTCCAGGTTGTAGTGCTGGTGGCATGTTTTGTTATTATTGTGGTTTTAACCGTAAGTTGTTAGTTTGGGGCAGACATAATGTGGGTATTTATTACTGTCGTAAACAGGGGTCACCACCTTTGTGTATTGGATTGACTCAGCATTTTATAATTCTAGACTTGAGACTTCAAGAAGTTAGAGGGTTCTGTGTGCTAAGTGGAAGATTGGGTTTAAGTTCTTTTTTTTTTTTTTTTTTTTTTTTTTGACACCGTATGATTTTATTTTTCCCATCTCTTTGGGATGAGAATTCTTATACTAGGGATATGGTCATCAAATTTTTGTTTCTCTAGGGCCTGGCACAGGATAGATGCTTAGTGGATTATGCCAAATGTGGCTTTTTTTGCTGTGAGCCAGGAATGGGATGAGCATGCACATTGCCTGCACGTTATTGTTAGTTATCTATTGTTACACAGAACATGTGTTACACAAAACATGTTACCTCAAAGTTTATAGCTTAAAACAACAAACACTTGTTTTCTCATGTAGTTTCCGTGGGCCTGGAATCCGGGAGCAGCTTAGCTGGGTGGTTTTGGCTCAGGGTCTGTCACGAAATTGGAGTTGTCTGGAGACGTAACTGAAACTGGAGGACCTACTTCTGAGATTGTTTTCTCCGATGGCTGTTCTTAGAATTTCACTTTCTCACTGCATGGGCCTCTCCACTAGTGTTGCTTGAGTGTCCTAACAGTATGGCACCTGGCTCCCCCCAGCGCAAGAAGAAAGATCCAGCACCATTCATGACCTGGTGGCAAAAGTCTCATACTGACATTTCCATTTCATCCTGGTTTTTAGGAACGAGTTACCAGATCTAGCCTATACTCAAGGAGAAGAAAATTAGGCTACACTTCTTGAACAGAGAAGTGTCAAAGAATCTGTTGGACAGATTTTAAAAAACCACCACACATGTTTTGGGTACATAAGCTTCCAATTGATTCATATTCAGCATTGGTGTGACCTGACCCCAGTGAGCCACATTTTTAATAGGCCCTTGGAATAATTCTCATATACAATAAAATTTAAGAGTCACTAACATAAATATGCAGAGAGATACCATGTTCACAGATCAAAAGACCTAATGATTTTTTTATGTCACTTCTCCACATTGTCCTGTGAAAACAAACTTCTGAGCTGTTATTTTCTCCTTTTTGGAATTTGGCAAACTGAATATAAAACTTTCATGGAAATGCAGAAGACGTAGAGTAGCCAAAACAGTTTTGAAAAAGAACAAAACTACTTTTATAACCCGATTTTAGAACATACTGTGAAAAGAAAATTACTGTGAAGCTATAGTAGTCAAAATAGTGTGTGTTTGTGTCATAGAGTCCAGAAATAAGACTTAAGATTATGTGGTCACTTCATTTTCAACATATAGGCCAAGGCAGTTCAATGAGGAAAGAGCTATCTCTTTAAGAAATGGCGCTACAATAACTGGATATCTTTATAATTTTAAAAATGTGCCCTATCCTTTACCTCTGTAAAATTCCTAGGAAAAGTTCACAATACATATATCCAGCCAAAAAATTGTAATCTAAAGTGTATAAAGAGCTCTTATAAAACTCAATAAGAGGACATACATGTATATATACATACATATGTGTGTGTGTATATACATATACATACATACAGATATGTATGTATATATGTATGTACATATGTGTGTGTGTATATATTTTTAAGTTTATTTTGAAAGAGAGAGCACACGTGCACATGGGGAAAGGAGAGAGAGAGAGAGAGAGAGAGAATCCCAAGCAAACTCTGCACTGTCAGTGTGGAGCCCAGTGCAGAGCTTGAACCCACAAACCGTGAGATCATGACTTGAGCTGAAGTCAGACACTTAACTGAGCCACCCAGATGTCCAAGAAGACAAATGTTTTTAAAATGAGGGAAGGATTCGAAGAGATACTTCACCAAAGAAGATACATGAGTGGCCAGTAAGCATGTGAAAAGATGCCCGTTATTTAATTAGGAAGCTGGATTAAAACAACAGTGAGATACCACTACATACCTGCTAGAATGGCTAAAATTAAAGACAGTACTGAGTGTTAGAGAATTTATAGCAGTTGGAGCTCTTAACGCATATTGGTGGGAATATATAATAGTACAACCACTTTGGAAAACAGTTTGGCAGTTTTGTATAAAGTTAAACATATACTGGGGTGCCTGGGTGGCTCAGCTGGTTAAGTGTCTGACTTCAGCTCAGGTCATGATCTCACGGTTCGTGGGTTCGAGCCCCACTTTGGGCTGTGTGCTGACAGCTTAGAGGCTAAAGCCTGCTTCAGATTCTGTGTCTCCCCCTCTTCGTGCCTCTCCCCCGCTCATGCTCTGTCTCTTTCTCAAGAATGAATAAATGTTTAAAAAAAAATTTTTAAGTTAAACATATAGTTATATAACCCTGTGATTTCACTACTAAGTATGTACCCAAAAGAAATGCAAACATGTCTACAAAAAGACTTATATACGAATGTTCATAGCAGATTCATTCATGATAACCTAGAAACGACTCAGATGTACATCAACAAGTGAATAAGTAAATTGCAGTATATCCATAACAGTGGGATTCCACTCAGCAGTAAAATCTTAACCAGCTGCTGATAGATCCAGCAACATGGATGAATGTCAAAAGTATCATGCTAAGAAGTCAGACACAACAGTGAATCCTGTATGATTTCATTTATATAAAACTTTAGACATATCCATAGTGCTAGCAAATTAGTGGTTGCTTTCAGCAGGAGGGGGCTGGGGAGGAAGATGGGGATTGACAGGGAATGGATGCAAGGGAAACGTTCTGGGGGTGATGGGATTGTTCTAAATCTTGATTGTGATGGGGATTACACCTGTGCATATGTTTGTTAGACTTACCACACTGTATCTTTAAAAATGTGTATGTTTTCTGCATAGAAATTATACTTTATTAAAGTTGATTTAAAAGCATATCTCCTAAGGTTTGTATTTTCCAGAACTTACATAGATAACCATCTCATCTTGAGAGTCAGTGTTCAAGATTTATCCTTTTGTATCATTTATGACTTAGTCTCAATACTACCAGATATAGGGAGAAGAATGCCAAACTGTTACTTCCTTTTATAGTAGAATTCATTCCCATTTCCCCTTCATGTTTGTAACACATGTCTTGGTTTTAGAGGCAGGGTAATGGGATGCCTTGTCTGGGTGGCTTTGTGAAATCTTTCCTTCCAGTGGAGTGTGCTATTATGGCTACCTTCCATTTGAATCGTGTCATTGTGCTTCTTGACCAACTTGTCAAGATAGGTGGGCAGGAGATAGCTTATGACTCTTCTTAACTGACTCATCTCTTACGGTTGCAGATTCTCATAAACACAAAGATAAACATAAAGATCGAGAACACCGGCACAAAGAACACAAGAAAGACAAGGAGAAGGACCGAGAAAAGTCCAAGCATAGCAACAGGTAAGGGTTAAACCAGCAAGTCCTTCATCATTTGGCAGTGGGTTGACTGTGGCTTGGCTCACCTGGAATAGGCCTTAACTTGAGCCATGGGTAAATAGCATGGATAGCAAAGTAAGCAGAGACTGCATTTGATTCCAGAGTTGCTAGAGTATAGCCTTGATAATTCGGCCTTACTGGGAAGGCTATTGTTCACATCAAGGTTTACAAAGCAAGTATGGTGAATCCTCTTTCAATATATATTTCATTAGAAATACAATTTTTAACTAAGTCCGCTATGGATTCATTGTAACACATGAGGTCCAGAGAACTTTGCTTGATAAAAAGGTGTGACTGGATTGGAGACTCTCTATATATTCTTTCTGTACTATAAACAGGCATAAATTAAAATTTCTTACCTTGAGCATCCATGGTCTATGAGCCCCTGAAATCATTTGCAAAGGTTGGATATATGAGATTTTCCTCGAGAGAGCATTTTTAGTTTCATGAGATTATCAGAAGGGTTCAGCTCTTACAGAAGCCAGTGACCACCAATATAAATGAAATTCAGTAGTGCTACCTCAGGGATTCAAGCCTCAGAAAGATGTTTTCATTTTTGCTTTGCTCCCATTTTTTGATGTAGGAAGCAAGTGATTAAGCCCAAAGACTTTGCATATCTTTGGATATGGGACCCCTTGTTGAGGACTTATGCTTCCATTTTAAGTTAAAGGCAGTTGTTGGGGAAGAGTGCTATATGATATCCTCAGAGTGGCCTAAGTTTTGTTAAAAGGGAACGTAAAGATCAATTGTATGTTGGAATAAGTACCTCCAGCCTAGAGTTTCTTAGAAGTGCATCATTCTTGGCATATTGTCTACAGACAAGTCAAAAGTGAGAATTGTTTTTCCAAGTCTGTTCTTTATGAGCCACTAAAAAATGTTAAGATATTTCTAATGAATTCCTTTTATGAATAAGTCTATGAATCATTAAAAGTACCAGATTAAGGGCGCCGCCTGAGTGGCTCAGTCGATTTAGTGTCCAACTTCAGCTCAGATTGTGATCTCGCAGTTCACGAGTTTGAGTCCTGCATTGGGCTCTGTGCTGACAGCTCCAACCCTAGAGCCTGCTTTGGATTCTGTGTCTCCCTCTTCTCTCTGCCCCTCCCCTCATTGTTCATTCTCTCTCTCTCTGTCTCATAAAAATAAATAAAAACTTGTAAAAACTTTTTTTTTAAATAACCAGATAAATTTTCTCTAGTGGGGACATTGCTTTTATGTATCATCTACCACTCCTGTGGTCTTTTTTTTCCCCCACCACTCACTAATTTCTTACCATTCGATCATCTAGTTTCCATTTTCATTACTCTGGTGAATTTAATATCAGTAGTTGAATCCAGTCTCCATTCACGTGTATCTTTTCTTCTCCAGTTTATAGTTGTTCAGCCCGTATTAACATCTACCAAAGTAGATTTGAGAGCAGAGAATATTGCCAAGAATAAGGAAGTTCATTTCATAAAGATAAAAAGGGACCAATTAGGAGGGCATAACAGTTATAAATGTTTATGTATGAATATCAGAGCCTTAAAATACACAAAATAAAAACTGATGCACAAAATAAAAACTGATGGAACTACAGAGAGAAATGGACAATTTATAGTCAGATTTTGCTAAGTCTTTCTCAATTGATAGTATAAGCAGAGAGAAAAATCATTATGTAGAATACTTGAACATCACAAACTAACTTGATTTGATTGGAATTTATAGAATATTCCACTCAACAACAGCAGAATACAGATTCTTGACACCTAGAGCATTTTCTGAGATACACCATATTCTGGGCCCAGCCCTCCTCCTTGAAACCAGCTTCCTTGCTTTTCATGCATCTGTCCTTTTCCACCTTTCTGGCCACCTTTCTGGCCACCTTTCTCCTCTCCTTCCAGTGCACATAGCAATTCTCTGGCTCTCCATCTGCTACTTCTCTTGCCATTTACCCTTCTCTCATATTCCATATCCAGTCTTGTGAAACTTTTTTTTAATGTTTATTTTTGAGAGAGAATGGGCACGTGCAAGTGGGGGAAGGGCAGAGAGAGAGGGAGACAGAGGATCTGAGGCAGGCTCCATGCTGTCAGCGCAGAGCCCGGTAGGGGGCTCAAATCATGACCTGAGCTGAAGTTGGATGTTTAACCAACTGAGTCACCTAGGTGCCCCTAATCTCATTTGAATTTAACGTGCTATTAAAATATGCCTTAAAATATGCGATTACTGTTTCTGGAGTACTCTGTTGCCCTCTTAATATCATTCTTTTAGTTACAACTTAGACTTTACTTCTTTCAGGTATCCTTTCTGTCCATCCCCTCATTGAGTGTGACTTCAGTGTGCTCTCTTGGATAGATTCCTATCACAGTAATTGCCAAGTTGTGTTGGTGTTATAATTGTCTCTTTACTTCTTTGTATTCCCCATTAGACTCTTAAAGTCTCTCAGAAGAGAGCTGAAGTCTGTTTTTTTCTCCATTCTCAAGGCTTTGTATAGTCCCTGGTGGATAGCTGGCACTTACCTAGCATGTATTGGATCAGTGCATGGATGACCTGTGGGTACACTAGTTGCCATCTTCTCTCTTCTTTTCACATACTCTTAATCTTCGACGAGATAGCTCCCTCTGGTGCTTCCATTTTTCAAGCAGGTTTTTTCTGTGTTTTTAGTAAAATATACATAATGTGTTTTGCGCTTTCAAAATGGCATTAAGTATATTTACAGTATTGTACGACTATCACCAGTGTTCATCTCTAGAACTTTTTCATTATCCCAAACCCACTAAACCATTCCTTCCCATTCTCCAACCCCCATCCCTTGGCAACTTTTTTTCTACTTTCTGTCTCTGAATTTGCCTATTCTAGTACTAATGTAAGTGGAATCACAAAATATTTATCCTTTTTGTGTCTGGCTTATTTCCCTTAATCTGATGTTTTCAAGGTTCATCCATATTGTTGCATATCAGGATTCCATACCCTTTTTTATTTTTATTTTTTTTAATTTTTTTAGACAGAGAATGTGAGAGGAAGAAAGAGAATCCCAGGCAGGCTCCATGCTCAGCTCAGAGTCCAACACACGGCCCGATCTCATGACCCTGGGATCATGACCTGAGCCAAAATCAAGAGTCGTATGCCCAACTGACCGAGACACCCAGGCGCCCCTCCATTCCTTTTTATAGCTGAATAATACTCCCACTGTGTGTCTGTACCACATTTAAAAAAAAATCTCTTCCTATGTTGGTGGATACTTGGGTTGTTAGTACCTTTTGGCAGTTGTGAAGAACACTGCTGTGAACATGGGTATACAAGTCTCTATTTGAGTCCCTGCTTTCAATTCTTGGGGTAAATACTTAGGAGTAGAATTGCTGGCTCATGTGAAACAAGTATTTTTATCCTGCCTGCTGTGCTTCTCTTCTGCTGGTTGATATGAAATACCAAAAAAAAAAAAAAAGAAAGAAAAAGAAAAGAAATCCTTGACCACGAAGAACTTCATCCTGAGGAAAATGCTGTTAAAGAATGCTAATTTCTATGTTAGCATGAATCTGTCCCCCCTCTCCCCCCCACCAACAAATCTTAAGAGAAACGGAGGTTAATGTTTAAAACAAGCTTTTTAAGATGAATCCCTTTTTCTCTGGTACATCTGACTTCACCAACCAAAATTTATCCTTGTGTGAGAAAAGATTAGGTAGAAGTGGCATAAAAAGCTTTGGGACATCTGTTTGGCCCTGCTCCGTTTTACCAAAACTTCCTTTCTAAAAATAAAAGATATTATTTTGGTGTCCTTTTTCTTGGAAAGCCCAATGTAGCTTAATTGTCTCTGTCTAGAAGAAGGCCTCATCCTGGTCCCTCTGCTTAGGTCTCCCATGACCTTGCTCATTAGGTCACCTAACCTTTCTTAACTCCTCTTCAGTTCCTGTGCATCAATACACATTTCAGAGGGGACTCAGAGGAGTCAGGAGGAGTATTTAATTGTGACAGCTCTTTAACTGTGAACAGTTTCACAAATAGGAGGAGGTGGTATTTTGTACATCTATCAAGCATACTTTTCCAAGATTATAGCATAAGCAAATTCATTGAATATTTCATTTAATTCATTTAATATTTTCTTCATTTTTATCAAAATACTTAAGAAATAATAGCCTGTGTTTGCCAAGAGGCATTGAAAAACCTGGCCCAAGTTTCTGTTTACTAAATCTGGTAAATGACTAAATCTAGCCCTGGATCTCTAATTCACATGTAAGTTTAAGACAGTTTAACCAGATGATGTGTTGTAAGCAGACTTCTAAATACTTCCTGTTTTGACCTCTACTGACATACTACCTCTTTGCAACAAACCAAGTGAATTGGTTATATATTTATATTTCATTAAAATCCTGTACACTGTGTTCCTTTTTTTTTTTTTTTTTTTTTTTTAAAGTTTATTTGTTTTGAGGAGAGCATGCGAGCAGGGGAGGGGCAGAGAGAGAGAATCCCAAGCAGGCTCTGTGCTGTCAGTGGGGAGCCTGACTCAGGGCTTGAACTCATGAACCATGAGATCATGACCTGAGCCGAAATCAAGAGTCGGACCCTTAACCTGGTGAGCCATCTGTGTGCCCCTATTTCAGTTCTGTGTTCCTTTTTTTTTAAGTGACTTCTGATCTTTCTAGTAGTTTTGGGTTTCTTCATTTTCCTTCTGTAGCAAAAGCCCAGAATAATTAAGATTTATTAACATGTTTTCTTAAAACTTCATTTGATTCCAATATTCGCTAATCAGTTTGGCATGATTTTGTTGGTGTTATAAGGAAACAAGTTTTACACTAATGTGTTTCTGTGTCTTTTCTTTTCTGTTAGATATTAGCATCAGTTATTTTCTCAGGCTACACTTAAGGCCCAAAGGAGGTCCAGGAGACCTCTTTCTCCCACACAGTAACATGTGCTGCATACTTGGAATGCCAGAGAAAGGGAAACCAGCCTTTCTGCTGAGACAGGACGGGATGTGGACCCATCCCATCCCTCGGGAGATCCCATCTTATTCATATACATTCTCCTGTATTGTTCTTACTTAAGGTACAGAATAAGGGAGAGGGTATGAAAGATCATTCCATCTTATCTCTTTGTGTGGTCAAGAGTCTGAGGTGACATGCCCGAAGTCACATGGTGGTGTGGTAGCAGAGCAAGGATGAGAGACCAGGGCTTCTGAGTTGTGTTTTTTCCCCACTACATTATTCCTTCTAGCAAAAAGAAAAAAATCTCCCTGAGAAAGGTTGGTTGTATAGCTGAACCTGCGTTAACACAAGCACTTCTTTCTTACATGCAGTGGTTGGCAGCTCAGGTTTTAAAATGCCAGACCTTTCAGGCACTGCCTCTTCTCTTTGGGCCCCAAATCCCTGAACATTTTGATAATAGAAGTATTAATCTCATTAAGTTCCGACCCTATTAAAACCCCATCTCTGACTACTGCCTTTTTGGCCCGTAATAACACAGAGTTTATATCAAAGTCAAATAAAAATAATTTATTCTATTATTTATCTCTGGCACTGCTTCTTTCTTTTAGCATTAATATTGAGCCCTTCAGGTCCTTTTAAAAAATATATATATAAATCTTGTCAAAAGAAACAAAAGGAATATTCTTTCTAGATGCTGAGGAATCACTGGGCTTGTGGGATCTCACTGGATACTTTCTTGAAAAGTTACAATCTTAGCCATAAATTATCTTTAATACTGGACCTGTTATGTAAACAACATTATTAAAAGCAATTGTGTGTGTTGGGGGGGGGGTTGGTTTTTAGAAATAAAGGACTCTCATACATTAAAAACAAGATTCCTCCTGCTAGAGTCCCTCCCCCCACCCCAGTCCTTGCTGGTTTTTGACTGTGCGTCTCTGGCCAATTTTAAGCCTGGCACTCAGGCTGGAGTGACAAATTTGTGGAAAGCCAGGGAAGATAGAAAAGCTTTGCTGTGAAATAGTAAGGGAAGTGCTTTTCCAGCCATGTTGGCAGTGCTAATCTGTACAGTGTGAGAAACATGTGAGGATAAGGATGCTTTTGGTTTCTGTTTTCCTCAGTTTCAAACTCTACCTGAATTAGAATTGAGAGAATGTATGATCTTAGGAAAATACACTGCGATTAAGTATCCATTTCTCAGGGGACGTTTTCTTAAAGGAATCACATTTAAAAGACGTTTTGCTTTCGTTTTTGTGAGCTATTTGCCAACGCCCTGCCACTTATCTGCAGATCCCTATATCAGCATGTGGCGGGGGAGGGGGGACAGTTAACCTAAGTAGGTAGGTAAAGTTGAGTAGTTGAGAAATGAAACTGAAGTACCACCACCATTCACGTGGGAGTCAATGTTATATAGTAGAAGCACACAAAAAATAGAAGTTGAGAGTCCAGGTTCTATCATGTACTGTGTGTCCTACATTTACTAGTTGTGTGTCCTGATTCAAACCATTTTATTTCTTTCTGGATCTTGTTTTCCATTTTGGTCAATTGTTGATAGCAGTATTGGTCTGGTAAGCCTTTCAGGTTTGTTGGGGGGAGAAGTCAGTGGAATTAGGTAGATAAAAGGTCTTTGGAAAGTTTAACATACTAAATAATTGAGGTGGTGGTGACGGTGACCTTAAATCCTAGTAGAGTGTCATTCAGATAAAGTAGAGCTGTCAGTTTTGGTAATCTTAGAATCTAGTTTAGTAGTTGCTAATTGATAATATCCAATTTGGAGCCCTAGTTTTCAATTCTGTCTAGCCCTATTATAAAGAACTGTAATAATTTATTTTTAAAGATCTCATGGTAGGAAGAGGATTTGAGCTAGCCACTAAAAAAGACTGTTAAGGTCTTGACAAGGGAAGATGATGGCTAGAAAGATGACATGAGACAGCGAGAAGAGTTTTATACAAACATGGACAGGCTGTAATGTGCTTTGCTCTGGAAGGAATCCATTTTGGTAGGCCTCGGGTTAATAGAAGGTGGGATAGAAAATGGGACTCAAAAAAACAGCTTGAAGCAAAACTATTAAATGTTATTTTGCAAAGTTGGGACTTGATTCTGAAGGGAGCTAGAAGCCATTTGAAAACACTTGAGAAAGGAAGATACAGGACTTAGCCACAAATGGTATGAGGGGTCTATAAATACTTTCTAAAATTCCATTCAATACAAAGTTTTGATAATTCTCGTGATTTTGTTTAGTAACTTGTAATAGTGAGGAAATCTTTGTTTCTTAGAAGCTTTCAGAAACTGCTGGGTTCTTTATCCAGAGACAACTTTTGAATTTACCTGGAATTTTTTATTTAGCAAACGTTACTTAAGCCATAATTGCCTGCTTTCCTTGAAGGGGCCATGAATGTCCTCCTTCCATAGCTTTGAAGCTCTCTAGGCTCTCCCATAGGAATTCCCCATTGGCTGTGCTCTGCTTCCTTGAGAAATGGCCCAGTAGCAGGGATGAGTTTGTTCTCTTAGCCATTAGTGGCTAAGTCCTATTCTCAGAAGATAGAAAGCCTCCTTCTGTCCCTAGCAGTCTTTCTTTTTTGTTTTGAGAGGTGACATAACAGTGATTGAGTGCTTGACTCAAGCTAGACTGCCTGAGTTTAAATCTTTATGACTCTCATTAGAGGTATTCCTTGATGAGTTACTTTTCTGTGTCTCAGTTTCCACATCTGTAAAATGGAGATACTAATACTTATCTCAAGAGTTTTGTTATGAGGATTTAAACTGCTTGGAAGGGGGGATGGCACTGGTGCTGTTAAATTTTTTTTTTTTTTTAATTTTTTTTTTTTCAACATTTTTTATTTATTTTTGGGACAGAGAGAGACAGAGCATGAACGGGGGAGGGGCAGAGAGAGAGGGAGACACAGAATCGGAAACAGGCTCCAGGCTCCGAGCCATCAGCCCAGAGCCTGACGCGGGGCTCGAACTCACGGACCGCGAGATCGTGACCTGGCTGAAGTCAGACGCTTAACCGACTGCGCCACCCAGGCGCCCCTAAATTTTTTTTTTTTTAATATTTTTTATTGTTTGTTTATTTTTGAGAGAGAGACAGTGCGAGAGGGGGAGGGGCAGAGAGATACAGAATCTGAAGCAGGCTCCAGGCTCTGAGCTGTCAGCACAGAGCTCGACGTGGGGCTCGAACTCACGGACCATGAGATCATGACCTGAGCCAAAGTCAGACGCTTAACCGACTGAGCCACCCATATGTCCCATCTATTAAATATTTTTATTGGTGATAGAGGACAGTTTCTGTTTTCTTTAACAGATTTAAATGGTTTCCCATTGCCAACGTCCTAGCTTCCCAGAATGTCGGACACAAGTTTGTTGTTGTTTTTTTCCCCTAAAGAGGTACCAAGTGCCTTCCCGGGACAAAAGGAAAATACTTTTTCCTCCTGGCTTCTTGCTGCCATCTCCCTACTTCCACACTTCTGCCTCAGTGCCTTAGAACCCTGGTCAACCTTCTCTGTTGTCTACTCAGCTCCAGCAGGAGTCACAGACCAAAGGTTTCACTGTCACTTTAAAAATAGTGTAGCATGGGGGCGCCTGGGTGGCGTAGTCGGTTAAGCGTCCGACTTCAGCCAGGTCACGATCTCGCGGTCCGTGAGTTCGAGCCCCGCGTCAGGCTCTGGGCTGATGGCTCGGAGCCTGGAGCCTGTTTCCGATTCTGTGCCTCCCTCTCTCTTTGCCCCTCCCCGTTCATGCTCTGTCTCTCTCTGTCCCAAAAATAAAAAAAAAAAAAAAAAAAAAAAAATAGTGTAGCATGGATTACTTTTTTTGGTAGAATCTGGAGATGTGGCTTTGAATCTTTCCATTTGTTCTCTTTGGCATTGCCTTTTGCTTGTCCAGGCTCTGCTAGTGTGGTGGATCTAAACCCCAGACAGACAGGGGCCCTAAGCCAAGGAGCCAGCTTCTGTACCTAGCCAATAATTGGTGCTTTCTCTCCCAGGATTCTAATGGTGAAATTAATATTTCATCCAAAAATGTGACCATTACAGAAGTTCTAGGAATGTTAGCTACTGTCTGTATTTTGGCCTTCAGTATATCCGAGACTAAACTCATTCTTAAATTTTTTCCTTTTTTTTTTTTTTTTTTTTAATTTTTTTTTTCAACGTTTTTTATTTTATTTTTGGGACAGAGAGAGACAGAGCATGAACGGGGGAGGGGCAGAGAGAGAGGGAGACACAGAATCGGAAACAGGCTCCAGGCTCCGAGCCATCGGCCCAGAGCCTGACGCGGGGCTCGAACTCACGGACCGCGAGATCGTGACCTGGCTGAAGTCGGACGCTTAACCGACTGCGCCACCCAGGCGCCCCAAATTTTTTCCTTTTTTTAAAAAAAAAATATTTATTTTTGAGACACACACACACACACACACACACACAGTGTGAGCTGGGAGGAGCAGAGAGAGAGGGAGACACAGAATCCGAAGCAGGCTCCAGGCTCTGAGCTATCAGTGCAGACCCTGATGTGGGGCTCAAACCCACAAACCGCCAGATCATGACCCGAGCTGAAGTCAGACACTTAACCGACTGAGCCACCCAGGCTCCTCCAGACTAAACTCATTCTTAAAATGCATTTTTTTCTTATATTTGGGTTTCTTACTATGATCAGTAGTAAGCCTTTCTCCTAGTTGATGTCTCTTATGTCACCCCACTGAAATTTCTTCAGTGTTTCAGTCATCTGTTCACTGCCTCTGAATTGGCCAGTATATTAAAGTCTATTTTGTGACTTTGACGTATTGTGTCTATTTTTTTAAAGTTTATTTATTTTGAGAGAGACAGAGACCATGCTAGCGGGGGAGGGGCAGAGAGGAAGAGAGAGAATCCCAAGCAGGCTCCGTGCTGCCAGCGCAGACCCCGATGCAGGGTTTGAATTCACAAAACTGCGAGATCATGACCTGAGCCGAAACCGAGAGGCAGATGCTTATGACTGAGTGAGCCACCCAGGTGCCCCTGACATTGTGTCTATTATGTGTGGAAAAGTTGGAAGGATCAGAATAAAGATGGAGGTAATTTCTCTCAAGACAAGCAGTCAACATATGAACTCTTCTACACTGGTCAGAATTTGTATCAACTCACTATCAGTGGAAAAGATGCTGCTCATTAAGCCACCATGAAAATCAAACTAGTTTTAAGCCTTCTGGAAAAAGAGGTACATGTTAGGAAATCCTCAGTGATGATGAGTCCGTCTAACTGATTCCAGATTGGCTCCATTTATCTACCACTGACCTAATCCTGCTTCTAACCTTCCATGGCACAGCCTTAGAAATGCTTCTGTATCATAGGTCTTTGTACCCCACGTGCATTTGCCACTTCAGGTAGATTCCCAGGAAAGACTGACACTGGGTCTTGCTTGTTGCCAGCACTCCTGCCAGCATGGGAGTTATGGATGAGGGGGTAGGACTCCAGTACTCTGTTCTCTGTTTTTGGACACAGGGACAGGAACAGCACCTGACAAGTAGACTTGTTAGCCTTGTGTTCAGGGATTCATAAACTCTAATTTTTAACAGTCCTAAATTGTCATCTGAGCTCACTTAGTATAAAAATCCTTACTGGCTCTTTTACATCTAAACGATTGGGAATGGAAGAAAGTGAGTTTCTTTTGGAAAGTCACATCAGTAGTTCCCATCTCATTCTGGTCTTTGGTTTAATTATGACTTATCAAAGGGGTATTACCTAGCCGGTACTTTGAATTTCCTGAATAGATTTCCCTCTCGTTATGTAGGCAGAGGAAGTATCATTGACTTTTTTCACTTTCCTGGGCGTGGCCTGGGTACTGTCAGATTGCTTTGTTGTTTGCTGACTTCTTTTCCTTGATCTCTGTTTGGTATGATAATGAACAGCAAAGCTGAAAACTGGAGGGCTGTGTGTACACTTACAGGTAGGTTCCCATGCTGTGATGGCCAAAAGACCAGAAAGCCAGTTTCCTAGCGAAACAGACTGATGTTCTTTCTAGGAATTGCTTTCATTGAGAAAGAAAGGAAAGTGGAAAGGAAGATGGAGCGTTCCTAAACTTAGATTCCTAAATCAACTGTTTATAGTTTCATGGGAAGACAAAATAAGGAACAGCTATCCCAAAGGTCTTATCATTTCAGGTATCCAAGATGTCTATACTAGAAAGTTTCTCCTTGATGGTACAATAAAGTTTTGACTTGTGTTTAAAATCTCAGACTGGCCATGCATCTTTCTCTAATACCGGTCTACTTTAAGTAGTAGGTATCAATTTCATGGACATGTAATGGTACTGATTTAGTGGAAAGTACTTTGAACTGGAGGTGGAAATACTGAATTAAATCCCAACCCTTCTTTCTAACATTGTACCTTTGAATTAGACTTTGAAACACTGACTCCTCTGTTTCTTCATCAGTCTAAGAGGATAATAAAATCCACCTCACAGGTGAGGATTGCATGAAATGTATGTGAGAATACCAAGCACAATGCTTCTTTGGAAAGTGGGAGTTTTTCTTACTGTGTGTGTGGGGGGGGAGGTATTTATCCATAGGTATTATGGATGTAATTGTTCCAGATTTTTTGCTCTTAGGCAAAACCTTGTGTAGATGGCCATTAATTCCTCTTATAATTAATGTTTAAAAAGCACTAAAACTACAGTGCTCGTCTAATGGAATAGTAAGCTCACATGGTTTGCTGTAATGGGATTTTGTACATGTAAGCTTCTGAAGAATTCATGGCAATCTTTGCTCTTTGGCTAGTCAGTCTAAAGTCGGAGAGAACTGGAAGTAAGAGTGTTAAGGGAGTCGGGAGCCGTTTTTGCACAAAGTAAAGAATAATATTTTGGTAAAACATTGCATCTTGGTAAAAACCAGTTAGGAGAACACACTAAGTGGAGGTGACATCGTTATCATGCTGAGCACAAGAAGCATGGTGGGACACTGTCACCATATGCCTCCAAGTACACTGAACTGGGCTCAGCCTTCATGAGTTAACAGAAAGTTTGCCTATGGAGAAACTTGTTACTTCATTGTGTGGCACATCTAAGTAACAACCTAATGAGAGCAACAGAGGGAGGAGTATATAAACAAGTGGAAGCTGACATCATTTTCTTTTATCTGACAGTTCCTGGATCTTCCTAACCCTGTAGTCCTGTTCCTACTACTTCCTCTGTCCTCCTGGCTAGATTTCATAAAGCTTTTGCTTATTTATCACCCAAATGCCTACCTCGAGTTGAGGCTCCTTTCAAGCAAAGAGATGTGTGTGACAGAAGATGCCCTTTTGATCCAGTTTCTGCGCCTCTCCCCTAACTGGATGCCATCATTTGTTTCTCCCTTTTTGGCCTTTTATGTACCCAGGTGTGCTGGCCAAATCTCTTTAGAACAAACCCCATGAGATGAACATAGCCTAATGAGATCATTGTTGGTAAAATGTCCTTTTTCTGGGCTGAGGCTAAATATGACAGATGGGAAATTCAGTGTGTGGTGGCAGGATAGGCAGGAGCCGATGCTACCTATAGGCCTGACTGTCCCTGTCAAATGGGGTTGCTGCCAGCTTCCTGCGTCTAAGGTGGGCTCCCCAGTGCATAGCACTTGAGTTCACCCTCCTTTTGTTAACTTGTGGAATATATTGGTTGGTGCAGTAAACAAGTTTCATAAACTACCTGCCCAGCGCACTGAAGAAAACACTCATCTAGGTCATCTGATGTTCTGCCACCCTAAATATGTGATTTTGCTTATTGCCTCTTTAGTTTTTATCCACATGCATGCTTTTATATAGTTGCACTCATTTTATATATTCCTTTTTTCCATCTGTGGCCATAGGCATTGTATGTATATATCTGTAGGGCTCACAAATTATAGCACGATAGCTGCATAACATCTTTATGCAATGTTATTTCCCAAAGAGAAACTTCCAGGATCTAGATCCTAGGGTATGAACATTTTTTTAAATGTTTTTATTTTTGAGAGAGTGCAAGTGGGGGAGGGGCAGAGAGGAGGAAAGAGGATTCGAAACGGGTTCTGCATTGACAGCAGTGAGTCCCATCAGGCTTGAACTCACGAGCCCCAAGAATACAACCTGAACCAAAGTCAGGTGCTCAACCAGCTGAGCCACTCAGGTGCTCCCAGGGTATGAACATTCTAATGGCTCTTGCTTTGTAATGTCATATTTAGTTTTCCAGAGGAGCAGTTCCTTTACAGTGGTTACCATTATGTCCACAAAACCCTTTAATTTTTTAATGAATTAAAAAAAATATTTTATGGATTTTTGAGAGAGTACAAGCAGGGGAGGGGTAGAATGAGGGGGACAGAGGATCTGAAGTGGGCTCTGTACTGACAGCAGTGATCCTGATGTGGGGCTCAAACTCACCACTAGATGATGACCTAAGCCGAAGTCGGACGCTTAACCAGCTGAGTCACCAAGGTTCCCCGTCTACAAACCCCTTTAAAAGCAAGGCTTTAAACGTTTAGCACAGGATATGTCTTTGCTTTTAGCTAGGTCTTTTCTTATTGCAGGGTTTATAAGCCACCTCTGGAAGGGACCAGCCTTGGAACACCTGGGTGACTCAGTCGGTTAAGCGCCCAACTTTGATTTCGGCTCAGGTCATAATCTCATGGTACGTGAGCTTGGACCCCACATCAGGCTCTGTGCTGTCAACGCAGAGCCTGCTTCCTATCCTCTGTCCTGTCCGCCCCCTATGCTCTCTGCCCTCCCCCCGCTCTGCACGCGTGTGCTCATGTGCACGGGCTCTCTCTCCCTCCCCTTCTCCCTCCCTCCTTCCCTCCTTCCCTCCCTCTCAAAAATAAATACACATTAAAAAAATTTTTTTTAGAAGGGACGAGCCTTTCCTAGTTAAGCTAGCAGGAAACATCTACTCTGTTGGGCTGTTGTTGGGTGTACATAGTCACCAAATACATTTTTGTGTCATTTGTTTCTACCCTCTCACCTCAGATGTGATTGCTCAGTTTGGAGCTTCCATCATAGTTTTTGCTGGTAGAATATTGTAGAAGCCCAGTCTGTATATTATTAGTCACTTAACAAAAAGTCCTGGTATGTTTAGAATGACTGTTTCTCTTTGGTTTCTTTGCTCCTTCGAAAACAAAAACATCAAACAAGAATAAAGAAAGTACAGTAGCCAAGAGCTTCTACTTGAACCTTCTGTCAGGATTGTTTGTTTAAAGCATTATAAGTTTCCATGGTTTCATGTCATCTTAGGGTATCTTGTGAGTTGATCTTGTGAAATGAACCCTTGTGGTCCCTACTCTGGGCTAACTCTTTCTTTTCTTTTTTTTCCTTTTTACAGTGAACATAAAGATTCTGAAAAAAAACACAAAGAGAAGGAGAAAACCAAACACAAAGATGGAAGTTCAGAAAAGCATAAAGACAAACACAAAGACAGAGACAAGGAAAAACGAAAGGAGGAAAAGGTACAGAACTTTCTTTCCAACGAGGAAGGAAGAGCTGTGAGATGTACTTTTCATTTTCTTTATCTACAAAAGCAGGTAATGAAAGTACCTTCATTGCATAGTAAAATCCCTTGGCCTTTGAGTGAAAAGGTCTCTGTCAGGAGACTTTGGCATCAGTCACAGTCTTAAGCAATGAAGACCAAAGCCCTTTACCACTGAATTTCACAGAACCAAATCTATCCATATCGTTATCTTACTTTAAATGCCATATGGATAAATGAAGAATGTAGAGTTTCTGGAAATGTCAGCTTTCTTTCGTGGGGAAAATAATTCTGTTTTTGGGAGAAGGCATAATGCCATGTTGGTCTTTTGTTGAATGAAGGTCCTTCCTGAGTGAAAACTTAGTGATGCTGGTGCCCTTTGTGGCTTTTGGTTCCAGCATAACCAGTACAAGCCTTCTCAAAATGGCTAGGCTCATCTGGCTGCAAATGAATGGTAAATCATTAAAAAAAAAAAATCATTTTTATTTTAGTTTCTGAGAAAATAGTGTTGGTACTTGGTAAATTCAGACAATATGAAATAGAGAATGTAATGAAAATTACACCTTCTTTCACCTCTTGCTCATTGTCCTTCATCTTTACCTTTTGTTTTGTTTTTTATTTTCTCTGCACACTGCCAAGGGCAAATCCTTGAGAGGTGGAGTATATTTATTGAGGGAGGGGGACCTGCCATCATTTAATGATAAAAAACTGTCATTTTGAAGGGAAACATTTCTTAGTAAATTGGATAATTCACCCTGAAGAACTGTAAAAAATGAGTCTTAGGAAAATGTCAAGACCTTTAGTTCACCTGTTCAGTTTTTCTAATAATAAGTCCATCTGTGATCAAGAATTGAGGCCACATGTTCTCAAATCAGAGCGAGGCTTCTTCAAATTTAGTCCTGTCAAGGTACTAACCAGTTACTATTATTTTCAGGTTAGAGCCTCTGGGGATGCAAAAATAAAAAAGGAGAAGGAAAATGGCTTCTCTAGGTAAGACTCCTCTGCTACCTTGGCTGTTCTTTCTCTTGGCCAGCTATGCATGTTGTAGTGTTGTCTGAACTTAAATAAAATATACTGACTTGACCCACCTCTAGGTTCCCAAGGAGGTCAGTAGTGAGAGGACTTGCTCTAAGCCAATCTAAGCATTTCCAAAGTGTCATTTAGTGAAACTGACCAGCACATTGTCCAGAAGGCTATTTTCAGTGGAGAAAATTGACAGGAAGAAATTTCTAAAAATTCAGATATAATTTACATACCATAAAATTCACCCTTTAAAGGTGTACAGTTTGGGGTGCCTGGGTGGCTCAGTTGATTAAGCGTCTGACTTTGGCTCAGGTCATGATCTCACAGTTCGTGGGTTTGTGCCCCGCATTGGGCTCTGTGCTGACCGAGCCTGGAGCCTGCTTCAGATTCTGTGTCTCCCTCTCTCACTGCCCCTCCCCACCTCTGAAAAATAAACATTAAAAAAATTTTCTTAAAAAAAGTGTACAGTTTATTGGTTTTTAGTGTATTCACAAGGTTGTACAGCCTCCCCCTACCCCACTTTCTAATTTCAGAGCATTTTCATCACCCCCAAAAAGAAACTTCATATTCAGTCAGTAGTAATTATGGATTTCTTGAAGAAAACTCTACTCTGAATTCCTCCTTAGTAATACAGTAATCCCCCCTTATCCACAGTTTTGCTTTCTGTGGTTTCATTTAGCCACGGTCAGGAAGTAGATGATCCTCCTGACATACCGTCAGAAGGGCGGTAGTAGCCTTAATGCTACGCACAGTGCCGACATCATTCACCTCACTTCATCCTATCACATAGGCATTTATCATCTCACATCAGCACAAGAAGGATGAGTATAGTACAGTAAGACATTTTTAGTGAGAAAGAGACCGCATTCACATAAATTTTATTATAGTGTTTTATAATTGTTCTGTTTCATTATTATTAATCTCTTGCTGTGTCTAACTTATAATTTTATTGCAAGTATGTATATATAGGAATAAACGTTGCATATATAGGGTTCAGTACTCTGCGGTTTGAGGCATCTACTGAGGGTCTTGGAATATATCCCCTGTGGACAAGGGGGCACTACTGTATTCTGAGGCTCATCTGTAGAAGCTTACTTGATATATGTTTTAGGGATTGGTGTAGATTTGAGTAGAGATACATGATTTCTTTTCACGAAGAAGAGGAAAATGCACTCTCGAGTTTGGTTTTCCTGTACTGTTCTTGCCATTTTGATTCTCTTCATCAACCTTAGCTCCCTAAAAAAAACATGAAAGTCCCCTCTGGTTTCAAAAAATAAAAAGTTTATGGTCATGTATTCTCATTTGTTCTGTTGAATGACAGAATGGTTTTTCTGAGAGTTGGTGGAAGGGTTTGCATATTAACTAGAGCACAGTGTTGGGGAATTTTGCCTCCTTGGAACTTCGAACTTTCAGTTTCGTTTGAGAACAGTTTTGAAAATTCTGCTGTGTACTCTGAGTCCATAGACTAGGAGAAACAGGTGCCCTCTTCAGGCACATTTTGTAACTGTTCTAGGAATGCAGAATAATACAAGTCAAGAAGCATTAGAGCTGAAAGCCTCCTTAGGTGTTCTGATTTCTCACAGTGAGTACAGGGTAGCTATTTGCTGCCAAGAGACCACCTAGGACTTTCATTAAACTAACACTAAGATACGAATAGACTCTCTGGACTTGGTGTGTAGTCCAGGATTCAGTTTCAGAAATTCCATGTTAGAAGATCAGGAACACAGCCTTCCAGGCAGCCTTCCATTCACTTTGCCAGACTGCTTGCTAGCTTGCAGGGTTTTTTTTGTGGACCAATCCAGATGCTTTACTGGGTGGAACACAGTTTTACAGTAAATTGTTTTACAAGTTCTTCCTTCAGGCCTAGTAACCCTTCCCACATGTTGTTAACTTCACCTGTGATAGTACTAGGATCTAGCATTTACTTAACTAGTTGGGTGAATGACAGTGTTTCTTTCCTTCTGGTGCAAAGTGTTTGGAGATACTGGACTCTTGACACTATGTTAGTAATTTCTGTGGTGAGGAGAAAGCAGCTATAGAGATTGGCATTTGAGGAGTGTGCAGGTATAAGGAAGAAAAACTGATCTCTTTAAACATTCAGATTCTGTTACAAGCAAGCGGATCCAGTATCCTTGGGGAATTGTGGGGTGGTAGCATTGAAACCCTGTGAATATCTTGAGTGTTCTTGGCAGCTGACTCTGGATGCTTATCTCTTGGACCCCTTAGAAACAGATGGTTTCATGTTGGGAGGCATTCCCTGTACTGAGTTAGCTTTGTTGTTGCTTCTGTCTGTGAACTGTTTTTGCTGACTTATGCCAGGCCAGGGAACATCCCAAGGTTTGGTGATTGCTGGTCCCATGGTTTTGTGTTTTTTTTTTTTTTTTTTTTTTTTTAACTTGTTCCTTCCTCTTTCTGGTTCAAAATAGTTGTCTAAGAGAATCATCTTTTTGTATTCAGAAGGCAAAAAGTCTTAACAAAAATAGGGCAAGGCACTCTCCTGTGTATAAAGTAAGTAAACTCTAGGAGGAAGTTGAACGATGAATAGATTTGGCTTGGAATGGCTGCAGTTTGTTGTCATTTAGCACATGCACTTCTTTTGTTGTAATGTGAGCTTAGTTATTTTTCCAAATAACTAAGGTTATTTTCCATTAGAATCGTAAGATACAAGTTCGAGAAATAAATTTTTATTCCCTTCCTTATAAAAGCTGTATTTAGCTTTTGGTACTAGAATAATCAGTTCGCATCATTGGTGGGTTTAGATACATGTTCATGTTGTGGTTTGGGTCATGCTGGCAAAGACCGCGAAGATGCAGTAGGAAAGAATACTGACTTAGATTAAGGAGTCCTGATCCCAGATTTTGCTATTGCCTGTTCACCTGTAAAATGGCGGGCAATACTGTCCACTTCACAGTAGATACTTCTGTTCTACTTCTCACAGTAGTGAGAATTAAGTGTAAGGAAGTGAAAACCTTTATAATTTGTACAAGTGCATGTTGTTATCCTTGTATTAACTACTTCTCAGTGAGATGATTTATCCCTACTTTGCAGTACTTAACAAACTATAGACATCCCCAGTCTCATTAACTAGTCTTTTTTCCCTCTTCAGTCCACCACGAATTAAAGATGAACCTGAAGATGATGGCTATTTTGCTCCTCCTAAAGAGGATATAAAGCCATTAAAGAGACCTCGAGAAGAGGATGAGTGAGTATTTCTTATTCCTTGATTTTTGGAAGCAAAAAAGGATTTGTTTATTTTTTTTTTTTTAATTAATTAATTTATTTATTTATTTTTTAATATATGAAATTTACTGTCAAATTGGTTTCCATACAACACCCAGTGCTCATCCCAAAAGGTGCCCTCCTCAATACCCATCACCCACCCTGCCCTCCCTCCCACCCCCCAACAACCCTCAGTTTGTTCTCAGTTTTTAACAGTCTCTTATGCTTTGGCTCTCTCCCACTCTAACCTCTTTTTTTTTTTTTTTTTTCCCTTCCCCTCCCCCATGGGTTTCTGTTACGTTTCTCAGGATCCACATAAGAGTGAAACCATATGGTATCTGTCTTTCTCTGTATGGCTTATTTCACTTAGCATCACACTCTCCAGTTCCATCCACGTTGCTACAAAAGGCCATATTTCATTCTTTCTCATTGCCACGTAGTATTCCATTGTGTATATAAACCAAAAAAAGGATTTGTTTAAACAGTAAATGCGATGTATGTCTCTCCAGTTTGCAGAAAAATGGCATTGATTGACTTCAGTCATTTGGAATTTGTGATTAATGGTCTGGGCAGCTTAGTCATCTTTGATTTATAAATGTAGGCTTTGCTAAGCAAATAAGTAGTGTACCTGACTGATGCTTAATGCAGAGATATTTATCTTTTTATTATTTTTTCATATTAAAAAGGTAATGCCTGTTTATTGTACAAATTTCAAATAATATAAAGTTCATCAAGAACATTTAAATTATTCAAGTTACTTTAAATTTATTATCTCCTACCACAGGTAAGTTTTCACTGTTAAAGCAATTTTTCCTAGGTTCTGTGCCTGTCCATGCATTCTAAGTGAAGTTTCAGTGTATAGAGATAATAAAATTGCTCTTAAAACAATTATTTGAGGCTTGTGTGTACCTCTTTCTCAGATTCAGTGAGGTTAAGTTCTACTCATTATAATTTCAATCTTGTATAGCTTCTTATACTCCAGGAATCTATAAAAGATTTATGATAGAAAGTGGGTGGAAAGGGAGGAGGGAAAATACTTGGTGAACTCATTTGTATTCACTTAGAATGCATATAGTATTTCTTTCCTCCCCTTTCCAGGTAGGTATTACTTTGTGGTAGCTGTTGTTGCGCTGGGCATTTGGTCCCCAGACTTTCATCTTCTAGTGGTGTCTGTTTCTGTAGATAGCCCTCCATCCCCCATCTCTTCCAGGCCTGTATGTAATATAAATGTTTTGTTCTATGTAGGACTATAACTGTTAGTCCTTGTTAGGCCTTCTTGACTTTCTCCATTCCTGTTCTGACTGTGGAATCAATCCCCAGCCAAGAATAATAGTCATGCCTGCTTTGGAAGCCTCCAAGAGGAGTTTGGAGGTCCTGATCCTGTTGGTGAGAACTACTGAGTCAAAGTTGTGTTAATTGCATATTCATGTTCCCCTTTGTAGTGCTGATTATAAACCTAAGAAAATTAAAACAGAAGATCTCAAGAAAGAGAAGAAACGAAAACTGGAGGAAGAAGAGGTTAGTAAAGAGACTGTGGCCCTTGGAGGCTTGGGTTTGGAATAGGGAGTTTTCCATAAAACAGCTTTTGAAGGCAGGTGAGTTTTAGGAATTTATTGGTCTTTCGTAGGGGAACTGCTAAGAAAGACGTGTAACAGTTGCTGTGGCACTGCAAGTTTTAAGATCTTTCTTAGCCTTCGTGGGTGACTGCCCGTAGCTCTGCTGCTAGCTGATGTTCTTGGAGAAAGTACACCATCTTCATACCTGCAGAGGAAGTGTTAACAAGAAATCATACTTTGGCTTACAACCTAGAAGAGTTTTCCCTAAGAATGCTTTTTAGTGCTCTCATATCTAACAAAGCTTGCTCATCACTTACTTAGGGTAACCTCCGTGTTTAAAGGTCTTTAATGGGTGCCGCTTGGACATATGATGCAATCCAAGCTCTTTACCATAACTCCTCCAGGTCTGGCCCCTGCATCTGGTACCTCCCTTCATCTTGTGCCTCTTCTCTAATTTGGCTTGTTCAGACACACTGAACTCCTTTGTTTCTTTTGCACACTGGATTCTTTTGTGCTTCATGGCTTTGTGTAGCACATGCTGTTCCCTCTGTCTGGAACACACATGCTCTTCCTCCCTTCTTCTCCTGGCTTATCACCTTCCTTAACATCTCAGCTCATCACAAGTACTTTTCTAGGGGTTCGGTTTTATGCTTGTAGTATTTAAAATAATACGGTCCCTTCTTTTGACACTTCCTATTTCTTATACTAAAGAGTTAATTATTATTAGCAAGTAATTCAAGTGAAAGATGTTAGAAGATCACAGGAGTCTTAACATCTTGCATTCTCGGAAGGGGTTGAATGAGTTCTTGGCTCTTATGCTGTGTTTGTGGTTAGCCATGGTCATGGGCAAAATGGATTCACAGGTATTAAGTCACTAGCACATCAGAGTATGAGCAGTAAAGATAGTAATAGGAGCAATGGGTTTTAAGAGTAATCTATTATAGTAGTAGTAAAATTTATAATAATTAAAATTAAACATAATAGATGCTTACTGTGTGCCAGACACTATTAGTGCTTTAAATGAATGATTGATTTCATTTCATCCTTACAATCACCTTTAAGAGGTAAATACTGCTACTATCGTCTCTCCATTTTACAGATGCAGAGACTGAGGTATAGAGAAGCTGAATCATTTGCTTGAGTCCTACTTACTACTAAGTAGTAAAGCCAGGATTCAGTCCCATGCACTCTGATTCCAGAACCATTACACTAGCTACCATGTTATCTTGTCTCCTGCGTGTCTTTGCTGATCTTTTAACTCCACGGGAGGGGAGAAGAGTCTGAAGTGAAATCACATTAAGATTATTAATGAGAAGGAGAGCCATAGAGAGATGATCAGGTCCTAAGTTAGGAAACTGGTTTTCCTGACTGCTAGCCCGTTCTTAGCAGTGTCAGCTTATGAGCACCCTCTCAAGGAATCGAGAGTGAAATGCTGAGTGGTTGTGGTAGTCACCCCACTTTTGTGTAGATTATCAGTACAGACTAGTGGGTAAAGAAATACACACAACTTTAGCTTTTCCATGCTTTCTGTACTTTAGGCCTTTGCTGCACTAATGTAAAATAATACCTTTTTCACAGTTTAGAAGGAGGTAGTAATAACTGCTTTAAACCGTTTGGAAAAAAGGACGCTTAACTTTATTTTTAATTGTCCTTTTCAGCAACCCTCTTCCTACAGGGGAGGAAAAAAACCACACAGGCTGAAAGACCTAGAGTTAATACACAGTCTTATTATGGCCAGTACCCTAGATGGCAGGAGCAGTCCTGAAACCTCACTAACTGGCTGTGTTTTTTTTTCATTTCTGGGAATTGTTGGGAAGTCTCTTGGTGACTGATTATCCCATTTTGAATCTTGAAAACATACAGTGTAGCCAGTGGTTTCTTGATGGGACCATCTGCATGCGTGTTCAGAAGCTGTAGGGAGAATGTCTTAACTGAAAAACATTTCCCTTTCCTGTGGTGTGTTTCAGGCTAAATAGTAAACATTATCTGGATTATATGATCTTCTAGTACTTTCTCCTCCCAAACATACATTTATATTCTCCATTCCTATTTTAAAATAGTTTGGTATCATAGTCCTTCCCCTTCCTTCTACCCCAAAAATCATTTGCTTTAAAATCCTGAGTTTGGGGCGCCTGGGTGACTCAGTTAAATGTCCGACTACAGCTCAGGTCACGATCTCGCGGTTCATGGGTCCGAGTCCTGCGTCAGGCTCTGTGCTGACAGCTCAGAGCCTGGAGCTTGCTTCGGATTCTGTGTCTTCCCCTGTCTCTGCCCCTCCCCCGCTCATGCTCTGTCTCTTTGTTTCTCTCTCTGTCTCTCCCTCTCTCAAAAACAAATGAACATTAAAAAAAGAGTTTTTAAAAAATCCTGAGTTTATCCTGATTGTTATATCCTGTCATGTAGTCCTAGAATGTTTATATATTCCAGTCATTCCCATGAGTCACACTATTATTTTTCTGGTAATAGCAGCTATATAGGACCTTGAACAAGTGACCAAACCCTGTTTTGGAGTTTTCCTTGATTATAACTGGAAAAGGTCAAACTGTCGATAAAGGTCTTGATTCAAGCCCTGCCATTCTGTAATTGATTTTAAGAGGACTCAAAACCACCTTTCAGAGCTACATAAAACTTGCTGAATAAGAAGTTATCTTGGATAGTTAGGACAAAGGAAAATATTCTTTAAGAGTTTAGATCCTGTGGAGCAGGACCCCCACCTGTTGAATAACACACTTTTTACTGGATGTGTGTGTTTTGAGATTAATCTCCTGTGTTACTGAGTTGTATTTGTTTATGTTTGTGCCACAATGACAGCTCATCTAGGGTCACAGTTCAAAGAAGAGCCATAGAGAAATACGTTACTGTACTAGGAATTGGTGATCATTTTAGGACCTCTCAAATACTTGTTTACTGCTTCGTGACTCTATATGCAAGCAACAGTGATAGTTAATATTCCCCCACTAGACTCCATCAGGAATTTCCTTTCAAATTGTATATAAGTGTCTAATACAAGGCCTATACCCATTATTTGATGGTGTTGGGAGAGGTTTAAAAACAAGTGAGGGTAATACATTGGGATTACTCTCTATTAGCAGTGCTCTCCCAAACATTCCTCTGAGGCTAAAAAATATACGTATAATTTCCTAGACTCTTCCATGCATGGTGAATGTTTTTAACTACTTTCTTAGGTAATCATTTGTCAGGGAATTTTGGGAAATACTGCTCTAGAGAAAAGGACCAGTAAATTTTCATTCATTTATTAAATTGAGAGGATTGGATTTAGGAACCTCTCCACTTGTAATATTCTGTGGTTCCAGTTTTTCTTTCTAATGGCCCCTCAGAACTACTTCTAAAAATGTGATTGGTACTTACTTAAGTGCTTTCTCACCATGTTTCTTTGTAGGATGGTAAATTGAAAAAACCCAAGAATAAAGATAAAGATAAAAAAGTTCCTGAGCCAGATAGCAAGAAAAAGAAGCCGAAGAAAGAAGAGGAACAGAAGTGGAAATGGTAACATGGCAGCCCTGGTTACAGTGTCCACTCTTGGGTTCCACGGCCTAACTGAACAAAAGTGTTATTAAAATTTAATAGCCTGATATTTGGAGGAGGAGGAAAGTACTTAAAATCTTTCCAGAATAACATGCTGAAATAAGTTTTCTAGGTCCTAGCAAACATCCTAGTGAAAGCATTAACTACATTTCAACGTACTGGTTGTCAAAATTTGGTCCCACCCTGGAACAGAATGAACTACAGAAGTAGAGAGAGAGAGAGAGAGAGAGAGAGAGAGAGAGAGAGAGAGAGAGAGTGTGTGTGTGTGTGTGTGTGTGTGTGTGTGTGTGTGTGTGTGTGTTAGAGGAATTGGCATATGAAGAAAGTTGCATTTAAAATGATAAAGAAAAGATGGATTATTCTATAAATCAGGTTCAGGAAACTGCCTATTTATAGGTTTAAAAAATAACCTCCACAAGAAAATCTGGATGAATATTTTATAATTGTAGAATAACGAAGACCTTTTGAAGCAGGATATATAACCAGAGCCATAAGGAAGAGATTTATAAAATTGGTCTATCGAAACTACAATGTTGCATATGGCCGACAAATTCATGGCATTAAAAACAATCATAAGGGAAAATACTTGCAGAGGACTGAGATTCTTTTTTTTTTTTTCAACATTTTTTATTTATTTTTGGGACAGAGAGAGACAGAGCATGAACGGGGGAGGGGCAGAGAGAGAGGGAGACACAGAATCGGAAACAGGCTCCAGGCTCCGAGCCATCGGCCCAGAGCCTGACGCGGGGCTCGAACTCACGGACCGCGAGATCGTGACCTGGCTGAAGTCGGACGCTCAACCGACTGCGCCACCCAGGCGCCCCTAGGACTGAGATTCTTAATATGAAAAAAGGTCTTTTAACATAAATATGAAAGGAACGGTCTTAGAAAAGTGATCAGTAAAACATCTTAGGATAGGGGAAAAGAAAGATGCCAAGAACAATAATCAATGATACATCTTTTTGTTTAATGTCTTTCAGATTAGGAAACAATGCGTATCAAAATATCTAGGGTTGTAATTAAGAAAACAAGTGTCATCGACAATGGGAGTGAAGATTTAGTCTTTATGGGAGGAGTAGAGTAGTAACAGGGTACTTCTGAAATGTGTTTAGGTGGGAAATTTTATTTTTTAATAAATTTAGCTATTTAGAATTTTGAAGTAAACAAGTATTTTTATTTTATTTATTTTTTTTTTATTTTTTATTTTTTTCAATGTTTTTTTATTTATTTTTGGGACAGAGAGAGACAGAGCATGAACGGGGGAGGGGCAGAGAGAGGGACACACAGAATCAGAAACAGGCTCCAGGCTCCGAGCCATCAGCCCAGAGCCTGACGCGGGGCTCGAACTCACGGACCGCGAGATCGTGACCTGGCTGAAGTCGGACGCTTAACCGACTGCGCCACCCAGGTGCCCCCTAAACAAGTATTTTTAATACTGATATGTTTTTTAAGCTATTTATTTGAGAGGGAGAGAGAGCACGAATGGGGGGAAGGGCAGAGAGAAAATCCTAAGCAGACCCCATGCTTGTCAGTGTGGAGCCCGATGTGGTGCTTGATCCCCCGAACCATGAGATCATGGCCTGAGCCAAAACGAAGAGTCGGACGCCCAACTGACTGAGCCACCCACGTGCCCCTAATACTGATATTTCTTACAACTTTTTTTTTTTTTTTTTTTTTAAATTTTTTTTTTTCAACGTTTTTTATTTATTTTTGGGACAGAGAGAGACATAGCATGAATGGGGGAGGGGCAGAGAGAGAGGGAGACACAGAACCGGAAACAGGCTCCAGGCTCCGAGCCATCAGCCCAGAGCCTGACGCGGGGCTCGAACTCACGGACCGCGAGATCGTGACCTGGCTGAAGTCGGACGCTTAACCGACTGCGCCACCCAGGCGCCCCACAACTTTTTTTTTTTTAATGTTTATTTATTTTTGAGACAGAGACACAGCATGAGCAGGGAAGGGGCAGAGAGAGAGGGAGACACAGAATGTGAAGCAGGCTCCAGGCTCTGAGCTGTCAGCACAGAGCCCGACGCGGGGCTCGAACTCACAAACTGTGAGATCATGACCTGAGCCGAAGTTGGATGCTTGACCGACTGAGCCACCCAAGAGGCGCTCCTCTTACAACTTTTTAACTACTGTATAATTATGTATGATTTATAGTTGTGTTGAAAAAAAATTTGAATGATCCAGAGGTGTACAAGTTAGAAAAAAATGAGTTCTTTTTCCCATTCTCGTTTTTCCTTTCCAACTCTGAAGTAACTACCATTCATAGTTTGGTGTGTAGAGTTTTAGACCCACTAGTATGCGCTTCCTCTGTGGCTTTTGTAATTTGGAACAGTAATCACCCCAACACAGCATGTCTGAGGAAAAGGGAAGGATCAGTCACCAGGGAGGTGACTGAGAGGAGCAGAGCTAAAGTGGCAGAAATGCTCAACACAGCTATGTAATTGGCATAGTTGGTTTGAGCATATGTGGGGTTAAAAGGAAAGTCTAGAAACAGAAAGTCACAGAGCAAAGGAATCCTGGGTCAGAGTCAGGAAACAAAAGGATGTGTGTTTTTATTTTCTTCAGAGTTTTTCAGAGATAGACTGTTGACTGTTTTAAGATGAAATGAAATGATTATGTAAATTAGGGGTTGTTATTAGGAGTCACGAGAATGGTGAGGTAGTGATCAGTTAAGTGTTTGCTGAACCAACAAGTTTATTTCCTGGTCATCACTAGCTCCCTGCTGTCTTCCCCCTTCCTGTGGAGCCTTGGCTTTTATTGGGCCCTGAAGCAGACATTCTCTTGTCCTGGTCCAGCCTTGTATGTGTGGAATTAGATAACCCTTGAAGAGTGTAATAGTCTAATTTTGCTTCTGTGGTTGAAATCCTTATCAGTGTTGCCACACATTAATCCCGAGAGACCATGACCTTTGATTTTTATATTCTTATTTTGGTTTAAGTGGGACTGCTTAGTCTTTCACTGAAGATGGTTGTTTTGGGGGTGAGCTGTCTTTACTATAGCCTCCAATGCATGCTATCCTCATACATTGTTAAATTTTGTGCTTTCTTAAGCACATTGCTTGTTGGCACACTGTAAGTTTTTAGAAGTAGAGAACAAAAATGATTGGCCTCTTAACTGATAGCTTGCCCGTTCTTCCTTTCATGGTAGGTTGCGTACTGTACTCTGAAGTCAGTTTTCTAGTCCTCAGTGTCTGCCTGCCACTGGCAGCATAGTCAGGGACCTTAAGTGGAAGATACTCTCATTTTTATTATTCCTCTTGGCATCCCACTGAAAGTGTTACACACTTCACCAGGCACACATGAAGAACTTTTTTCTCCCCCACCCCTCTTACCCACCCCGCAAAGTCTGCAGACTTGTTAATCTTGCCGAAAAGAAACCAGAAAAACTTTGATCTTTATCTTCCTCACTTTGGTAATTGTGGAGAGGGGAAAATGGTTCAGATCCCCTCTGGGTTTTATTTTTTCACATTTCCCCCATACAAACCATGTTACAAGTGCTTGTGGTATGCTCAGGCTTGTCTGTGAAGACCTATTTACCCAAGAGCCCCCCTGTTTTTGAGGGTTACTCTTTGTAGGTGTATGGGGTTTCAGTTCTTGAGTTAAACACACTCTTCTGTCAGGACTGACCTGTCGGAACAGAAGTCCCATGTTTGTTCTAAACAGATGATTCTTCACAAAAAGACCTAGAAACTGGGGTGTTCGTTTGCTGTATTAGGTATGACTTTAAATGGAGTTTTCAGTCTTTTTCAGCAAAGGCAAAATGCTGTAAGGATTTAGGATTGTAATGTAAGGAATTAGTGTTGAAAGACCAGGACTCAGAAATATAATCAGTAATAGTGATAATTAAATTTATGGAATATGAATTGATACTCTCCTCAAACCAGAGAAACTGTCCTTGATTCCAGAGATTAGCTTCAAGAAAGCTGTAGTAACTGAGCTTTATTTCTGAAATTTTAAAAATTACGCATTTACAGTGTACTGTGAGGTGCTTCTTAACTGCGAGGGAGCTTGATTTCACACAGCACATGGATGTTTACCTTCCTGTCATACATACATTTCTAGCACATTTCCACCTTCCCCTTTTCAAGCGTATTTTACTATCCATTGGTACCTACCTTGAATTCATAAGTCAAGTCTGCCATAAAGAAGTCATTTTGGTGTCTTAGGTACATGTTTTTCTTAATTTTATTGGTGAGCCATTGATGTAGGCCTAAAAGGGCAATACTACTGTTTTCATATTTACAGTAATAGTTGTTGATCCGATGATATCAGCCTGTTGAAGGATATGGTCTCTTTCTGTTTAAACTGAGGTTTAGTGTTGAGTGATTCACTGAATCTCTTATTTTACTTAAATGGTAGAGAAGTTATTGTGAGTCCTCAGGATGAACATGCTGGAATAGGAAGAATTATAAAGACAGTTTGGAGTCTTAATTTAAAAACCACTGGAGGGCGTGTGGATGGCTCAATTGGTTAAGCGTCTGACTCTGGGTTCTTGGTTTCATCTCAGGTCATGATCTCACAGATCATGGGATCAAGGCTAGGGTCAGGCTCCACAGCTGGCAGTGTGGAGCCTGCTTGGGATTCTCTCTCTCTCCCTCACTCTCTGCCTACCCCTCCCCTGCTCATGCTGTCTCTGTCTTTCTCAAAATAAATAAATGAACTTTAAAAAAAAAAAAAAAAGAACACCAGAGTTGGGGTACCTGGGTGGCTCAGTTAAGTGTCTCACTCTTGGTTTTGGCTCAGGTCTTGATCTCACGGTTCGGGAGATCCAGCTCCCCTGTCAGCCCAGAGCCTGCTTGGGATTCTTTCCCTCCCTCTCTTCTCCTACCCTTCCCCCCCAACAACCACCACCACTGGAGTTGATGAGAAGAATGGAACCGAGTCCCAGTATAAGGGAAAACGTGGTGTTCTCAGTCTCCTCACTGTCACTCTGGCAGTGCTGCACATAGGTTTCTTGCAGTTGCTTTCATATACATGCCTACACACATAATACACATATACGTACATGTGGATTTTTTTATGATTTGGAGAGTAACAGACTCTGGGATTTGGATGGGTTCCTGCATCTAAGCCTTTCTGTGCCAGTGTCTAGTTGGGAGATTCTGCCAGTTTCATATGTAGAAGTGGTAGGTTGGTTATTGAGGATCTTCGATGCAGTGCTCCTTCTAGATTTAAGATTCTGTTAAATCTTTTTTAACAGAGGTTTTTTTTTTTTTTTAATTTTTAGTTATAAAATACAAAAACCTAGAATTTGCCATATTAACCATTTAAGTGTGCAGTTAAGTGGTACTAAGTACATTCACATTGTTGTGTAACCCTTAGCACCATCCCATCTATCTCCAGGACTGTTTTCATCTTACAAAAACTGAAACTCTCTCTCATTCCCCTTTCTCCTGGCTCCTGGTAACCACCTTTCTGCTTTCTGTTCTTTGAATTTGATTACATAACCTCATGTAAGTGGAAATATACAATGTATGGCCTTTTGTGACTGGCTTATTTCACTTAAGAAAATGTCTCCAAGGTTCATCTGTGTTGTGGCATGTGTCAGATTGTCCGTCTTTCCCAAGGCTGAATAATATTTCATTGTATGTATAGACCACATTTCAATTATCCATTCATCTATTGATGGATCCTTAGATTGTTTCCACCTTTTGGCAGTTGTGCATAGTGGTGCTATGAATGTTGGAATGGAATGTTGCTGTGAATTTGTTTAAATATCTGCTTTGAATTGTTTTGGGTATATTCCTAGGAATGGAATTGCTGGACCATGTGGTAGTTCTGTGTTTAACTTTCAAGCACTCATTCACTATACTGCTTTCCACAGTGGCTGCACAGTTTACATTCTCACCAACGGTGCACAGGATTCTAATTTCTCCATATCCTCATCATCACTTGTTATTTTCTGGTTTTTGTTTTGATGATAGTCATCCTAATAGGTGTGAGCGAAATCTCATAGTTTTCTTTTATATTTCCTAATGACTGGTGATGTGGAACATTTTTTTTCAGATGCTCACCAGCCATTTGTATATCTTTGGAGAAGTGTGTATTCAGGTACTTTGCCTATTTAAAAAAAATATTTTTTTAGCGTTTTTTTTTAAATTTTTGAGACAGAGACAGAGCATGAGCAGGGGAGGGGCAGAGAGAGAGGGAGACACAGAATCGGAAGCAGGCTCCACTCTCTGAGCTGTCAGCACAGAGCCCGACGTGGGGCTCGAACTCACGGAGTGTGAGATCATCACCTGAGCTGAAGTCGGATGCCTAACCAACTGAGCCACCCAGGCGCCCCTCCTTTGCCTATTTTCTAATTGGATTGTTTGTTGTTTTTATTGTTGTAATTCTTTATTTTGGATATTAATCCTTTATCAGATAATAATGCTTTGCAAATATTTTCTCTCATTTGTGGGTTGTCTTGTCACTCTGTTGATTGTGTCCTGTGATGTGCAGTTTTTAACTTTGTAGTCCAGTTGGTCTTTTTCTTTTGTGGCCTGTACTTTTGTTGTCTTAGCTAAGAAATCATGGCTTAATGCAGAGTCATGAAGCTTTTGCCCTTCTGTTTTCTTCTACAAGTTTTATAATTTTAGCCTGTCTGTTTGTGTCTCTGATCCATTTTGAGCTTATTTTTGCATATAGTGTAAGGTAAGGACCCAATTTCATTCTTTTGCATGTGAATGTCTAGTTTTCCCAGCGCCATTTGTTGAAAAACCTACTTATACTCCATTGAATGGTCTTGGTACCCTTGTCAAAAATCATTTGATCATCTCCGTTGACTTTGGTTTTATAGTGATGCTCTTTTTACAGTAATTTGGTATGTGTAATTTTTATTTGATGTTTCTGAACTTCGTTTAAAATATTGGAGTTAAGGGCACCTGGGTGGCTCAGTCAGTTGAGCATCTGACTCTCAATTTCAGCTCAGGATGGTCTCACAGTTGTGAGATCGAGCACCACAGCAGGCTCTGTGCTGGGCACGGAGCCTGCTTGGGATTCCCACACCCTGCCCTTCACTGGCTTGTGGGTGCACTTGCTATCTCAAGATAAACAAATACTTAAAAAAAAAATAAGGGGTGCCTGGGTGGCTCAGTCGGTTAAGTGTCCAATTTTGGCTCAGGTCATGATCTTGCAGTTGCGCGTTCAAGCAGAGCCTGGAGTCTGCTTTGGAATCTGTGTCTCCCTGTCTCTGCTCCTACCCCTCTTGTGCTCTCTCACTCTCTCAAAAATATATAAACATTTTTTAAAAATTATAAAAAATAAAATATTGGAGTTGGAAAAAATATTGTAGTTAGAAGATGATAAATAATATGCATAGTTAGCCTTTAGGAGTATTCTGTAGAACTTTAGAGCTTTTTAATTTTAAAGTAGAAATAGTGAAGATTAAAATTTATGAAGTTTTAAAATATCCTATTCTGAGGCATCTGACCCTCGATTTCGGCTTAGGTAATTATCCCAGGGTCATGGGATTGAGCCTTGGTTTGGGCTCTGCGCTTGGCCTGGAACTTGCTTAAGGTTCTCTCCCTCTCTCCCTGCCTCCCCCCCTCTTTCCCTCTCTCTCCCTCCCTCCCCGCTCTTTCCCTCCCCCCCCCCCACCGCACTGTCCCACTCCCTCCCTCCATCCCTCTCCCCCATTGGCACTCTTTCTCTCTCTCTAAAATAAAACAAAAAGTAATAATAAAATATTCTATCTGTAAGACAACTGACTCTTAAAAAAACAAAATGGTGGTGATGGTGAGAGGGTCTAAGTCAGAAGAAGAAAGACTTTGAGACCTATCGGCCAATTTCAATTCATGATCCTTAATTGGACCCTGGCCTATAAAATACATTTTGAGTATAATTGGGAAGTTTTTAGTATGGTCTAGGTATTAGAATGAAGCTAATTTTGTTAGATGTGATAGTATCATAGTTATGTGAGAGAATATTTTTACAGGTGATCTATTTAGAGGTGAGGTATCATATCTGCAGTTTACATTGCTGAAATGGTTCAACAATGGTTGAACCAATGGTTCAACATACATTGCTGAAATGGCAAAAAATAGGAAACTTAGCATAATATTAGCAGTTGTTGAACGCAAGTGATGGGGATATGGTGTTCCTTGTATTTGTCTTTTTCTGTATGTCTGATCATTTTTAAGGTTTTTAAAAAACTCTTTGCACTAAACTTTACATTCAGTTAGTTACCAGTGTCTGTTAGATAGCTCTAGGTAACCTATGAGTACCTTAAACTCAGTACCCCAACTGAACTGTATTTCCCAGTCTTCTGTTCCGTCTTGCACTTTCTTATAGGGTTGTTTTTCCCTACATCTTCACCTGGCATCTACCTCTGTCATGTATACCATGGTGGTAAAACAACTCTTCCATTTCCATATCTCCCAGTTATTGCCAAGGTCCTTGAGTTGGGATCCCTTGTATCCAGTCGTAGAACTGAACTGTTGAACTGTATTTTCCTGTGTTCACTTGAGTATTCCATTTTATTTATTGTGAGTGTTGGCTTTTTGAAGGTGAAGAATACTGGTTCTCTTGCTCCAGGTCTTGAATGTGGCGCCCAGAGTTATTTTAGAGCATCAACCAATTGAACGATAAATTCTTTGGGCATTTAAAAATGACACTTTGTATACTAGGTGATCACTGAACGGTGTTATACTTTATCTTTTAAAGGTGGGAAGAGGAACGCTACCCTGAAGGCATCAAGTGGAAATTCCTAGAACATAAAGGCCCTGTTTTTGCTCCACCATATGAGCCTCTTCCAGAGAATGTCAAGTTTTACTATGATGGTGAGTTATTCCAAGGTTGTCTAATTGTTGGCCAAGAAAAGAGCCTGCTTCTACTTGGGAATAGAAAACGTGGAGGGATCTTGTGCTATATAATCCTTTTTGTTTATTTCATTTTGTTTTATTGTCATTGTGTGGTTTGGGGGAATGGTCATCAGGTGTTTACTTACCTCTTAAAGGCTCATTTGGTGATGAAGGAACTGCCTTGAGAAAAAGGGACTGTTAATGTTTTAATTACATGGTCCCCAAAAGTTCCCTCCGCATAGCTTACAGCACTTGGTCCCCCAGTTAAATGTTTTTTTATCTGAACTTCATTTCTGAGAAGCCACTTTTTGCAAGATTTATTAGAAAAGCCTTACTTGAATGGTAGTATTTTACCTTAGCAATGTAATGCAAGCTGATAAGCTGCTCATCATGAGAAATAGTACTAGTATTCAGTTGAAGATTAGTCAGCCATCAGCCTCTAGGTAGGGCTGGTCGGTGTCAATCACTCTGTACATAGCACAACAATATACCTTTACTATATGTGCAGTCAGATTTCATAGGCTGCTGTAAAGAACTGCCCTGCCTACGCGCTTCTCTCAGAGCACTCAGAGTTGTCCATTAACTACCATTGGTGTTTCTGTCCTTGGGTTGAAGAATTGAAGAGTACCTTTGACATTCTTCTTGTTTGCAGTGTAGCACTGTGCAGATGGGAATGTTCAACTGATCTCCCTCATTCCAAGAGTTCTATCCATTAATGGCTAGAGCATTTTCCCCCAGACCCTTACATGCTTAAGATTTGCTAGGTGGATCTGGACTCATTTAATAGATGTGGAATAGTATTGGGTGGTTCTGAACCAAGGGGTCTCCTGACCAAACTTTGAGAAATACTGGGCAGGAAAACTGCCTAAGGGCATTAGTGGTGAACACACTCAGGAAAATTCTCGTACGTCTCTTTGTCCGCCAGTAATGGCCTTAGGACCACAGATATTTATTGATAAAGGTAGTAGTTTATACTGGGTCTTGCAAGTGGGGGACGTGTCAAGCTTGGCAAGCTGGAATTCATTTTTTATTCAGTGTGCCTGTGTTAGACACCAAGACCCAGCAATGGACAATATTGACCAGGCTCTCATTGCATGATATTTGCAGTCTACCAGGACCCTATAGCCTGAATGACAATTACTTGCATCATATAAACATTCTGACTTGTGTCGACCAGAGCACACAGGACACAGTTCTATTAGCTCTCATAATTGGTTACTTAAATATAACTCCAAAGCCAAACTCCAATCAGGAAAAAGAGCCTAGAACCTTGGAAGAAGACAATCCTAAAAGGCCATGTATTTTGTAGCTCATGTCTGGACTTACCAAGAGCTTTAGAAAGCTCAACTAGTAAAGCCCCATTTTGAGGTTCAAAATGATTTGAAGGAAAGCTAGATTCTCTAGTCTCTGGGTTTCTCTTTTTCAAGATGGGAAGCCAAGGCCTGAACCAGTCATCACTGGTCACTGTGGTCCTTTCCTTCATTCTTGGCCAGTGCTCCATTATAGGAGCTCCAGCTGTATCATTTTCTCAGTTGGGTTTCTCACCGGTATTTCTTCCCTTTGATTACGTAAACTCGCATTGTGCAGTAAGTTAGGATGTTGTATTTGAATTACTGGTCCAAATTGATACTGTAAGTCCTGCCTGCTCTCTAGGGAAAAGAGTTCTCAGACTCCTTTGGAACTGCCAGGGAGGCAGGGCACCCGCTTGCCGAAGCAGTGATTTGCCTCTCTTGAGAACCTCCAGTTTTCAGCTCTGACTCAGCAGTTTCTTCTTCCTGGAGCTCAGGCTTTTCCACAAAGTGCTCCCATTGCCAGGAATCTTCTAGTCCTCTTCCCACCACTCTGCTGCTGGGGAGCTGTCATTTCCTCTTTTGACAGCTCATCTAAAACAGGAGGCATCAAAATTCCTTCCTCTGTTGGTACAGAATTCAGTAAAATTGCCCAAAGAGTCTCCATTTTTTTGTTTTTCAAATATTTGTTGATATTGGTTTATGTCAAACAGACCTAAGAACAGTTTACATTCTTTTCTTGCCATTTATTTTATTTCATTTATTTTATTTTTAGTGACTTGAATATAGTGACTTAAATTTATAGTGACTTAAATTTTCCTTTATATCAGAAACATTACAGGGCGCCTGGGTGGCTCAGTCGGTTAAGTATCTGACTTCAGCTCAGGGCGTGATCATGTGGTTTGTGGGTTCGAGCCCCGCATCGGCCTCTGTGTTGACAGCTTGGAGCCTGGAGCCTGCTTTGGATTCTGTGTCTCCCTCCCTCTGTCTCTCTCTGCTCCTCCCCTGCTCATGCTCTGTCTCTCTCTCAAAAATAAATAAACATTAAAAAAGAAAAAGAAACATGTTACAGCTTTACTGGCAACTCTAGTTCAGACCTGAGTTGGGGAGAGCTGAAGAAGTGCTGGAAAGCCTTGAAAGCTAATAACTCTGTTGTCCTGAAAATGACTTCTTTCAAAGGCAGGAGGTTGGGGGGAGGGGGAGGAGGTTTGAATGGGGAATGTGGTGCCACCTGTTGGCCTTTTGAGTTGCGGATTCCACACAAGTTCTGTCTACCCTGACAATTTCAGTTTTATGCCATGATTCCCTATATCCCGCAATTAGGGATGATGATTTCCCAGCCATCATGAAATGAGTTATCTTCTGAGTTTTGAAATGAATGGATTTCTGGTTAAGATTTAGTTTTCTATAATGAAAGTGAAAATCCTTGGTGAATTTTAGTAGCTATGTAATAGCAGGACAGTGGGATGGTGTTTAACCGCATTTTAGGTATAGTCAAATTATTATGCCGTGGATTAGTTCCAGATGGTGTTGTAAAGTTGGATGCTCAAGAAAAAATGGAAATTGTCCCTAAGAGTACGGTTAACGATACTCTATTCTAAAAGTAGATTAAACTCCCAAGTACTTCCCTTTATTGCTTTATTATCTAATTAAGGTACACAAAGCCCGTAGGCCTCATTCAGATTTACGTTACAGTTAGCATTTTTCATTGTGTAACATCAGGATTCCTTTAGAACAGCTTTTGCTAACGTGCATGCTACCAAGAATCCCAGTCATCCCTTGTGCTCTGGATGAGTCTGTTTCCCTGAAAGAGGCAACTTCATAATGCCTGTGTTCCAGAGCAATCATCTCAGACTCTAGTATGCACACGAGTCACCTGAGGGTCTCTTAAAATGCACTTGCTGAATCTATAGATCTGGGTTGGGGCTTGAGATTCTACGTTTCTAACAGAACTCCCACGTGATGCTAATGCTGCTGATCTGTGAGCCACACTTTGAGTACCAGAGTTCTAGAGGAAGGTCTTACTTAGATTTTTCGTGTGGGATATCTGGGCTTGCCTGCTGTGGATATATATTATTTTATTCATATTCCACCCACCTAACTTTAAAGAAGAAAGATGCCTATTTCTTTTCCCCACAATTCCTTTCTTCCACTCCCTGCCCTATCCCTTCCTCCCCTTCTTGAACAGAGGCTGCTTAGCTTAGCACTGGCAGGAGTCCCTCTGAGGATTTGATTTTTAAAAACCATTGAAGAGGTGTAAAGGACCCTGCTTGCTGAAAGGAAAAGGAAGAGTGGCTGGGCCTCCCCCAGCTCATCCCTGTCCTGAGCAGGCACCTGGGAACAGTTTACTGGCATAGTCTCCAGAGAATGACCCAGGTAAATATCTGCTAAAGAGAAGGAGAACTTCTACAACTAGATATAAATCAGTGTATTGTCTTTGTTGTTGTTGTTACCATGTGTCACCAGACCTTGTATACCTTGGGAAGGTAAACCATTAGTTAGAAGACTTCTCCAGAGCTCAGTATTTATACTCAAAACATGAATTATACACCTCAATTTTTGGAACCACTTTTTCCTCTAGGTAAAGTCATGAAGCTGAGCCCCAAAGCAGAAGAAGTAGCTACGTTCTTTGCAAAAATGCTCGACCATGAATATACTACTAAAGAAATATTTAGGAAAAATTTCTTTAAAGACTGGAGAAAGGTATTGTAGCTCATGTATTAATATCCTAGCACCTCGCAAAGATATTAATCAAATACTAAATAGTAAACTGTAACTTCACAAAAAATTCTGATGTAAAATTTGAGCTTTATGAATTTTATTGTATTTAAAGTTTTTCCTTTTTCCCTATTTGTTCACTATGTTACATAGATTTTCTATCCAACAAGAATATGTATATTTCTTTCCTCTCACTTTCATATGGCTGCAGGAGGGATTTTATCAGACCAAACAAAAAACCTCAATTCTGGTTGAGCAAAGGAAACTTTGTCTCTGCAAGACTGCCTGCCCCTCTGTCTTCTATTGCAAAGAGAGATGTTAATGTGATGTCCCATTCCCTTTTTAGTCTTACTTCCTTGCTTTTGGTACTTTTTGCTCTTGAAATCACATGTCCGACATCTGTTTAGGTGATTTTAAACAATCTACTTATTCTCAATTTGAATAATGTGGACAGAGGCTGAGGTGAAGTTTACCTTCTGAATAGCCCTGAAAATAACATTTTAAGTGAGTAGAGTAGGGATGTTTCTAAGAGAGAATAAGTATGGAAATGTTTTTCTTATTGCTAAAGGAAATGATACGTATTCATGTTTCTCAACTATGGGATACACAGGCCTGTGGATATGGCAGGGTGTAAAGAGCTCAAATTACATAAGAGTTCCATGAGCTTTTTCAATGATAAATCATGTAAAGCTTTTTTCTATTAAATATTTTATAATAGCACAAAGTAATAAAATTATGTTTTCTTTTTTTCGAAACTCACAAATTTAGATTGGCTACCTCTCCAAACACCTTTGGCTGAAAAAAATGGTGCTTTGCTGTAATCACAAAGAAACCTAGGGTATTAAATAGTGTATTTACCTTCTTCTTCTGTCTCCCCCCCCCTTTTTTGACTAGGAAATGACTAATGAAGAGAAGAATATTATCACCAACTTAAGCAAATGTGATTTTACCCAGATGAGCCAGTATTTCAAAGCCCAGTCAGAAGCTCGCAAACAGATGAGCAAGGAAGAGAAACTGGTACTATAGAATTTTTTTTTTTTTAATTTTTTTTTTAATGTTTATTTATTTTTGAGAGAGGCAGAGACAGAGTGCAAGCAGGGGAGGGACAGGGAGAGAGAGAGGGAGACACAGAATCCGAAGCAGGCTCCAGGTTCTGAGCTGTCAGCCCAGAGCCCGATGTGGGGCTTGAACTCACAAACCGCGAGATCATGACCTGAGCTGAAGTTGGATGCTTAACGTACTGAGCCACCCAGGCACCCCGGTACTATAGAATGTCTTAAACCTCTGGAGAATTTTGGAATAGTGATTAGTTCATCTAATTTTCTTCTTGGTTCCTACACAACTTTGACTTCAGTAATTTCACATGGCTCTGTACTGAAGATTTAGGATTCTTGGCCTAGTAAAGTTTAAATTTTCTTAAGGGCTTTACATACTGAATATTGTGAATAATAGGCACTTTATTGAATGACTTAGTGTAAGAACCTGGTGCTCTTTTGATCCAAAACCAGTCAGTAATTCCAATAATACAGTATTTAAGGACGGGCAGACCTGCACAGTGACTTCTGGATATTAGGGTTTTAAACAGATAATATTGTTCCCATCTTGATCTCCCTGGGATCTAGGCATGCTCATCCATCTCCATCTTCATTCCAGAATGATCTTTCTAGTATCCAGTGAGATGTCATTTTCTTCTAGGGTACCAGTAGGCAAACTATAGGCTGTCTGTTTTAATTAAAAA